>NC_135552.1:21387180-21727180 GCF_964340395.1 Glandiceps talaboti
AGACCCTGATCTGACCTTTTGTACGTACTACTTTTAACTTTAGACGGGCCGACATTGAATCATGAGCTGTAGACAGCAAACTTGTCATATAACGTTCAACACATCAGTAATTACTTGTCTGTGCAGTAGTAACTAGTGAACACAGAAGTATTGTTAACTTACAAGTAAACGTTGAAGGAAATAAAAGCTGTTTTCGAAGATTGGATTTTATGTTTGTTTAATAACGAAACTGCAGATAAAGTTTTATTTCCATCATATACTATAGGACCTTCAGACGAGACGAAATTACCGTGATCGAAAAGAGCGTGGGACGAGAACGAATTCATGTTTATAACATGACTTCAATTTTTTGTATCTGTTAAACGTTCGAATGCGTCTCAATATCATGTGGCAAAGTTCGAACCCAGCAGGGCAAAGTGATGACTTTTGTTAAATAGCAAGGTCCATCATCGCTGATAGACTGCTTCGACGTACAAGTTTTCCATTTCCCATTTCTTGTTGAACCTATTAATTGAACAACACTCGTTCAGTTTTACTGTTATGCATTAGTTCAATAGTTGGCAATTTCAATGGTCTCCTACTGATAGCTCTATAGTATTACGTTTTAATAATTACATTTTATCGAGAACAAGCGTTACCTAAAGTGTTGAATTGTGAACATTATATCCTAATCTATTGTTTAGAACAGATTTGCGAACGATAGAATCGTTCTCAATATTTACAAGTATGTATCAGCATTTGAAATGTTTCTAGTAAGCACTAACTTCGACATGGAATAACGTATGCATGGTACAACTGCATAATACCAGGATGCATGTAAAAATATGTATAGCTGCAACATGCCGAATACAACACCGCAAAGATCATAGCAAATATAATTTCACACAGCAAAATCAATTTCAAATCGGTATTTAGCAATATGTAGTGATGCGAATACAAAGCCAATATGTAGTGACTGTGAGAAACAAATAGCTCATTTGTTGACACTAGTGCCATGTATATACTATAACGACAATTATCCATTTCTCAACTACATTTTTTATAAATGTTTGCATTTAGGGGTAACAAAACAGATTCCATTACAAGTAAAGTCGTTTTCGTAGAATGAGAACTAAGGTAGTTCAACTAAGGTAGTTCAATCCCACTCCACCCCCGAACTGTTTTTTATCCTACATTAAACTGGTGATCTCGCCTCTAAGATACGTCATGTTATTCAGCGCTATCAGGCTTCTTAACCACGACTGTACTAAACTGTCCAATATCGTGAACCGTGCAACAAGATTTGGTTGCAAATATCGTTATGGTGTAAAAGGGTGACAAACTGACCATGATGTCAGCCTTTCAGTGCTGATTTATGAGACCAGCCATCTAATGTTACATCAATAGTAAAAATCATTTTCCGGCCAAAGTATGGTTTAGCATCAAATACAAGAAATTGGCAAGTATCACCGTTGTTATCATCAGAAGTAGAAACAATTCTGCCTGTTTCATTTTAATCAACATAATAACCTCTGTTTGAACTTCTAATCACAAGTTCAAGGCGGGGCCTAAATGTTCTGATGTTACAGGCACAGACCCACAGAACAGTACAGACATGAGTGGAAGCTGATAGCGTTGCACGA
The DNA here is from genome assembly GCF_964340395.1 of Glandiceps talaboti. Classification (NCBI taxonomy): domain Eukaryota; kingdom Metazoa; phylum Hemichordata; class Enteropneusta; family Spengelidae; genus Glandiceps; species Glandiceps talaboti. Next base: position 21,388,803 of record NC_135552.1, read on the forward strand.
ATGTCGTATCTTACTCACTAGTATAACAATGACCACTTATGATATATATGATTCTATAGCCAAAATCCCAAAAATGTTTCAGATCTGTATGAATACCCTATGTCGCATATTAGTTGTCTGGATTCGTTTATAAAACTCGTTGTTGCAGTCATTACATTAACAGTTTTGCGTTCTCTGATCGTTGATGCTTTGTTCTTTTGTCATTTCCTCTTAGACGATAACTTCAAAAACGTGATGAAACGATTTTACGTGTATAGCTTTTCAGAAGAATACCCAAACTCAAAACCAAGGCCTGTCCTCTTATATTTTATTAAAATTAATGTACACGTGTGTTGTCATTTAAAGAGTTAAGTTGCAAGTGTGTGATTGGGTACGTCAGGTGATCCCCTCCTATGGTAGTAACTTTTTTTCAATTGCATTCTATCTAAATCCGTGCCGAGACACCTAACCAATAAATGTACTCATTGTTTATGCCCTCTTTATTTGTTTACTTACTTGTGGTGTGTGGTGTGTACCAAAATGACCCAGCCCCCAGGCACTCGTGTCTAGAATGATCTTCATGGTCAAGCGCTCATTTCCGAAATCAGAAGCCAAAACAAACATCTGCCTACAACCTTTGCAAACGGCTATCATTTAAACACCGACACATTTCTCTTACGGTAGTATGACTTTAAAGAAAAAGTTCCTAAAAAACCACTGAACACCAAGAGTTTCTTCGGTTGGATTGTGAGATCAGAAATATATTTTTTTAGTCCTAGAGCACGAGAACAGTTGATATACAGGTGATAAAAGTATACTCACCAATTTGTGTTGCCGTTCTGATGGACCGAAACAGAATAACCAAACATGCTACCGTTTGGACCAGCGTGGATGACTGGCGACTCAATATCGATGTTAAAACAACGTACAATTCCGATAAATGTCACAAAAATCCAGAGACCCGTTCTGTCGTTGCCTGTCATCGTGTCTAGCGTACTGTGATTCAAGTAAAAGTTTTAGTTTAACTGCTGGGGGAACTGTGGACTACTGAACATTCCTATCAGATAAAGTTTCAAAATGGCGTGACCAGATGCAAGTAGATGACCCCTGGAATGTCAGGAAGCCTATGACTTTAATTACGCATCACACAGGTTATGATGAATTGGGTGATCTGTTTGGGTGACTTTAAAACAATGGAAATCACGATGATAGACGGTTCTGTGGAATTCATTCAAGTATAAAGATTATGTCAGATACCGTGGTGTTGAGTGAGGAGATTTATACATCATTATTAACAGAGCGAAAGGTCGGGAAAATGATATTTTTTGTTTTCAGCTTCTTTCCGTTTTATGAGTATATTCGTATCAACACTTTCCTGTCAATATTGTTTCATTTGATGTGATATGTCACACATGTGAGTAGATGCTGACACGAAGGTTGATATTACCCAACACAGTTGTTTCTTCCAATTGCATATTATATCCATAGGTTAGACTTTGAGGTTGGGGAGGGGGTTACCGTCAGATGTGGGGTTGGGATGTCCCCTCACCTATACATTCCCACACATTCATTCACTTCAATCTGAGATATCCAAAACTGTAAACAGTGCTCTCGTAAAAAGCTTTGAACTTTGTTTTACCAGTTTCTCGTTGCGTATATAAAGAGGAATAATAATAAATCAAGCTACGTCTGTCCCCCAGTTTCTATGTATAATACATAGTTAACCTATGGACGTAATCGTAATATTTCTCTCTTTGTCACGTGTTAACTTGACACAGTCAATGCCCGAGATACTGTTTGTGAATTTAGACAGCGTTCAGAATAGACATGTAGTCCATACTGAACACTATGAAGCAACTCTGGGAGGAATCAGCGTGACAGAAAAGGTTTCGGGATCGAGGCAAAAGCTTTTTTACCGATTTTTTAGATGAAAATAAATTACGTCAAGGTATATATTTTTTACATTATATCTGAATACATGTTGAGAACAGTGCCAGTTGCATGCTAGACATCGTGTTGCAGTACTTAGAATGATATTACTTGAATATGAAACCCACGTAGCCAACCACAAACATAAAGTTATAGGCAGTGCTCCTTTAAAGAAGAAGAATTGAGAGATAGTTGACAGCTTAGCAAACAGCTGTTTGACTAGCTCAATTACCGGCTAACTTCAGAAGGAAAAACACAGAGGCAGATGTCAAAATGAAAACTCGATAGTTCTCCAACCTTTATTTCAAAACTAAGAAAATATGCAAGTGATTTGAGATGTATCAAAAACTTGACTTGAATATATTATTATTTATCATGTTTTGGGAAGTATCATGTTTCAAGAATTGTATTAAATTTTATACTTTGAAAAAGTGCCTCCAAAGTTTAGAAGATAAACAACAACTGTTTAAAACGAACACAGTACATGGTGTCGTCTCCAGAGGACGTTGACAGTTCGGATTCTCCATTCCTTTTTGTCAGCACAAACTCGACACATTCAACTTCAACCCAGTTCATACCAGCAAAACTTTACTGAGTACATTGCTGATAAGGGCGACATCTTTTAATTGTACATTTCCCGTCGATACGCCGAAAAAATGATTGGCCAGTTAAAACGGAGGAAAATGACAGTTTGCGTGTACGCGTTGGAGGTACGTTCAATTCACAATCGTACTATTAGCAGTTTGAACGCCTTAGAAATGACAATTAAAGTCAGGATAGTTTGAAACATATGATTGATATAAAGGTCCCGAATTTTAGCTAAAAGCTATAATTGTCACCCAGATACATGTATACCCTTGTGGAGTTTCAATCTTCGTGTCTTTCTAATCTGGCCATAGAGGGCGTTTTAAAAATGCAAAAATACAGGCCAGTGCATTGACCATCCACGTGAGTTAGGGAGGGTCTATGGCCAGTGGGGTCACGGAAATTTTGAAAAAAAAACCAATGAGTCATAATAGACAAAATCTAATAAAACTTTTCAAGTTACTCTCAGTTGGCAGTATATTTTCACAGTAAAGTTTCAGTTTTGAATTTTAGTTCGCAACATTTTATTTACTTTTCAAGGAACGACAGAAACGTTGCTGAATAACTGGTCTACTAATTATGAATACTGTCACAACAACGCTTTATAATTCTAGAGCATACCCTTTAGCACTTAAAAAAATGTTTTCTTGTAAAATGTAAGCCAAGTATTAATCAATTTGACAGACATGATGTACTGTTTCTGTGAAGCAAAATCATGAGCTGCACTGTCATCTAAAGATTACCCCATCTACATTTCGTTCAATCAATACATTTTTACTTTATAAAGCTATGATCAAAATCTAAATGCTTCAGAAAAAGGTTACGTGAGCATAACTATCTTTCTGGATAATATTGTGTTTAAAAGTATGATTATAGTTCCAGATTGGCTACACATTTCTAAATAAGTAATTCATATCTGCTTATTAGTCCTGCCCTCCATTAGAAGCCGTATCATATGTTGACTTCAGGCGTGATTCGTTCAACTATGCTACCATCACATCGGAGTCGATCTCTACAATGTTCATACCGTCTGCATCATCAGATGAGTGAGTCTGTTCGACTTCATCGTCTTTGTCATTTCCCCGGGTCCAGGTTCTGTCTCTCCCAGTTCTCTAGCGCTTATTATATTGACATACTCTCCACTATCAACGACACCATGTTTATTTTCAGGCATTGTATTCTTCTCATCGTCAGCTCTGACCTCCACCGGGGTTATGAACTCATCAGGAACATCTGTGGCCTCCATGCGCCTCTTTACTTCTTCACCTTCACCTTCATCGTCAAGGTTACATTCTTCTGTCTAGCGACGTTTAAAAAAGCCACACTGTTGCCAAACAAAGCAGAAATTGAATATTACGATTTCTACGTAATATTGACTTTAATAACAGCTAATAGTGGTTACTATTACACACATTGTGAAAATTCTAATATTCATGATAAATCACTTGCGTCTAAAGTAAGTGTCAAAATACAAATGCACATTACTCACGAGAACTTCAGAAGCAAATCTGAGGTCGACACAGTGTAGTAATGCCGAAATGTCAACCTTAGTCTGAGTTAATTCTGACTGTGGGCCAAGAACGATCTCGGGTAGTCTAGTCAATATACGGTATCATTACGAGTTATACCTTCACGTTGGCATCCAGACTAGATCCCGGGGTGATAGAGTCTAAGTGGTGTACGAGTTTGCGTCCTGGTGTGGAACGACATTAGCTTCCCTAACACGATCTTAGCAACAGTAGTAAACAAACCCGATACGCAACTGTTGTAAAGAACTTGATAAAAACTATAATTTCGTTCACATGATCATTTCTACGATGTCGCCTCAACATACCCATCTTACCTTACTATCTCGTGTTTTACATGTCGAAGTTCTTGCTTTGCTATTACATCTAGAGTCACCGCTATGGCTTCAATTACTTAAAGGCCGAAGTTTCAGTCCCAGGTTCTTGTATTAGTGTTATGTTATCAGTCGATGCATGAGGATTACATACCATTGTTATTTTGTTCAGGTCCAATTATTTCTAACGCTTTGCCAGACAACCTTTTTATTCATATCATTCCTGAGTATTTATCCTAATCTAAACTGGACCTTCTAATACATGTTGTCCTTCGAGTATGGATTAATTTAAAGAAATCAATATATCGTTAAAATATTGATTTGCCTTCTTTTATCTTGAATTTCATTTCCGGTCGTAATTGTGCGAAATTGTCGAGACTTGTGTAGCATGTAAGTCAAGCCTTCAAATACCGAACAGTGAAATATGGAGAATTTATATGAATCGAAAAGTTGGTTCAGACAGACAGTCATTCAGTTTGTCGGTAGTACATACTCATGGTAGAAGTAAGATTCAGTGTTAAGCTAGGCAGCACACTTTCATGAAGCTGCGCACAACGCACTTTCATAGTGTCGAACTTAAAATCTCTCGTAGTAAATAAGGCAAAGTCGGGAAAAGTATTGCAATGCCGGACTTGTGTCCCCAGCTTTATTTCAAAATTATAAAAGATATCAAAAAATGTACTTGTATATCAAAATGACCTTATAAATTATATTTGTCCTTACCAAGCACTGTCACGTGTTACCAGAAAAGACGAGAGGTCAAGGTCATGCGTTTTACAAACTACAATAGCTGGGAGTTTTCTGAGAAATAAATTTCTTCTTATAGCCGGAAAGTTAACGTGACAATTTAATTATCAAAGGGCTATAGAAATATTGCATTACATAGTCGTTGTTTTTATAGGTTTGACTTTACGTCGTCTTGACCAAATGTCCTTTCTCACTTCCTCCATTGCAACCTCTGTAGGGGTGCCTTCAACTTAGTCAATTATAGCCAATTATTTAGCCGGAGTGACTTGGAACAATCATGGTTCAAATTCGTTGTATTAAGCATGCCCGAGGACACTAGCCATTCAGAAACAAATGGCAGCAGCCAGAGGTCAAGGTCATGCGTTTTACAAACTACAATAGCTGGGAGTTTTCTTTTAAAGAGAGTAGAAAATCTTGTTATAAAGATAATAATATAAAATTAAATTACAAAATTTGCCTTTCCTGTCCTTCATAAAATAATTCATTTCGTTGGTAAATTCCTGATGATTAATTTCTCATTTTTAAAAAGAAAAAAACAGCGTCAAATCGAGTTAACATTGGCATAATAATAACTAAATCTTACTATTTTATAGTAGCATTCGTACAAGTACATTCGAAAAAATACATATAAAAATACTGGTAAAACATTGAAAAACTCTTGTTGGCCCCCAAACCTTCACTGTGCTCAGCCTATAATCGTAGAATTTAACTAAGAAAAGGTTAATGATAGAAACTTTAGGGACACACAAAAAATCTGACAAAAGTACTGCTTTCAAAAAATGCGACTGAAATGAAGGTTTGGAGGGAAAAATTGAAACTACATTTCGCGAAAATATGAAAATTGTAAGTGAACAAAATAGACGTTGCTGTACAAGAAAGTTAGCAAAATCAATGTTCTACACATTTCTATCAGAAGGCACGTGAATGCGTGCAGAAAGGTAATTATCTATTCATATTTACAAACTATAAAAATTCTGAAAATGATTATAACTATAAAATGAGCATACAATGTACCCAAATGAAGCAATTTACAGAATAAAAGTCAAAAACTGTCGTCTGCTCAAGCATTAATGAAGTCCCCGAACTTTACTTATATATTCAGACTTTCCGTGTCCCCCCTCCATGACTTGCTTTCATTCGTTTTAATATACATTGTAAGACTACTTTCAACTTCACGTAAGACATCCTCCACTCCAATCCTAATGTGGCGTACGTTTGTAGTATCCATAGATGCAAACTCAAAATCTACAATTGAAGCCAGTTAACCCAAAACAGAACGTCTTCTGGGACGACAACGTATTCTTATTAATATTGCTACATTTTATCGTCTGATCAGACAAAAAAACTACATATTGTTATCTATATGTAGTGCACCGATAAGGCGGCTCGCCTAAAGGTGACTCCCTGAAAAAAATGAAGCACTTTTGGCAAGGCTTTTGTTGCAGCAGACAGTGAAATTTAGCAGTTATAAAAGTAGTAAGACAACGTTTTGTGCAGGTCATCTGGTTTCTATTGTAAATATTTGGGTTCAAAAATACAGGGTTTGTAGTAAAAGTAAATCTAAAGTTAGGGCAAAACCTGAAATTCCGTCCATTTGTGTAGTAAACTATTTGCCCCAGTTTTAGGGCAGTCCTGTAATAGTGATATCGGCTCCTTACCCTCATATTTGGAATGACAATATCACGTTGTTCTTGGTTCCCTATAACACAATGCATAAGCACTCCTTTTACGGATAAAACGCAACTATGCTCTACATGTTTACTTCTTGGTAAAAGAACAAAAACGTGGCATGCTTACAGCGCGTGATGGTCAACTAATTATGTAAATCACTTCTCTTCCTCCTTCGTCTCTTCGGTTGAAATCAAATCCGATGTTGACTCGGCTTTCGATGGTTCGGGTTCGGGCGTTTCTATCATTAGATCAGGATCTATCTCGACAATATTCACGTATTCTGTGTCGTCAAGGGGTCCAGTTTTGACGGGTTCTGGGATTTCCTCATAATCTTCTGGTGTTTTTGGTTTGCCTTCTAGTTCGAGCGGTTCGCCAACATTTGTTGGTTTAACTACATTCTCATACTCTGGATCAGTCAGTACGCTGTCCCTATCTTCGTTCTCGACATTCTCTTTGTATTCGTCTTTGACTACTACCGTCGTTGCTGGGGGTACGTATACATCAGGTACATCTCCTGTATCTACCGTTTCCTTCTCCATGTATTGCTCCTCAACTCGTTTCCTTTTGAAGAAGCCAGCCTATTTATGCCAAACAAACATCAAATTATGATATTTTAAAACCTTTCATTGTCGTTTGAGGTTATTTTATATCCATGAATGAATTCACCAAACACATACTGATGATTTTTAAAGGAGGTAGTAAATATCGAACGTCATATTTGTTCTTTCAGTTTTGATATCTATTTTCAAAACCGTCAACTGATTTACTGAAACAGCCAATATGCAACGTTAACACGAGTATGATGCAATTTGCCTGTGGTTTCTGTGTATTGTGTGTTTTGATTATTTGGGGAAAACCTGGTCCACTATCGACTTACGACCTACTGTAGTGGTGTGAAAGCCAAACTAACGAAATCAGAGAAGTGATAAAACACACATTCCTAAAGACATAAAATATTGAAAAAACTTACCTTCCATAGTACTAAGATGATACACAATAGAATAAGAAGACCACCTAAGATGGCAAGGATTATCACCCAGATCGGTACTGGTAATGCTTTTGGTTTCATTGTTGATGCAACACTGGTGATCTGTGAGAGAACGTCATGTGAAAATTAGATGATGTGTGTGATTGTGTAAGCATCGTGTGGTTACTATGAAGGAACCTGTAGGCCATGAAGTTTTATAGCTGAGATTCTTTTTTTACTCTGAACGATACAAATCAATAGCCAGGGATATACAAAATAACAACCAGGGACTTATAATAGACCCAGCTCATTCTGAAGGACTAATTAATATACAGAGTTAGGACGTCAGACAGGTACAGATAAAGAAGGAAATAGTAAGTAAATAGATAAATAAATAAATAAATAAATAAATAAATAAATAAATAAATAAATAAAGAGATTTATATAACGCCTCGTATTCATCAAGTGATGCTCACTGACAGTCTTTGGTGTTGTTTCCACAGGATTGCGGCAGCGTAGCTGAAAGATCGATCTCCGTACGATTTGAGTCTTGTTCTGGGAACCTTGAGTGTTGTATGATGACTTGAGCGCAAGGATCTTGTAGGGTAAGTTCAGCAAGATATTGGGGGGGGGATACCATTTAGTAAACTAAATATAGAAGAGGTCAAAGGTTACACTCACCTCCAAAGACGCACCAGGATAAGATAATGACGGGATTCTATACGGCATGCTGGTTACTTGTACATTTGCTCTTGAAGTGATCTGACTGTTGTCATGCCCACCCTAAGAGTACGGAATAAAAAATACACGTTAGCATTATTTTTTCGAAAAAAATATTCTTCATATACATGTATAATATAAAATTTTACTTTACTCAGTATGTTGATTCTACCCAAAATCTCACTTCTCATTCAAAGATTGGTTTAACTGTACTAAAAACGACATAATACTGAATTTGAAATTAAAAATATACAGCAAGGCTCTGTCGTCAAAATCAAAACACGCGAATGTTGGAACGCATGCGCATAACACGAATTTGAAAACAAATACGAAAACTGTCTGGTTATCAACTGCTAATGTGAATTAAAGACCGGTTTGTAAGGTTTATGAATTCTAACCTTTATCAATGTCTCTTTCCAAAGTCTTGACCGTACTTCAACAAACGCTGCTTCACCACGTGCTAGTATAAAGTCAATTGGACAATGTATCTCAACACAACCTTCGGCTTTGCAATCCTGTCAATACATAAAAAAAACCACCGAACTTAGGAGCTAATTCCTGCCCTGATTTAAGACATTTCACAGGTCCAAACACAATGCAATGTATGTATGTATGTATGTATGTATGTATGTATGTATGTATGTATGTATGTATGTATGTATGTATGTATGTATGTATGTATGTATGTCGACATAATAGTTAAAAAGAAAGTTTTATTGAACAGAACGTGAAACTCTAACAAGAACTGTCAAACCGTACGGCTACTTGACATATTGCAGCAGGTGAAGGGAGGAATACATTATTTCTACGACAAAGTCTATCATTTAAACAAACGAGAAAAAAACTTCGCTTCACCTGATTGAGTGGTAGTTTCTCTCCATCTTCTTCCCTCTTCCTTCTCGTGCCAGGCATAACTCTCACAGACGGGCTATAACGCATCTATGGATACAAAGAAAACATGTCACTTTATTTCACTGGGATCTGAAAAGAGAACATAGGAGCGACTGGACGCCGCTTTACATTTTATATACACGCACTGGGTTAGAATAAAATACCACGTCAAGCATAATAACTCATTGCTATATAATACTGACCTCAAGTTTCTCTGGGTTTAGATCACCTTGGACAGTACACTGTGAACCACCTTTCATCTTAACGTCCAATAGATACAGTAGATGTTCACCAGTTGAAGTAAAGGCAGGCCACTTGATATTAATATCAGCTCCGTCAATTGAGCTAGGACCCATGTTACGAACCTAAAAAATATGAATGACCAGCAGGTAAGCTACACGGTATATCATCATGCGGAATTAATAAAAACGTTGCGAGAAATTACAGCCCATTTCATGCTAGTGTTCACTGGTTGTGTTTGATACAACCAGAAACCAATAGCAAAATGCACATGCTATTTCAGTTAGACAAAATGTAGCAAGAAATTGCAATCTTGCTACATTTTGTCTAACTGAAATAAACAATTGAAACGCACTGCTCTAGATGCAGACAGACGGGCGCCAATGTTTTGATGGCTGTATGGTGGCACAGATAGTTCATTTGATCTACACAAAATGTCGCAAAGTGTAGCATGATATGTAGTTTCGTATTGGTCTTGATGTAGTTGTATCAAACACAACCATTGGACACTAACATGAAACGGGCTGTATAACACAGATACATCATGTATGCGAGTGTCTTGGAGTGAAATAATCTTATGTAATAATACAAATCGTCCATTTTGGAAACTTTAGAATTGTTATCAAACTGAGTGTTCTACATTCAGAGTTTTGAAATAACTGACTCCTAGCTTCCTCGACGTATTCACCACTGTCATTGACTGGTCAACAATTATTCAAAGACGCATAATGTGTTTGCGATTGCATGATTAACATACTAATAGGAAAACTGAGTAAATCATCGAAAAATTGATTTGACGGAAACATAAGAAATGATTATTTCAAGTATTAAGCTTATATCAGCCTTGATTACAAATATCTATTGTGACATATAATAATTTCAATTTTCATATTTTTGGTATCCATATTTTATCAATTTTTTCAAAATTATGTTAAACATAATTTTGAAAAAATTGATAAAATATGGATACGCGTTTAAATCTTGTATGACAACGTATGGTTGATGCTGTTATGAAGTTTGATTTTGTAATACTTCATTTTTGATATCCTTCATCAGATAATTCCCCCCCCCCCCAGAGTTTAAAAATGGAATAAGCTGCCAATGCTCACACCAGCTCTAAATCACTACATAGGCTAATGTACATTTGTAAGGATTACGTCATGAATGTAGCAATTCTCAGACGACCAATTAAATTCACTACTATTAATAATTATGGGATATCGCAATGAATATTTTAGCTGACTGATGTTATTACCTCATAAACATGTGTGACCTCTGGACCAATTTCCTCCTCACGGGTAACAATCAACTCTGGTTCAGTTGGCTTGGGGTCATAGGTTACTTGCTCTGGTATAGCCAAACTGTAAGAGATACAAATAAATTTAATACCAAAACGCAGCATCTATACTCGATTTCTACTTCATCTATCTACTTATTTTCTGCTGATGACAAAAAAAGAAATTTTAACTCGATGTCACTGGCATCTGCCAATCATATCGTTCATCTATAAGAGTTACTAATTCTAAGCATTGGGTGTATTATATGAACTACGCTAATTAATACGAGTCTTGTTTTAATTCCAGTGCTAAATCAGTTTGTTTATGACTTCAGATTTTTGGTTTCATAAATGAAAGCGTACATATCTTGATTATTCATAGTTGTTTTGTTCGGTTCAATGATATTCTAAAAGTAAGTCGCCAACATGGTTAGACAGTGAGAGAATATGACCTGCAAAATGACAGACTTCAAACTGCTATTAAAATAGATTCCACTGCGCCGTCTTCGTCTCATGATGACGAGCGCCCTCAATTGACAAGTGCTTAAACCTGTGTATCGACAACTTAAATGTACTCACCCAATGAACACGATGGTCGAATTGACTTTGATTGGTAGTTTTACTTCGACGGCGTTGTTAAACAATGTATGTGCTTTTTCTGGATTTGTACTGGAACAAAAAAAATATACTTGTTAATAGTGTACTACTCGATTTTCCTCATGTTAGCAAACGTTGTGAATATATTTTCTATTTGATAATTTGATGAAATTCCCACAAAAAGAATTCGCAAGCCCTTCAAATTGATCCAAACATTTGAAATAAACCATCACATAGTATACGAATACTACAGTGGATTTAAAACTAATCACTAATCCTAAATCATTGATAATTAATTAATTAATTAATTAATTAATTGATTAATTACATAGATTTGTACAATCCCTACTTCCATATTTTTCATCATTTTCATTCAATTAAACACATCACATCGCAACATTATATATTTGATTGTAATTACCTGGTGGAGTTGAGATTGAATTCAACTAGGGTGTCAATATCGTTGATGTGTGTGATATCTGAGTCACTGAAGCGTACACTGGACATGGTGAAATCAAACATAACCTGAAATCAAAATAGATATGATGTGAACCCTGTCATAATTTCATGAATAGACAATTTGTAATTACATATTTTTGAACTGAGTGGTATGCTTGACTGCAGCTGGTAGTATCGGGCTTCGTTGGATCATGCATTTAAACCATGACGTATACGTTGGCGAAATACGTAGCCATTTACTGTATTAGCTTTGAGATTGTAAGCACTAGAGTAGTTGGAATATATATACATGTATATATATATATATATATATATATATATATATATATATATATATATATATATATATATATATATATATATATATATATGCATGCATGGTGCACACTTCAACTCAATTTACACGTAAGTCATCAACATACCCTTTCGTTATTGTGTATGTTTCTAGATAGCGACATACCTACATTGTACATATATACACACTTGCTTGCTTGCATGTATGCATGTATGCATGCATACATGCACACATATATATATACACACACACACAAACACACACACACACGTGAAATTAGAATTTTTTTGCGCTTTCTTTTTGTCAAGTTTTGATGTGTGTGGGGTGGGGGTGGGGGTGGGGGATGGGGTGGGTGGGGGTAGGTGTGGGGTGGGAAAATAGGTGAGTTTGATACTTTCATCTTTCAATTACAACGTCGATATAATACGGTTAACGTTTTACAACTATTCTCACTTTACATGCATTCCAACAACAGAACTGGAATTCTTGAACCGTTCTGCTAGCTTTAAATAAAGAAATAAACGAATGAGTGAGTGAGTGAGTGAGTGAGTGAGTGAGTGAGTGAGTGAGCGAGCGGGCGGGCGGGCGGGTGAGTGAGTGAGTGAGTGAGTGAGTGAGTGAGTGAGTGAGTGAGTGAGTGAGTGAATGAAGTTAGTTATGAGTGCATTCAGTAATTAAGGAAGCAATTATTCAATTTATTATTTTGGTGATTTTACTACTTATTAGAGACTGTATTATAATATAATAATGATCCATAACTCGAGTACCTTTAGCAGAATTCCAAAGCGTCTTACACGTAAGATACATAATCAAGACGTCCCAACTTTCATTATCTGCTAATTTTATTTATCAAGAAGGACCAGACTTTTAGTATAGAGACAATTCTTTGTAATCTTATTGTAAACATTGTTATTGTATGTTGCAAAATCTTTTTACTGAAAGGATGGGAAGAGATTTTCTAATTTGCCTATAAGTCCAAAGTGTTGGAAAAGTCCATCGGAAAATCCTTTCCGAATCAAAATTTAAGTGAACAATAGCCAGTAAAACTATTCTCCGAATAACATGATCCTATTTTAGATTTCCCTAATAAATTATTCTATACACATACTACATCCCTTGTCTTCCATTGTTCTTTCTAACGCTGCATCTAGTTTATTGGATGTTATTTAAGCTTTTAATGAATTAAGATAGTGAGATTTGTCAGTTCATTTATCAAATCGCCGAAATAAATCGCTGTAATAGAGCGTTTTGGCATCCCGAGCGTGATGGAATTAGTTCAAAGTTAATCTAACAATGAATGAAAAAGGCAGCAAGCAAATCTCTTTCATTTCTACACGTTTCCTGTGTTCACTCCTCCGGATGAGATATACGTCGTCTCCGTTGAAAATACTATAAAATGAGTCGTATAGGAGTTGTACGCTAAACAAAGTATATAATACTATCGGAGGACCGTATTTCTGTGAAACTCTAGCACCAGATTTTTTTTCGAGTTCATAATAGTTACTCTTAATATATTTCCTGGCTGGCAGAAATCAATCTTTTCGCTCCACCAGAATACGATTTTCATCATTTCGTTGATGAAAAAACTGTAAATCGTCAAATCTTGTAATTATTCATTCAGTTTTACGCATGACTGCTAATTAGTCTTTTCGTCATTGTCAAACACGTACCATTTGAGGAGTTATTCATCACAATCCAATGACTGTAAAACATGCAAAGGGTCACCCATTGCCGAATATTACCCCTACAATGTTTAATTCATCCCTGCATCTGTCATACTAGCTGTGTCATTCGTTAATGGTGATCTTGTCTGCCCCCGGATAGGATTCCTTTGTTATTTCTGATGAGAACTATATGAATGGGTTATTACTGGGGCAGTTTCATATTAGTTATTCATGACGTTTCAAATTAGGCCTACCGGCACCAGTTTTACCAGATGCGTGCTCGGATGAATGACGTCACTGTATGCTGCTGAGGACACCGTAGGTCATATGAAAACCGCTAGTACAAGTATTTCAAGTTATTTATCGTTTCCTTGTGCCTTTCGGCGAATGTTGTCCAACTTGACTCAAGGACATAATCATTATACCATAGAGTGATTTAAGGGTTCACATTTTTGCTTTTAAAAAATTAAACACAATGTTTTCATTATTATTAAATGATCTCAAAGGGGATATGAAACAATTTTTCAACGATCGAAACTGCCAGTTCAATATGGTGTCATTTAGCTGTCAGTTTAAGTCGCCATTGTTATGCTGTATAACCACCAGAGAATGTTGAAATCTTCACGTGACACAGCTCTGTTCATATTCGAAAATATTCGTTCACATTTTTGGGCACCAAACGTTGTACAAATCTGACATCACTTTTATACGGGGACAAAAACAACAATGGTGTGGTTAACGTTGTATATGAATTACGGAACTAAACGGGGTGGTTATAACGCTTTCACAAATTGCATAACAGAAAGTTGTTAATACAAGTTAACGATAACAAATTGTCAAAGGTCATACATAGTAACAACTATATATCATTTTAACGCAGCCGTGTTTCTGCTGTACTCATCCAAGTTAATCGACTTGTACGGCCGTTTTTTGTTTAATATCAACTTACGACGATAAACAAGTGTCTTTTAAAATAATAGCACATTCCTTATTATTACCATGATAATTAATCAACACACATTTTATTAAAATATATTGCTACATTTTCCTTTTTATAAATTAGGACTGCACAGACGTACATTTTTTTTGTTTATTTTTCCTTGCATAATATGATAGAAATGTGATCTTCGTATGACTTATTTCTTTACCCCATATCTTGAGTTTATTTTCAATAAAAACATTCTGTACGCATACCTACGCATACTTATCTTGTGACATGCGATTCTCAACTGAGAAATGTAGGGTATTTTGTCCCTTTTGACCTTCAGGGAGCAAAGTTCAGCTGGGATGAATTTCAATGTATGCGTTGCTGGTTGTGAAATGTGACACTCTGTGTACGATATGTTTCAAGGAGCTTTTAATACAGTATAAAGTTTCAATTTATAAGACAGTTCAACTTGTCTCAAATACCTTTGACCTACAACGGCTATACAATCTGTATATACAGCATTTAATCCAATGTTGGACATTGATGACACGGAAATGAACTTAGTAATGACCTGATCATTTTGTCAGAATTGGTGTTAAACACACACTCCCTCCCCTCTCTCTCACTCTCTCTCACACTCCCTCCCCCTCTCTCTCCCTCCCTCCACCCCTCTCCCTCCCTCCCTCTCTCTCTCTCTCTCTCTCTCTCTCTCTCCCTCCCTCTCTCTCTCCGTCTCTCTCTCTCTCTCTCTCTCACTCTCTCTCTCTCTCTCTCTCTCTCTCTCTCTCTCTCTCTCTCTCTCTCTCTCTCTCTCTCTCTCTCTCTCTCTCTCTCTCTCTCTCTCTCTCTCTCTCTCTCTCTCTCTCTCTCTCTCTCAATGTTAACCTACCTGATCAGATGCCTTCAGTGGGTTACCAGCACTACACGTCACAGTGTCTTCATAATCAGGGTTATCAAAACAGGCCACATTATATTCCTGACAAACGTAAATAAATACACAGACAAGGATTAATGTAATACTATTGAGTCGTAATTATCTCAATGCAAGAAAAATAGAAAATTTAATGACACATTTGTTCATTTTTTCAAGATAAGAAATCCCCGTCTAGTAATATTTCACATTCCTGGCATATATTTGAGACAGAATCTTAATACACTTGTAAGTTGTATCGGAATAAAACGATGCTTGTCCACGTCGGGGTATTCAATACTTCAATGTCACAGCACCAACATTCAACAAAACGTACAGACTTGACGATTCCCAGTCTGTGGGTCAGTAGAGTCAACTTTCTCAAATCAAAGTGGGACACGTGCATTCTAGATGAACACAGTGTTAAAATAAAATAAAAGAGATGAAAACTTACTGAGTTATCTGTCTTCTTCACTCTAACAAAATCAAAGCCAGCAGGAATTTGGATGGAGACTTCGGTTTCAAAGGAATCCTCATCGTGGTTAGATACATTGATTTTTAACTTTACTTCTTCACCACCTCCGATGAATAATTCATGTTTATCTCTACAAATGCAACAAATATTTTTTTTTATAAAGTTAGTGAGAAATGTACAATAATTGAAATCAATGACCTCATCTACAAGCACACAAGTACATTGTAGTTTAAAAATAAGATTCGATGATATTTTTTTCGGAGGTTCCATCATTACTTCAGTGAACTACTAAGATTTTTACTTGTTGACTTATTGAGTAGGGAATAATACACATAATGCCGCCAAACACTATAAATGAATATTTTAGATTCTTAAAAAATGACCATTGGAAATATGTAAAGGTAAAAATATCCACGAGCTCCCTTCTACTATCAGCAGACTGCCTTCAACTAAATATTTACAGAATCAAGACATCAAACTTCCCATTCCTTGAACGAACGATCGCTTCCTTATTTGCATATCATTTGCATACAGGCATATAATATGGTATTGCACTTCAGTGCCATTCTCCCAAGCCAGAGCACACATTTCGGCTAAAGCAATGAAATTGGCGGGTACGTTTTGGATGGTGCCGTAAAAAAGGGCATGTGGTTTTTGTGCAGTGCAAATTCCACTAGTATTCCGCGCATACGTGCAAGTAATATCTGGTACATATGTAATAACGGATGATTACACAACCAGGCAATATTTTGTTTCAGATAAGAATTTGAACCATCCAGCATTTCACCTCGGGAGACTGCCAAGGACATTTGGAATATATTTATATATCACATTTCAGCGACCACTGGTGTGAAAACAAGGGAAGTCCAGAATCAATTTATCTATTAAACACGTTTAGTTGACAAACAGAGTTATCACATTTGTAATAGTCTAAATCTGCATATACAGCTAAATCACATTATGAGGTTTTAATCAGCATCCTAATGAAGTTTAGTTACATCGAAACCGTTCAGGCCATTTTAAAGGTTGAATTCTATTTTCGTTATTGGAATGTAAACTATGTAAAATGTATTTGCTATGTAAATACCATGAAGGCTATAAGAAGCACTGGATACACGTGGGTGAAACGTCTTACTGTTATACTATAGCGATGCGAACCATAGAACTCCCAACGGTAAATATCTGATTATAGCTTACACAGCAAATCATCAAATCAAATCAATGTGATTTTGTTCACAAACAACTGAAAGTACTGCTAACAGTGTCTATATTAAGACGACATTTCACCACCACCCCACCCCACCCCACCCCACCCCACCCACCCCACCCCCATTCCAAACCATTCACCATTCACGATATAAGTTATTAATACTTACAGTTCTGCTTTCAGTTGTAAATCGGGAATACATATCCCATCGTCTCCACAATTCCTTAGAATTTGCATCTATAAGATAGAAATAATGTTTAACATAGCTACTGAGGAATATATATAAAACATCTATCTTTTCCTTGACTCTTAGGCATTTTTTTAATAATATATTATTCTTACACGCGTTCTTGCATTGAGTATAGGTGAAGTGTAAAGTAGAAAAAGTCCTTAACTTACCAATAATTCATAACAACATTTCTTTTACTCTCAACTTAGGTGAAGAGTAAAGTAGAAAGAGTCCTTAACTTACCAATGATTCAGAGTTCTGCGCTCGACTCGGTGAGAACGAAATTTTAAACTAATCTGCAGATGATGGATTTTACGAAGTGATTGGTATTTGATTCTGTTTTCATTATGAAAGCTCAACTCAGTATGTAACGTACGGGGGTCGAGATCTCGGAGAAATGTCATGAAACGAGAGATCTATTCAACTCAATTGTTACACCAGTGATATTATATTCAGATCTGAAGACAGCTTCTTCCATGTTTTTTTTTTTGCAAACAAAGACACAGTCAGATCACACAAGACACTCGATCAAATGATTCAAAATAACATGTATTCTTAAATTTAAGTACAATGTATTTTACATCTCAATATCACAAAGTTTCATGAAATAAATTGTTCCTAAGTATATTATGTTATGTCAACGAGAGAAACAGAGAGAGAGCTACAGAGACAGAGACACAGGGAGAGACAGACATACACACACAGAGATACACAGAGACACACATGGAGCGACAGACAGAGAGACACAGAGAGAGATTGGTGAATCAAACAGTACGATTAGACATGTACTACCAAACCAGAGTGACTATAGAGTTTTAGTTAGGCAGCAACGTCTCACACAACGTTTTTTGTTCCAAATTACATAAAAAACAAAATGCAGACAGTGACAGCGCGCAATCACACTTTATCTCACCGTGATGACAAACCAACATCACTTTGGGATGAAACAAGGAAGAATGAAAACACAAAACTAGTTGTGTGTTCACAGTGAGATAACATGTAACATTTTATGTGCGAGTGGGCTGTCAGTGCCTGTATTTTGTTTGTGTGATTCGTAACAAAAAAATAGTCCGATGGTGTTGTACCACAACTGTACAGTATTTTAACATGTTTATCCACATTCTGATCCATACTAGGTATAGGTGTTCATTTGCTGAACGATTATCCAGTTGCCTATCCAACCCTGTTGTTATCTTTGCAATATACGCCATCATTTGGCTGTTGTTATGGCATGGTCATGTTGCTAGACATATTTGCATACATTTTTTGAATGTTTGTTCACTTATCTATGAATCCCCGATGTTATCTTTGTGATATACATCATATGGCTGTTGCTATGGGCGTGGTCTTGATACTAGATATATTTTCATACATTTTGAATGTTTATTCACTTAACTAAGAATCCCTGTTGTTATCTTTGTGAAATACACCATCATTTGGTTGTTGCTATGAGCGTGGTCATGGTTGCCAGGGCCAATTGTGTCAAAATGTTTTGAACAATATGTACAGAATAACACTTCTAGAAACATCTCACCAAATTTCAGTCTCATTGACCAAGTACTTCTTGAGATATAAGTTTTTGACCAAAATTCCAGTTTTACACCTAATTTGCATATCACTGATGAGATCGTCATATGCTGAACATTTCTTCATCTATACACCTCTAGATGCACCCCCATTAAATTTCAGGTAGGTAGGTAGGTAGGTAGGTAGGTAGGTCGGTAGATAGATAGATAGATAGACAGATAGATAGATAGATAGATAGATAGATACATAGATAGATAGATAGATAGATAGATAGATAGATAGATTAAAGATTTTTTACCAAAAAGATACATTTTAGACCTAATTCACATATCACTGATGGGATCATCATTTCATGAACATTTCTTAATCTAAACAGCCCTGAGAATGTTCCCACAAAATTTCAAACTAATCTGTCCTGTATTTTTTGAGTGTAAGTTTTTTGACTAAAGATCACATTTCTTGACCCAAATCACAAACCGGTGGTAAGATCATTTTGATTTGAACAATTTCCCAACGAGATACCAAAGGTAATGTACCCACCAAATATCATGTCAATCGGTCCATCAGTTTTTGACTTCAAGTTGTTTACACAGACAGAAAGCCAGACAGACAGACAGACATACACTTTTCCATGCCTATAGCACTATTGAATCTAGTTCAGTTGTGCTAAAACGTTGTGTGAAATGTGCCGCCTAATCGAGACTCTAAAGTCTTTCTGGTTTGGTAGTAGTAATTTTAGAAGCTGGTAAACTGCAGGCCTCACATAATTCGTCGTAATTCAATGCATAATGTCAAATAACTTTCATAACTAATGTGTAATTGGATAACTCTAAACAGAGTTGAAAGTGTACGAATAGTATTAATGTCAAATGCATATGGTAATGTAAAAGCCAACAGACTATTTCAATTGCATTGAATATTTTTAACAGTTCACATTATGTCCGGTCAGGGCGGTGGTTGTCCTTGATGTAAAGTGAAATGATAAATAAAATATGTATGTTTTATTTAATACTTGATATTGATTGGTTCAGGTAGGTAGGTAGGTAGGTAGGTAGGTAGGTAGGTCGGTAGATAGATAGATAGATAGATAGATAGATAGATAGATAGATAGATAGATAGATAGATAGATAGATACATAGATAGATAGATAGATAGATAGATAGATAGATAGATAGATAGATAGATAGATAGATAGATAGAGGGGGAGGGGACTAACGGACGGACAGACAGACAGACAGACAGACAGACAGACAGACAGACAGACAGACAGACAGACAGATTGATTGATTGATTGACTGACCGACTGAAGCGGAAGACAATATTTCTTACCTGTTTTGTAATAGTTTCAGGAATGTAATTATTCAGTATTGGTTTGACATCGGTAGATGAAAATTGACTCTCTACTAGTTTGTATTTGATATCTACGCCTATGGGTGAATATTTATCAGAAAAGTCCTCCTGGAACAAAAAAAAACATCAGCATTTAAAAAATAGTCTAAACCCCCGTGTCTGATAATGTGTATTTTGTACAGGTTCTGTCTTGTTGTTTATGATGTCGTTATGGAGTACTGATGGTTTGTACACTCCACAGGGAGCTGAGGAAATATAAATGTCCGTGTCAGGGTGCAACTGAAAAAACAACACTTTTAGCACAATTTACCAATTTAAAAAAAAAGTAAAAGTTTTATTATCTTGCCCTCAGCAGCTATTTTTGATACTGTTGGTTTTTTGTTTCCTTTTGTCTATAAATCAGATTTTATTAAATATTGTTTGTTTTGTCTCCTTTTGTCTATAAATCAAATATTGCAATTATTATGAAGTTAACGTGGTTTTTCTCTAATTGTGAATTCTTGATAACTAACCGACGCAATAAAAGCTTGTTTAACATTACCCTTAGATACACTTTTCGATTCCCCGAGCACCAATCTGTATCGGGTGTTTCTAATTTTATCACCGCAGTATGCTTCGTCGATCCTGTAGCAGCGAAGTAGGCTCTTTTATGTATTTGCTTGAAGGTATCTAATGTACATGTGAACTCAATATCTGTCGGAAGATAACATTCATTCAAAATCGATAATAATCAAATTCATGATAATAAACAGTACATTTAAAAGTCTATCAGAAGCTTGTCAAGACAAAGAGATTGTGGTAAGTGTGATGTCATTTCCTGTTAAGCTGTCCCACAAACCCTTGCAAGATATCCAATATGGCAGAACACGTGCAAGTACGGTTTTTGTGGGGTTTTTGTTGTGTTTTTTAAAACATGATTTCAAAGTTAAATAAGTTTCCAAAGTGCTGTTTCATCACTAAAACGTGTATGTGAGTTGATAGCATTCGATTCAAGTGTACTGAAGGCAGAAATAAGCCTGACTGGACTTCTTTTAAGAAAGAAAGAAGAAAAATAAAGGATTCACCAAAGGCGGACGTTGGAATATAAATATATTAAACTATGACAAATATTCAAAAGGTCAATCCAAGTTAATTTGCATATTCCCACATGTCTCAACATAAGAGTAAACTCATTCTTTTTCCCAGGCCACGTTCATGAGTACGTTTATCAAATAGTCAGAGTGTAAAAGCAATTGATTGAAATTTACCAACTATTTTCTCATAAGTTGTAAAAAAAATTAAAAAAATTAGCACCTACCGAGAGTAGTTGGCACATTGACACCAGTGTGCTTAAAGCATACGTTCAGATCAAAACTGTATAATATAATAGAAATAATAAATTAAATTTGGTTTTCATAAAGCGCTTTACAGTTATTACCCCTGGCACGGATCTATAGTTACAACACGGCCCTTTAGATCTCTGGGGAGTTGAGGAAAGCGCATATGATTAAAGCATTCACATTGCAACCTCTATCCTACCAGGTCCCCAGTTATACAGCTGGGTTCACTGAGGCACAATTGTGGTTCAGATCTTTCCCAAGGACTTATAGCCACTCAGGAGCAAACGGCAGCGACGGGGCTCGAAACTGCAAACTGCAGATTCCAAGCCGGCTACTCTAACCATTCGACCATCATGACAAAAATCATATAATAGTAAATATATGGTTCTTATCGTGCGTAAATTTCAGTGGTATTTACTAGAAAACATGCTGTACTTTAACAATATGAGCTAGCTATATACATGACAGTGTGTTAACAACTAGTTTGCTTATGAATTATATAAATAATGAATGATTAATTCCTTCACTTCTGATCAAAAGCACTTGAGATGTATCATAATTCTATTGAGAAATGAATACATTTTCTTTCTGAACATTTTGACGGAATCGGCTTGTCGTGATTCCATAATGTGGTCGTCAACTCGTTTGTTAAACATTCTATTTTGTAATTATAAATAGTAAAATTACTGCACTTCATGGTATCGTAGCAAAATGACCAAATGGCAACAAAAGATTTTTCAACAATTTTTATCTCCCGTCGTCAAATACTAACATGTTGCACGCGAGCCTTGCAATCCACTGCTCGTTTCTAGACATTTATTACTTCAACGGTTACGAGTAACATAAGTTAACATACGTGCATGTATTCTCTCAGCTGTTCTTCAATAACTAACACATATCGATTTCAATGCAAAACATTGTTACAATAGTGTAACTCAAAGTAAACTAAATATGTTCGTGTTATGGTATGACCTTTAAAGGTGATTCAAAATGCTCACATTCACTATCGCTAATTTGCTAGACGACATGTTTGTGAAATGCAGTCTGGTTTTAAAACTTTTAAAAAGCGTTTGCAAACACCTTAAAATGACCCTTTTTCAGTCAGTTCCCTTCGGATTTACTTCGAGAGTTTTCGGGTATTTCCGGTCCCACCTAGACCACGGGATTTTATGACGTCATAAGGAGTAATGGTTAGCACTAAGCCTATGACGAGCGTAGTCACCAGGTGAATAAAACTCAACAGCATTGTGAAAAAATACATTGGTCGTGGTTGTAATAGACATCAGTAAACAAAAACTACAGTCTACATGTCTTATTAACCAACATTTACCGATATTTACTCACACTTTCTCACTAATTGTCAGTGTCTATGGGTATAAATGCTAAAATATTATCTCCCCATATTATGGCAAAATAAATCAAAACGGCTAGACTAGATATACATATACACTTGTAATGTCGCGTGTTTCACCTTTATTGACTTTTATTTATCTGATGTTTTTATTATTTGCCGACAAGAAGCATTACGATACCGTCGTGACGCGTTGACGGCATCCCGCGCCGAGGACGGCATATATTTAGCCCAATAGTATTCACGTCACCTTTTGAACGGCGCATTTAACAACAAAGTAAACATATTTCATCTCGAATAAATATACTAGCTATTTGGCTTGTGAACACAAGTTTACGTCTATTATTTTCGGCCAGGGCTGTCTAGGGCGCAATACTCTAGTCCGAGTCTGAGACCCATGTAAAACCTCAGAAACTCGCATTCGGATCGGACTGAAAAGAAGTACAAGTAGGTCTCATCGACTTGTTGGGGACTCGAATTATTGCTTGTTTTTATCACTGTATACAGGTGATTATTATATATCGGTAGGTGGGTAGTGTTGTCAAGTTTTGTGCAGTCACCGCGGCCGCGGCAGTAAGCTTATACTACTAACTAGGATAGTTCCGCCGATCAAAGCTGAAGCAGTGTATGTACGTATGGAATCGGGAGAGCACATTTGTGTCGGGTTGAATTTATCCACGTGTTGATATAATCCATATTTATCAATTAGATATATTGTAAAATTCTTCAAGTCGTACAGAAATAACGCCTCTAACTTCAATACAAACCCTGAGAAATTGGACCGGACGTGGCTAAGTATCTAGTTGCAGTCTTTCTTTCATAACCATGTGCTGGGGTCACGACCTTGATTGCCGACGTCAATATTGTCCAATCATATTTAATATCTTGAACACATCGCGATATTTGATTTGTTGGTTTCCTAAACTGTATACTTCGAATATCATGATTCGTTACAAAATTCTTCTAATGAATATTAAATAGGCTCGTTGTATTACGTGATATCCCAACAAAGGAAACCATACAAGTTTTCTTCCAGACGAGTTGCTAAAGTCATGTAAATGACAACACGAAACTCACGAAATTTCCTCAATTCTTTACAATTTTATTGCTGATAATATGGGTAATCTAATAGCTAGTATCTTTATTCGAGATAAATGTGTTTACTTTGTTGTTAAATGCGCCGTTCAAAATGCGACATCAGCGAGTAGAGTCCAGTATAGTATTAGTGGGCTAAAATATGCTGTCGAAGCCATGCCTGTCGAAGATATTGTAATGCTTTTCATCGGCAAATAATAAAAAAAAGATAAATAAATTGAAACACGCGACCGACATTACAAGTGTATATGTATATCTAGTCTAGTCGTTTTGATTTATTTTGCCATAATATGGGGAGATAATATTTTAGCATTTATTATACCCACAGACACTGACAATTAGTGAGAAAGTGTGAGTAAATATCGGTAAATGTTGGTTAATAAGACATGTAGATTGTAGTTTTTGTTTACTGATGTCTATTACAACCACTACCAATGTATTTTTTCACAATGCTGTTGAGTTTTATTCACCTAGTGACTACGCTCGCCATAGGCTTAGTGCTAACCATTACTCCTTATGACGTCATAAAATCCCGTGGTCTAGGTGGGACCGGAAATACCCGAAAACTCTCGAAGTAAATCCGAAGGGAACTGACTGAAAAAGGGTCATTTTAAGGTGTTTGCAGACGCTTTTTAAAAGTTTTAAAACCAGAATGTATTTCACAAAAATGTCGTCTAGCAAATTAGCGATAGTGAATGTGAGCATTTTGAATCACCTTTAAGTACAAGGTCATGATAAAAGGCCAAGGATATACCAATAGAATTCATAGCCTCGTAACTTATCTGCGCAATAAGTTCCACTGAATTCCCCCAGGACCGTGTGGATAAGCCTAAATAAAAAAAAGTTGTTTGGTTCCGGTTACCCGACCCCACATAGTTTTTCACGCCGACCCAAAACTTATTTTTACGTATTCGAGAAAAATAATAATAAAACTGCGAAAATCGTGAAGTCTCGCAAGAAATCATGGGCGAGGACGGAAACTGACATCAACTTGAAAAGACAATATAAAACTATTCTTCCAATATGTAATGGCTGTACATCTGATAGGAAGAAATAAACAAAACAGAGACCATTTGGAAAACAATGGAAAACCTGAACTAGACACTCACACATAAAAAAAAAATATTAAAATAAAATAAAAAACCTACCTACCCCATCTATTTTAAATCTAAATGTAATCGGAACCACACAATGTTTTTTTTTACGTCTAAGGGAAGTGAGTGGACTCATCGCAAAGATTAGGGTAAAGCATTGAAGTGTCGAGACGTAGTTCTTAGTACACAGTGATATATTGTAACAATATTGTTTTAAAGATAAAACCTGTGTATCTAAACTTATAAGGTGATTTAGAAAATACTTTTTGAACTTTAGAATTGCTATTTGGCAGGGCTAGGTCAGAACTCCACAGGAGTTCGAGATTTATATGTGTTATTAATACTCAATGTATGTTTGACCTCACTGGAGTAACATGACTCACCACGCCGCTGGAGTTCCGTCTGAACATTTCTTTTCTAGGTCAATGTATTCTGGGGTCAGAGTTATTCCTTCTTCGATGCTGACGACAGGTCTTGACCTAAAAAAATGTACAATTCATGGCATAAACAAGCAAACAAAAGACAATGATTGAACTATAATGATACAACATAAGAATTATCAATACCTTGTAATTATTGCATGAACAGTTTAAGCTTTTGGTAACTATTTGAAGACTAACCTTAACTATCTTGCAGAAGTAAGAAATATTTTACAGGCAATCTGATAGTTGGCTGATAGTGAGAAAACAAATTATGCTTTGCAAATTTTGTATCACCGGATTACTTGTCATGAGACCCGTAACGAGAAACAAATTACATGTATGTTGTGTGGGTAATTACATTTTCACCATCCAAAGGAGGTAGGGTCTGAACAGTGTACATAGTTTCAACATTGGAAACCTTGTGACAACACAAATTTATACTTCATTGAAAGAAATTAAAAATAAACTCATACTTAGGACATCTCTTTAAAGTTCAAATTTAATTATGATGTTAGTCAGTTCACTTACACAATTTACCCTATGCACATTTACAGTCGCAATGCCAATACAAAATTGTCAATAATTCTCTCTTCTATGTATCAAAATAAGTCGATAGATTATCAAGAATTTCATTGATGACTCGTTTTATTATTGTTGAAAGGGAGAATGTATGTAGCATATGTATATTTATGATCAAAGTCGACAAGTTGAGCTTGTAGTTGTATTTGACAGATAACCATAACTTTTAAAACTGAAAACAGCATGGTTGTAATTTAGGGGAGGTTTATCATCTGAATTAATATAAAACAAAAAAACTATCTTATTTAATCACAACAATTAATCCATAAATGTAATCTGTATACATCGATAATGACGTAAACACCGTATATAATTACTCAAGACGAAGAAAATCTTCAAGCACTTGAGTAAAAGGTTAGTGCATTCAGTGAAGTGTACCGACCGAGATACATCAACAGTGATTTGGCAATAACGCAGAAGATGACAGATATGGATATTTTACGTCATATGTTTACTGTTTAATACCAGATGTTCTATTATTTGGTTTCAGTTATGGCGATGGCATATCATGATGAAAGAGAACTTCTATACACACGTATTCATTAATTTTGGAAAAAAACTATTCTGACAAGAAAAGTAAGGTTATCTTCTTGCTTCAAAGTTTTAGGTTTCTTTTTTTTCATTCTCTGATATTATCACTCCGTTCTGTTTCGAATTCGTTGGAAGTAGAACGATTACGTAAGTGGTAAAATAAAACAAAATGCGATAATGTAAAGATTTACGTTAAATTATCTTCTTTTTAAAAAACAAAACAAAAAACCCTACCTCAGTAGAACAGCTTGATCGACACCATAAGCACCAACAAGAATATCTATAACGAAAGGAAATTCAATAAATAAATAAATAAATAAATAAATAAATAAATAAATAAATAAATAAGTGAGCTAAAATATCATAATGTTATTGCTTGCCATGGGTATATATATCTTTTAAACTACTTTTCATAAATATTTTCTGCGTTCTGCTTCATTGATGGATTCACATTTTCTGTTGGTTTTGTATTTAATACAATCTCAATTTATTCTCCATAAAATGAAAACAACAAATCCGACTCCGTAAATGAAACTAAAGCATTATGAGGTGGAACTGAACATGTCTGATTTTATAATTACCATTACAAGCATAAATCAAATTGTTGATTCCACTATCCGGAACTACACCATGATCATTCAGATTTACAATACAAATGTACATAGCTACCATTCACCCCCCCCCCCTCCCTCCCCCCGATGACTTTAAACAAACGTGTATCCCAAAATCTTTCTAGGAGGTGAAGTCCAGACAATGTAATTACCTGGATATTGGTTACCATCCATGTCTAATGCTCCAGCCAGTGACGATCCAAAAGTTTGTAGATTGATATCGATATCAGATGGTGTAATTACCTGCAGAATATAGAATAGACAGTAAATCCAGGGATGAATTATATGCAACAACTCTGACTTTAGGTTATCATTTGCTGCGTACAACTATACTTGGGGGATTTGCAGACTGTGTAACATGTCTGGTTAGTCATTCAGAAGGGAATTTTTGTGGTTGTGATATCCATATTATAATCTTTCTCATTCTGTTCAAGTGAGTATTAGTAGTAGCATTGCCGCTAGTATCGGGCTATGAAATGACGTCATTACTAAAGCATAGTTGGTGTTGAGAGACATTTAGGCCACATGATAACCCTTTGTGGATTCCACCATTATTTTTGATGACCTGCATAAAGTGAAGACAATGATTGGGTAGTGATAATTTATGTAACGATGATACGTTCTACCACATGGCCAATGCATCATTGCCAATGATGAAAAACCGGGTAAGTACGAAATAAGTCAAGTTCAAGGTGAAAGCAGATTGACTTCCCCATACCAACTATACTTTCTTAGTAAATGGTAAATCGATTGAAACAAGCATTGCTTTTTAGTAATAGTAGCTTAAAATTGAATTCATGAATCACATATTGCATCACAACAAACAAGTTGTTAAAATCTTGCAAGGAAGGTTCAGTCAAATGATTAAGTGAAAAGTATGCTAATCATAATTCTTATCACAAACTATTAGTTTTTAAATTAATAACATTGATATACAATTTTTAATGTGAACTGATATGGTTATTCTACTGAACTTTATACTTGTTGTCCTCCGAAGGTGTTCACACGTCATAACTACAATGACGTCATTCTGAAAAAAATGACGTCACGCATGTATTATCATATTGTGGTCATTGATTGTAGTTAATATGTTACCTGTGAAGCTTGTGTTCTTAACCCATTCTTCGACCCATGGTATATGTAAACTGCACCTTCATCATCATCACCATGAAAGGGTGCACCGACAGCAATATCTATTCGTAGAGATAATAAAACACGAATAATGCCGACATTTGATATATATTTACTGTTTTAAAGGAACAAAACTGTCGCAAATCAACGCAGATCAACTAATATCATAAAGAATTGGTGAAAATTTTCCATTAGAAAATGGAATCAAATTTTGTGTAGTGTGATTCAAGTGTTCAAAGTATGTCTGTATGTACCCACCATTGTAGCCATCTTGATTGACGTCACCAATGCTTGCCACAGCTGATCCAAACCTTGCTGTACTTTCTGTACCTGTGATTGTGTCAGGTTCACTGAACTTATACTATAGCGAAGGAAAGTAGTGACGATTAAAATATATATCCACTCATTGATGAAATGGGCATCGGATTAATAAATGCACGGACGTACAGACACATTATATGCCTGCACGCATGCATACATACATACATACATACATACATACATACATACATACATACATGCATACATGCATACATACATACATACATACATACATACATACATACATACATACATACATACATACAAACACAGACAGACAGACAGACAGACAGACAGACAGACAGACAGACATA
This sequence comes from Glandiceps talaboti, assembly GCF_964340395.1. Taxonomy (NCBI): domain Eukaryota; kingdom Metazoa; phylum Hemichordata; class Enteropneusta; family Spengelidae; genus Glandiceps; species Glandiceps talaboti. The sequence goes on from NC_135552.1 coordinate 21,418,057, forward strand.
TACAGAGAGAGACTAATTTCGTGCTTATTATAATCTGAACCTCTCAGCGCTAATGCATGATAATCTACAAAGCATACTGACATGAAACTCATGGAAATGTTATGGGAATCTTTACTAATGTAGAATTACTCACGTTTTCATTTTGATAATACACATAGATTTTGCCAGCTTCCCATTTTTCGATGCTGCTTTGTCTGTCTGTGTAATACGGGGCGCCAACAATAACATCATCTCGACTAGAATAAATAAACGTAAATAGCTATGGTAACAATATTTATAACCGAATTTGTATGTCATAATATTTTAGGTTATAATAAACGTATTGTATGTCGAAATTTTGTTATTCACATTATCTCAAAGTCTAAGAATAAGAATGCAATTATTTTCATTTAAATTTTCTTAAATGTTAATAAATCTGAGAAGCCCTACCCTGTCTAGAAAACATTTGGGGAGGTTGATTTGATTTCATGAATTGTTTTTGGATATGCACACTTTGCTAATTCTAGTCATAAACACTTACTCGTCGCCGTTTACATCAACAGCACACACAGAGCTTCCAAAATAGGACCCTAGTTGTTCACCCTCCAATTTTTGGTGTAGTATGAGACTCTGATCTTGTCGTAGAAAGTAGATTTTTACCTGTGAACGAATAAAATACAGTGTCCCAAACTTTAGTCACGATAACTTTCCCCAACATAGACGCATAATACATCGTATGCCCTTGATACAATCGTACGTGCACCAAGAAGGCTACTACATGTAATTATAGTCCGTACTTTCCCATATGAAAGCATGTTCATGGTCCTTTTGAAATTAAAGAAAAAGCAAGTTTGGGGTTAGCTGTTTTGTTTTCAAGGAAATCGTCAAAATAAAATTCGGCGGCCATATTGGATTCTAAAAAAAATGACTAGATGTTTTGAAAATATCTATTTCAAAATGTGTAAGGGGTTTATCTACGTTAATCTTACCAATAACTAAAATTGAGGACATTTTCGTAGTCTTACAGCTAATGAAATGATATATGCTTGGTGTTTCACTCATGTAACATGACATGTAATACACGCCCTCGGACAACTTCTAATGCAAAAGAAACAATTACATAGTTGCCGTGCCCAGTTTGGATGTAGAAGTAGTCAAGTTGAAATGTTGATTGTGAATTAGAAAATAAACAATTGCAGCCGTTAAAATCATCAAGTCCATGTGTAATGTTTTCAATAGGAGCCTATTTTACTGCAATACGAAAGAATAGCAATGCTTGTACATTGTGTAAGTGTTCAATGTGATTGGGTAAAGGATCCTGCTGTCTCTGTTATTGTTAGTCTAGAGTTGAAATATATCTATATGACAAAAATGTAATGTCTCATGAGTGAAACACCAAGCCTACATAATTTCAGCTATAGTACAGAAAGTATAGTATATAAGTATGTAAGTACATAAACACAGAAATCACTGTTACTTGCAATCTTCAAACATTCAAACAACTGAATCTGCAAAAGTTCCAAGCCATTTGCGATCCTGGACAACGTGGGTTACAAAATGTACGAAACGATTGAGCAGAAACACACAACGTATTCTTCATTTCATCTGGGTAGGGTTGTAAGAAAATATCTTCCTTGAACATATGTACGTACCCTTAGGGCCATAGTATTTATACTTTGAAATTATAAGATTTTCTTACCAGTCCTCTGAGGTCATTGCCCCTTGGCACACCAGCTACATACTCCTTGTAGATACCATGATAGTATTCCCCTATTGCTACAGAGTAACCTGTAAACAGTAAATAGTGATGAATATTCATACTCATAAAAAAAAAACTGTTAGCCCAATCATAGGTGGGGTTCTTGTATTTAACACTTTGATGTTGGTTTTTGCTGAATTAAGACAAAACTAACATTTTTTTGAAAAAATATTTTCTCTTATGTTCATACGAGAACATGCATCTTCAATGTAATATATAGCATGCCCGAGTTAAGCCATATTCCGCAAAAAGCTAGGATAACGGAATATTGGCAGAATTGACACCTCTGTTATCTGTAGCACTTTTTCATTATTAAAAAAACCCGTTGTTTAAAGTTTTAAAAAATGAAAATAGTGATGGAGGTTGAAATGAGATGACCCGTACACATATAACGTATTTGTATGACTTTTGCTTAGTTTAGACTCTTTTCTATTTTAAAGTTATCATATTATTCTGGCAATCGAGATTTTAGTTTACCAAGACAGACACAAAATAAAACTATTAATGTTGATATCAATGATTGGAATTGTCGTTTTAATTGTACTCAGACCGAGAAAAAAATGTTTGGTTCCGGTTACTACCTGAATTAGACACTCACATATGAAAAACAAAACATATCTAAAAAGATGAAATAGAAAAATCTGCCTACCCCACCTATTCTAAAATTGAGCGTAATCGGAACCACACAGGTTTTTTTGTTAGGCCTCACAGTAGGGTGGAATTTCGGATGATACCCGTGATCTTGCAGTGTACATTTTTTGGTGATTTCCAATGTTGCATTCTCTTGATCACAGGGCGATTAGAATCGCACAACAGTGGAACCGCTATCACTCACTTGTGTAATCTACCACATTGATTAACAATATTTTTAGTTTGTGTCCATCACCCCGAGACCACAGTTGCCAGAGTATTATCTCTCATAGAAAAAAAAAACGTTGAATAAACCATGCATGTGAATTGCAAGGTAAACTTACCGGCATAGTTATCATACTCTCTATCACTATTACCTTCAAAGGTATTGTAATTCCTATCGAATATCAAATCTTTTACATAAATCTGACCTGCACAATAAAGAAAACACATGTTATAGAAACTCTTGGCTGTACCCGGTTTATTATAAAGAATAGCCATTTGAACTTGTATTTCAAGATATATCAGTCAAAAATCGTGCAAGTGTTAAAGATAACGACCGCATAATATAGTTCACATATGTCATGCAACAGTGTTACGTGTATTCTTCTTCCTGATTGAATGTGAATAAACTAAGACATGTCAGGGTTTTGGTTCATCACTTCCTGGCCATAGCTGGCAAATTAATGACAAGCAATGATATCCTTCCTACCTTGCCATGAGTAACTACCAGGAGAACCAATAAGTAAAGAGAAGCCCTGGAAACAGAATGAACTGTTAGAACGATTTTAAACAATTTGAAAAATGAAATAGTGAAAGTGGATTACGTCTATTTGTTCGTACATTTATCAAAAGTTTGGATGTTGTTTTCATCATGTTGTTGTTGTCCCTTCATGTATGGTTTTTATTTTTCGACTGTCGCACAAAAAATTGCCCACGTTGGGATAATAAAGTTGTATTGTATTGTATTGTATTGTATTGTATTGTATTGTATTGTATTGTATTGTATTGTATTGTATTGTATTGTACTGTGTTGTGTTGTGTTGTGTTGTGTTGTATTGTATTGTACTGCATTACATTGCATTGCATTGTATTGTACTGTACTCCATTGCATTGTATTGTACTGCATTGTATTGTATTGTATTGTGTTGTATTGTATTGCATTGCATTGTATTGCATTGTATTGTATTATATTGTATTGTATTGTATTGTATTGTATTGTATTGTATTGTATTGTATTGGATAACATTGCATTGTATTGTATTGTATTGTAACAATTTCATAAAGAACCGTTGTTATCTACCTTTACAATGTCAGCACTCATTCCAGCTAAACAATTTCCAAGTAAATCCCATCTGGTTCCTTGTGGAGCTAAGAGGATATAGGAGGAAATCTACAATTAATGAATATACTAGTAATTAGGTGCAGCTGTCGACGTTGTCCATATTTTAAGTCATAGCTGGTTAAAATATCTTATTGACACCAGAATCTATCGAAGGCGACAGTACATTACAGTGCAATCCCTCATAAAGTTTGATAATGTAAATGCTAGTCAACCTCTTAAAACAAAGAATGGAGTACGTTCTTTCTTTTTTACGAACAAGATGAAAATATTAGGTGATGGGGTGTTCATATTAAATTACTTATAATGTACGAGTGGTTGATATCATAGCCAATGTAACTACACACTTTTAGTTACAAATGGCCGCAATGAAACTCAAAATTTAAAGGTTTCTAAAACATTTGGCCGCCTTTCACCCTTTCAAGGACCACCATCGTGTCACAAAACATGTATTATTGATAGATGTGAGTGAGATTGACCCAGACATTTGTGGGGACTAAAGGAACCACATATGTTTTATAAATGAAGCTCTTTCATGTTATAGGTCACTAGGTCACTGGTGATTTACAGACAGGTCATGACCCTGCAATGACCTGATAGAAGACACTCCTTAAGTGTTTGATATTATCAGAAGTCATACGACTATAGCATATAGTGCAAAAACAAATTTACTTACCTAAAGTTTTGCAAGGTGAGTATTCCTTGATACTGGATCGTCTAAAATCACTCCCTGATGTGAAGCAGGTTCCCATAGGAAACACATGGTCTGTACCATCACCTAAATAAAAATACACGTGTCTTGGAGCACACGCCTACAAAGAAGAAGAGAACACTTATATCTAGATATCACATACCAAGGTAACCGATTTCATCCAAGCGTTTATCTCTATACAGACTAGATAGTGTTTGAATCATTATAGCTTAGTTGTAGAAGAACTGTTAAACCGACCTAACACAGACAAGCTAGGAATGAGAATCGAAATAAAAAGCCTGTCATGTTTGGATTTGAGTAGCCACCCATCCAACTATATGTAATTAATAGCAGAAAAGTATAATTCCATTCTTACGAAATGATGCCTAATTCATTTTTTCGGGGGATTTTGTTCAAAAGAAGTACATCACAATAGCAACCAAATCGTTAAAATTGAAAATTTTCGTCAACGTGCTGTAATCTTGAAATGCATGCATACCAATGGTTGTATGAATCCAGGAATTACAGTGTCCAAAATACGAAAATATTGTCTGGGCTTGCACGAAATTGAACGTATTGTAACCGGTACCCCTGGTGTGTCCACGTGACTAGAATATTTTTCTATATACGTTGCGGAATGAGTGAAATAAAAAGTTACATACAACGACATCTCCATTTCTTCCAGAACTTTTGACGGTTGCTCCAAACCACCTATTAGACTTTTCCTCGAATTGTTTATATTCACCATCAACCATGCCCACATGGGATGCTGAAAGAAAAAAAAGAGAGGATTCTTTAGCAATCTTTTGTTTGCACTAAATCATCTTTGAAATTTCGAAAACACACCCCTTGTTAATACTTAAAATATAGGTCGATTAGTACGGATCATTTAAGTGGCCATATGCATGACAAATAGAGGTATTTATTTTGGATTTTTTATTCTTATGACAACACTACTAGGTTTTCCTACTTGAAAAGACAATGAGAAATAGCATCGACTAAGACCATATTTGTAAGTCAATAAATCACAAAAAGCTACAAACTTTGTAAAAAAAAACAACAACAAAAGTTTGTTATTGTAAACTATGTACAATGACAAATATTTTACACATTTTGTTTTAATGTTTTACAATTTATTGAGTTTTTTTTAAGTATAAAAAACATAGTAGAGTTGTTTTTGGAATTAAAAATACCGCCAATGGCATTGTAGCACAACTGTACAGTTTTTAAAAATGCTAACATGCTAACAATAAGTGTTCATTTGGTGAATGACTATCCAGTTGCCTATCCAACCATGTTGCTATCTTTACGATATATGCTATCATTTGGCTGTTGCTATGGACGTGGTCTTGTTGCTAGGCATATTTACATACATTTTTGAATGTTTATTCAATTGTCTATTAATCCCCATTGTTATCTTCGCAATATATGTGATCATATGGCTGTTGCTATGGGCGTGGTCTTGTTGCTAGGCACACTTGCATACATTTTTTGAATGTTTATTCATTTGTCTTCTATTCCTGTTGTTATCTTTGCAATATATGTGATTATTTGGCTGTTGCTATGGGCGTGGTCTTGTTGCTAGGCAAATTTACATACATTTTTTGAACGTTTATTCAATTGTCTATTAATCCCTGATGTCTTTGTGAAATACACGACCGTTTGGCTGTTGCTATGGGCGTGGTCATGGTTGCTACGGTATTTGCATACATTTTTTGAATGTTTACTCATTTGCCTACCATATGATGTTGTTATTTGACCAAAATATACTGCCATTTGGTTGTTGCTAAGGGCGTGGTCATGGTCGCTAGGGCCAATTTTGTCAAAATGTTTTGAAGAATAACACTCAGAAACATCTCACCAAGTTTCAGACTCGGTGACCAAGTACTTTATGAGATATAAGTTTTTGACCAAAAATGAACATTTTTACACCTAATTTGCATATCACTCATGGAATCATGGTAAGCTTAATATTTCTTTGTCCATACATCCCTAGATACATTCCCATTAAATTTCAGCCCAATCTGCTCAGTAGTTTTGGAATTATAGATTTTTAACCAAAAAGATACATTTTTAGCCCTAATTTGCATATCACTGATGGAATCATCCCGTCATGAACAAATCTTACTTTACACCCCCTTAAGAATGTTCCCACCAAATTTCGCACCAATCTGCCCAGTAGTTTCTGAGTTTAAGTTTTTTGACCAAAAATCACATTTTTTGACCCAAATCACACACCTGTGAGGCGATCATTTTGATTTGAACAATTTCCCAACTTGACACCCAAGGTAATGGACCCACCAAATATCGTGGCAATCGGTTCCGCGGTTTTTGACTTTAAGTTGTTTACACACACACACACACACACACACACACACACACACACACACACACACACACACACACACACACAGACAGACAGACAGACAGACAGACAGACAGACAGACAGACAGACAGACACCGGGCGATGCCTATAGCACTACTGAACCTCAGTTCAGTTGTGCTAAAAATGCAAAATAAATACCTAATTGTCATCCATCTGGCCACTATAAACATGATTTGATTTTGTGTTGATGATATCTATCATGCAAAACAGGAGTAAATAAGTCAGAAAGACTGGAGAATACAGGGTGTTGTGTCACTAACCCTAACTAACACCCTCATCCAAAAACAGTTTATAAACCTGACAACATGAAAAGAAAAGTAAACTTATCGTTAGGGGTCGTAGTGTACATTCTTTTGTTAATGAATGCTATAATATTACTTGTTGCTATGGGCATGGCCATGGTTGCTATGAATATTTATGGTCCAATGTACAAAATGTTATTATTATTATTAATATTATTAAATGTTATTGTAATAACAGAGAAACTTGGGATAAATGGCTGTATAGTGTGTAAGTACTGCCAGTGGTAATTCAAAGTCGATCCTGTAGGTAAGATACTTGAAAATATTTATATGACAACGACTGAAGTTTCAAATAACACCCCAGTGACTATAACTTGGCACTAAAATATTCCCAAACTATACTTCAGTGTCTCATTAAGTACATACCATGCATACATGTTTACAATCTACAACCTACTTTCACTACTAACACATTAACCATAATGCAATTGCATGCAGAAGCTATGTCTTGTTTGCTTCTAACTTGGCCTACAGGTTATTATCTATTGGGTTGAATCTGAACATCTTTTACCCAGATCTCGAGATCTCCAGATTCAACCCCAACGGATATAGTAACCTCTAGACTATTCTAACTGGAAAGTTTTACAACCATTACAAAACATATCCAGCATTTACAGTAACATCTTGACAAAAAGTTTACAAGTGGAGGGCTTTTGACAATTGTACTCAGAAATCGAACAGTCTATGAAAGAAATCTCGTTCTGATAATATTAATGACGATATATTGTATAAAACTCGTTAGGCATAGGAAATTGTTGAATATGTAGATTAATGGTGTTTAACATCGAGCAGATATTCTTTGTTGTACAATAATTACTTTAAAAGTTAACCAATGAGACAGACAACTCTATAACTTGTCATAGAAACAAACACTGGATATGTTCTGCAATTGCTTTAATATCGGTAATGCATTCAATTTTACGAACGTGCTTAGTTCAAACATTTCTCGGCCAATGACCCTGTTTAAAAGCAGTCTAACCTGTGCAGCTGTCAGGTTCATTTGGTTTGATTCACAAACATTGCTATCAAACACAGGAAGCTGTCCTATGAGATTCATTGATGTAACACACGAAAAGCTAGATGTGAGGAAAAGAGACAATTAACAAAAACACTCAAAAAAAAAATAGAATCAATATGTGTGAGATACTAACGTGATGTGTCAAATCCTATCTGGTCACATAGTCCTGCTGCACTAGCTCCACATTTGTAAACAGCTCCGCCCTTTTCAACGTCTGTTACACCTGTTTCTGCCCTCGGGGCACCTATCAATAACCTATCCAGAAGGACAAGAATGGAATGAATGAAAGAATAAGAAATTAGTTTATAGAAAGAATCGACAAAGACGATTTTGTCAAAATACACATGTATTGTTTGTACATATGTCTATTTGTCTATCTATCTATCTATCTATCTATCTATCTATCTATCTATCTATCTATCTATCTATCTATCTATCTATCTATCTATCTATCTATCTATCTATCTATCTATCTATCTATCTGTCTGTCTGTCTGTCTGTCTGTCTGTCTGTCTGTCTGTCTGTCTGTCTGTCTGTCTGTGTGCATGTATGTATGTATGTGTATGTATGTATGTATGTATGTATGTATGTATGTATGTATGTATGTAGTAAATAGTATCAAACTCGTAGAATAGAGTGCTCGATGCTTGGGTAAGCAGGGCGGGAATAATCAAAGTGAGTTGGTTGGAACTTGAGGTGCTAAGTTGTAACTCCGAGTTTCACGCTCAATGCGTTCATGTATGTATGTATGTATGTATGTATGTATGTATGTATGTATCTGTCATGTATGTATGTATGTATGTATGTATGTATGTATGTATGTATGTATGTATGTGTGTGTGTATGTACGTACGTACGGTGTTTGTTTGTTTGTTTGTTTGTTTGTTTGTTTGCTTGCTTGATCGAGGAAAGTGATGTTTTATTACAGTGTGTGACATCTGTTAGAATGAGAAAACCCTTCAAATCAACGTTACTGTTAAGTCATATAAAGAAAATGCTATAGCAAGAAATAGCACATCAATATTTATGTATGATCTTTCACCTACACTGAGGTTGTACCGAGTCGTAAACGAGGCAATAAGCTGTGTCAAAATCGTAATTTGTGGCTGAAGAGTAAAATAGCTTGATGAAGGCCAAAGGGAAACGACCCTGACAACAAGTCTAAGATTCACACTTGGACTTATTGTCTTACTTCGTTGATGTCATTCAATGTTATGATAAGCAATATCTGTTATTTGTTCATTGGTATGGACAGTGCACTGTCTATGGTTTTACACTTTTTCGACCAACATGTGTTCTAGGATAACGATAATTCCGGAAGTCCAACTTTCAGATGATTTACTAAAAAAGCAGCGGCCGATACGCATCCTCCCTAAAAAAAAGCCATGTTCTTCTTTTCTCCGAACTATATACGACACTGTTCTTTACAATCCATTGTATTTACACAATCTTCAAGGTCAGTGACCCCCTTATTATTCTAAAGTTCATTCCATTCATCCTTATATTTACTGTTCAATTGACGAGTCGTGTAGTGACATCATAATAGCTGGGTTATAGACGTACGGTATACGGTAGTTACGCTTCCTGATCACACCGTGGATTAGTGGCTACAGTCTAGTTTGATTAGAACGAGCTTGATGGCCAACGGAAAATTGTCCCAGAACAAGTGGACATCATGGTGTGTAAAGGAATCCCACCAAGTTACCGTGAATTCAAGACTTTGGAAAGAACTCATTAAAAAGTACAAATGATAATCAATTGTGACCCTCCCCTAATCGCATTTTCTAAAGTTCCTTTTTATGCCGGCAGAGTGGTAGCAATGGGATTGCAAAAACTCCAAAATAATGTTAGAAACTACATACAATAAGTCAAAGTAAAATGTGACCCCCCCCCCGCCCTTAGAGCCGATTTGCAAAGAGTGACCTCCTCCCTAAGTTCCCCGGCCCTCCCCCTGTAAATACTGAAGGCATCCGAAATGTTCGCATGTGTGCTTCCGATTGTATAAATTTCCATCAACAAAGTAAACAATCTACCGTCAGACCAACCAACCAACCAACCAACCAACCAACCAACCAACAATCGACCTATATAACACATAACCGATACTCGCACTTTTATCACGCCTACTTTCAGACGTCTCAAACTCACACTGAGTTCAGCTCTGACTGAGCTTGTCTGATATAACATATACCACGTCTCGTCATGAAATCGACCAGCCTGTTTACTGTGCAAATCTCAAAATTTGTCTCCAGTGACAAATATGTTAAACTTGCATGAGGTAGAATAATCATTCAAATCCTACCAAAATATTAAAGTTAAATTTAAAAAAAATAACTTTCTTCTGGGGATCAATTCATTCCATATTACGTCTCAATGCATGCCATTATATACATATGATGTCAGACGTGGTATACGTCGAGTAGATTTAACATCCAAAACTCTGTTCTCATATTTTGTTTCGCACATTTTAAGAGATAAAACTAATGACAAAGGCGATATTTTCACTAACAGGGAGGGGGGGGGCTTGGTAAGTGGTAATACAACTTCACGGAGAAAGTATGACTTTTAAACCTGAAAGAGCATCATTCTGAAAAGTTACTATATTATATATTTTTTAAAAAAGTGTATGTAGCAAATAAACTTCAATCACAATCTACTAGTATGAAAAGTGGACACGTAGTTCAACTTTCAATGGCCCCATTGTTTTGTTTATCTATGTTTACATATGTTCCTATTTCCGTCTGGTATACTTTTTCTTTTTAAAAAGGTTTTCGTCTGTACACTATATACGAAACACATATACAGTGTGTGTCGTTGAGTAATGTACAAAGTACATTTCCCCCAACAGACAATCATCGTCAATCAATATACAAAGATGTTGGACAATAACAGCTTCCTTTCAAACAATTTGTAATTTATGAATTCCGCAACATGTCTACGCATTCATGGATATGTAATCTACTTTACTCAATATTAAACGTTGACAGGATGCTACAAAAGGAGCTACGAACTCCATTGAAAAAATAGAAAACCATCGTGACTTTTCTTGAAATCAAGACTTCTCCTGTTCATCGAACTCTGTAACTATATAGTTACAGCGTATATGATGTCTGTGCCATTACATATGTAAACTCCAATGCCTATTAAAATCCCACGGTTTTGGACAATTAGTGTTACCAGTGGAACCATGGGGATTACATTGCAAAATAAATATTATCATTCTTTTTATTCAGGACCAACTTTTTCCACAGCTTTGCCAGACAGCTTTCCACACCCACTAATCCAATGACACCGTACTAATGTGCTGTATGCAGTAAGTAAAGGGATACGTACAGGGAAGAATTTCGGGGGGGGGGGGGGTCAATGGCACAGAATTAGAGTCCTGGGTATGATGATACCATATGTTTTGTCTAAATACCAATATATTTGCGTCTAAGCAGGCAGTATGAAAAGATCAAGGCTATATGAGGTGATGTCATCACTGACACACTTTTCTCATTAGATTATGTAATAACAAAGTGCAGATGTATTTTAGCAAACTAATAAGTGTGAACGACCTTTGTAGTTAAATACTTTATGAAAAATATAACTTCCTAGCTTTTGCTCAAAGTTTGTAGTTTATATTTACCGTTGCTATGGTTACCGGTGTTCTCTGTTCAATTTGAAATGTTTATTCTCTCGAACAAGCAATATTTACATCTGCTGATTGATTGATTGATTGATTGAGTGATTGGTTGATTGGTTGATTGACTGATTGATTGATTGATTGATTGACTGACTGACTGACTGCCTGATTAATTGATTGATTGATTGACAAACCGACCGACCGACCTGACTGACTGACCTGACTGACTGACTGACTGACTGACTGACTGACTGACTGACTGACTGACTGATTATTTGATATATTTGATCGTTAAATGAATCCATTGTTAATTTTTGCAAGTAGGCTCTCAGTCTGGACCTTCTTGGCATACACATTCCAGTAACCATTTAATTATCTACGTTAGACACTTAAATTTAATGTCTTATTTCATGTATTTATACTGTCAAGGAATTGGTTCATCAAACAATTGTTATAAGATCTGCCTTGTCAATTTGGTTCATCAGGAGGGGGCTTTCCCCGAGGCCCCTTGATATTGTGAAGGTCAAGGGTTATATGTCGAAATATACAGGATTTAAGTTCATAATGAAGTAAAGTTGTTTATTTCATCACGGAAGGAAGTGGTTTGGGAAGGAATGGAGTAGCCCTGTAACTTACTCGGATGTGGTTGCGTATTTTGGGACGAACGAAAAAAACAGAAGTACTTGAATAAATAAATAAAAAAATTAAATTAACAAGAAAAAGCAATTAGTCATAAATATTCTTCCTGTGGCTAAAAGTAAATTTTGGGATATGGTTATCAAAAAAAGGAAGCGGGGTTTTGAAATATTTATGTATTTTTCACTTTACTCTCTCGTGCATATAGACATACATCCAACTGTTGAATGGTGTCTGAAAAATATTTTATCAACCTTATTTCATGAAAGTCTATACGTGCGTGAATGTGTTATCAAATATAACACGGCCGATTTTGATCTCCAATAATACATAAATGTAAGTTTTACCAAGTTTTGATTTTTTCAATTTTCGATGTTTTTATATTTGTCATGTTCATAAATGTTCATTTACATATTTTAGCCTAATTAGTGAGTTCGTAGAAAAAATAATCATCTGGATGTCTGACCTTAAGAACAAGTGTCGCACATGCGCAGTTGTTTAGCTCACTTTTAATAGTTCTTCCTCCACAGACAGTTTCAAGTCGTCTTAAATCTTTAGTTTAAGCTTCGACACCTAACCTTGCCTTTATCTATAAACAACCGAACCCATGTACAGGTTATAATTCACAAAAGTTTTAGCGACGACCTTTATGATTTCTATTTAAAGCATACATTTATGGTATTTGAAGGCCGCTATGTGAACTCACCAACATGATGGGGGCCCCTTCCACTTATGTAAATGACTCATTGGGGTCATGACAGCACTGAAAGGTCACTAAGAATTATTTCAACATGAATTGACTGACCTTACTATTGTCTTTTAATGGGGATACTGATCGGAGTTCCTTTAGTGGATGACGAGGTACATTAGTTAACTATATACTTTATTGACTATTAAATGAAATAGTACACACTGCCCATCATGAATTGAGAACATCCAAAGCAATTATGTAAATTTCAGTGCGAAACTTAAAAACTACATCTCTGAAAAAAAAAATTATTCTCTTAAGTTTGATAGTGGATTAGTAGGCCTTTAATTACAGACTCACATAACAACGAGAGCCAAAATCTATCATTTCTACAGTATCACCATATACCAGATGTGTCATGTTATCGAGCAAGGGGAACTTCATGTCCAAGACAGATACTCATAAATATCATTCGAAAGTAAACAGTTACGAGGCAACCACCACGGTGACCTTAATACCCTTGACCATTTGTTGAGTCAAGATGACTCCACCCAATCCTATGACATGATAGTAAAGTATCTATCAATAAGTCATCCTCTAATGCTATCGTGTTCCTCGTTTCCTGTGTCTCTTCTCTTCCCTGTGCCCATTTCTGGTATTATCATCGCCAATTTATATCTCTTCATCCTTAATTTGGTTTTCCATTACATATACATTTGCACAGGCACATACTTATCAATCGATCGATCGATCAATCAATCAATCAATCAATCGACCAACAATCAATGGATCAATCAATCAATGGATCAATCAATCAATAAATCAACCAACCGACCAACCGACCGATCGACCGACTATCGGTCGGTCGGTCGGTCGGTCGGTCGGTCGGTCCGTCCGTCCGTCCGTCCGTCGGTCGGTCGGTCGGTCGGTCGGTCGGTCGGTCGGTCGGTCGGTCAGTCAGTCAGTCAGTCAGTCAGTCAGTCAGTCAGTAAGTCAATCAATTAATCAACCAACCAACCAACCAACCAACCAACCAACCAACCAACCAACCAACCAACCAACTAGCCAACCAGCCAACCAACCAACCAATTACGTAATTAATTAATTAATTAATTAATTAATTAATTAATTAATCAATCAATCAAACAAACACATGTATCCATTGGTATTAAACACTGATTTTCATACACTTTCAACCGTCGAAGAGAAATCATGGCAACTTGCAATTAGTCTGTCCTTTGAAATAATGAGAAACTGTGAGGCAAACTGCATGCAGTGAGTTTCATGCCGGAAAACCAACACCATACAAAAATGTATACAATCACATTATGAGAATAAGGTTTTGAAAAATTAAATATGATATTCAAGCTCTCCGCTGACAGTGATGTGAAACTATGGGTTACATGCATGCTGTCCAAAACCTAAACAGACGATTGGGTTTTGTTACAGGTTGCCATGGGAACAGACTATTGCAACTCTGTGAGGACAGTTGTCGAAAATAACAAACCTAGCAGGGAGCATAGTATAGGGAGAGAAAATATGTTAGATGAAATTCACATTTTAATGTCTGTTTTTATTTCATTAATACTATTTATAACTGCTCGGTGGTTTTTTAAAAGACGCATAGCAAAGAACTCATTCAAAACTGCTACATAAGTTGATAGCGTTGTAAAATGTGTTTGTGTACGAAACACTTTTTTATCATCATCTCAGATGATAGACATGCATCTGCATGGCTGGCCCACACACGGGTTTCGTCGAATCGTATTTGTATCTACATCGAAACTTGTATGTATGTGTTAGGATCACCGCTGGGTATTTGAAATGTCTCTACCCGAAGTAGAGTGGTTATGGCAAAGCTTTTATTTTATGCTAATGTCTCGTAATTCACGACGGAGGCAATGTATTAAAGTTACAGAAATTCCCTGTAGTTGATAGACCGACAAATGAGTAGTTATAGCAATTGTAATGGTATGATCACTTTGTTTAATAGTTAAATATAGACATCGGATTATAGCTATGCATCATAATAACGTGCTTATCAAAAATTATGGTGATTCCCAAAAGTTTGGGGAAAATAAGAATTTGTTGAATTTTTTTTGGCGGGGCAAGTACTCTGTACTACTGAGGTTAAACATGTCGGATCATGGTCGTAGAACGTCACATGGCATGTACTAATTGTATGAGAAACGACTGGGCCCCAGTGATGAATCGAGGTATTTTTTTCAGCTCGTGAACTTTAAGGTCACATAGGTTTATCGTTCTTGTTTTCAGACACTGGGAGAGAATCTACAGAACATGATTCGTAGTTTTTCAACACCAAATTATGATGTTTTGTCTCTGTCGATGACAACAAATAAAATCCTGCCTTACAGTCTAGTCAACTTGGGACTGGTTTAATGTAATCCATAGACATTGTACGTAAGGTTCTTGCACTTCTCACCAAGGCCGTGTCATGTTCTTAGTTTTCAGCGCTACAAACCGTCTCAAGAATGTTGTTCGCTGACAGCTAAGTGTAGTGATAACTCAGCGTGTGAACTTGGTTGCTCATTATCGTTATTATATACTTACAGAAGAATGTAACAACCAACGATTATTTGGACACAAAAAGTATATTTACTCACCAGTTCTGGCTGCCGTGTTGATGCAGCGAAACAGCAAAACCAAACATACTATTATCTGGCCCAGCGTGGACTACTGGCACCTCAAGATCAATATTAAAAGAATATACCAATCCAATACATATTGCGAAAATCCAGAAAAGTGTTCCCTCCATGTTTGTCCTTCGTGTCTGACTTACTGAGATTCCGATAGAAGTTTGTGCTTACTACAGAGGCATTGTGGTATATTTAACATTCCCGTGAGATATACGTTTACAGGATGACAAGATCGGAAAGAATATAGTCCTCGAGGTGACAGGACATCGGTCGTGTCATGAATATTAACAGCTACAGTTACACGTCATAATGTGTCCAGTTCCGGAATTGCTTCTTATGGCAAACTTTATACGGATGTTATACATACATACGTAATCCGCCTATGTGTATTCTCCGAAAATCGGTCTGAAATAATAACCCCACCCCCACCCCATCCCCTCACAACTTCAAAACTGGGTACGTACTTTGGGCAGACTGGATATTCGGGCGCTTTTAAGTCGTTTTCTCTGAAGCTCTGTGTATGAAATTATCACCCTAGATTTCTTGTGCCTTCTACCTATACACTTTCAATATTGATATTCCCTCAATATCACGCGCCCTATTGAGGTTTAACGGATGGCCATTTATAGCCACACCCGTTACTAAAGTCCGGTCTTTTCCATATTTAGTGAATAAAGTCTTATCAGACTGTATCCGACATAGATTGATTTGATTCCTCTATTGTGCCGTTTTTTTAAGAACTTGCATAAAAGGGTTCTATTAACTTTTAGTTTCTAACAGGAAAGTCTGTGAAACAATTACAGAAATAGATATCATGTCACATAAGATTTGATTATACGTTCTGTACAAGTTATTTAGCACTGTTAAAATAATTGGAATATTGGAAATATATCAACAAATACATAAATAAGATGAATTTTTATAATATGAATAAGACAGTGGGATGGAGAATCAATTTAGGTCGACCCTTGCAGACGTTATTATTTATGTTTGGATAATGGTCATGCTTTTAAGGTATTGTCAATTTGCATATTAGGGGGGGGGGACTTTTGACGCCTCTTTTCTTATGGGTTAATGCTCGGGGCTAAGAATTTAAAAAAAAAGGGGGGGGGGTGCGAGAACTCCCTGGAACGAAATGTGGGTTGATACAGAGAACTAGCCAATCGTTGTACGCCGTATTTATATTATGTATTTTCAGACCCTCCAGCTATGTCTATTTATACCGTTACTATCGTCTGGTACTTATTAGAAGTATATTCCCGCCTTTCGGTGGGTATCCATAAATTTGGACGCTGGCCCAAGGGCACAGTTTACCGAGTTAGCCGATTGCAGTCACGTCATTCGATGCATATATTTCAACGCTAATACAGACATTTGATATGTGATACCATCTATGTTGGAGAGCACGGGGCCAGACATGGTAATGTATTGCATATATACCATGGCTCGAGTATCATCGGATATTGGCTCAGTAGATTGCTGACTGAAATATTCTGTAAAAACTGGATTAGAGATAAGTAACATTTGGTTTATGTGTTTTCTTAATGGAGAACCATTCGCATTCCTGTTTAGTGTCAAACTTTATATGTCCATGTCGATGATTTATCACAGGAGACAGACGTTGAAGAAATAAACGGCCAAACCATTACACTCGACAAGTCACATTGAGTCGTATAATGTAGTGGATATTTGTTCTTTTGATATCGTTCAGTGTTGAGTAACGTTGCGAGGCTGTACAAATTACAGTCCAGCTTGAATATTTCTGTCGTGCGTCGGCAAGGCATGCATTGCGCGCGCATGTCACACACCACATCGATCAATTTTGGTTCATGCAGTGTTGTTCACACAAACACTTTTATTAATATTTCAGGTTGTAATTTGAAAAATATTTTGTTATTGATGGTTTACTGACACATGGAAAGTCATTGCTGTTCTATCGTCAATCCACACCCTTAATTTGAAGGATTGTCCATCCACCTCCGGCAGCGAAGTTCATCGCAGGTCGTCGAAACCGCAGAAACCAGGACCGATAGGGGATCCAAAAGTTGTTCCGTAATGGTCTTGACATTTGACCCTATTCAGCTCAATGAACTTTAAATGTCTTTAATAAGATGCTATCTTGTTTCAATCCAACCCGTATTGGGGTGGGTGTGTACATAATTTGAAAGATATTACATCTGTTAGTTGGTGGTTGGTTAATCAAACATCGCCAAATGACTTCAGTCTGTATTATTCCTATCTAGTTTTCCCCAAATACTAGTCAGGAACCCAGTCTTGCTTCGCAGTATGTTATAGAACATGATAACAATTTGTTCGGTATCGCCGACTAATTTTCCCGCCAAAATTACATCAACAAAATTCTTTTTTTTTCTGTAATTTGTTTAGTGTTTTCAACTTAATTTTAGATTCGGAGAAAAGAAAAATTGTGTAGAAATCTTTTCATCTCAAAATTTCGGGTAAAAAGGATATATTTATGAAATATTTCTCAAAATGTTGTATCCAGGCTCACTTGTTGATAGTCTGGTAGGAAAGAAGCTGGTAGCGAAGTAACAATATTTATTTCACTTTGTTCAAAACATTCTCCGTATTATGACTAATATTTGATACAAAAGATTCTAAATATTTACACCATATTCATATTCATATTTATAGGAATTCGGACAAGAATATTGACATTGGTAAAACGTCTACAATCCGATTCTTGTCGAGATTAATTCATTTACACATCCTGCGTATGATCTTTGTCACACTTGTCTCGTGGATACTATGTAACGTGACAGGCTGAAGTGACAGCTATCAGAAGTACATGTATCATCGTTTCAATAATTTCATAAAGTTATTTTTGTTGTTTAGTGTCATCATCTTAGCACGCTCCTCAATCATAATTCAAGACATGAGTCAGCTGATCAAGTTGTTGTAAAACAATCCCTCCATGAAGACTTGCTTTGACGAGAATACACCAACTGATTTTCTAGTCCTGATAAGATATTGAACAGTGACTCATCACTTTACAGTGGTAAATTCATATTGACTTAGTAACGCTGAGGGTAACGGCCAGGACTTCCTGGAGTATTTATCATATATGTATCACTTCTTGGCACATTTTGTACTATGGGCCTCGCCATTGCTTCTGGGCATGAGGAAACCTTAAATTTACACATATCAACAAAGTGAGTGAATTGTAATATCATGATCATGTCCGGGTTCGTATTTCAACGATGTAGTGGTATAGAGTCTGAGGAAGGGAAACACCTTTATCGCGTACTCGATTCATCACCGGAAATCAAAAATATAGAAATACGATCTCGGTTTTAGTAAATCAAGTATTCTCTCAAGTGTACGTTTTAATAGTTTGCGATTTCCGACAACATCCCAAAACCTAAGATGTCGGCACATTGTTGTTTGACATGTGTGGATTCATTAATACATGTAAAATGAACTACCAATCTTCCAAGTTATTTTTCAGTATCATAACATCTCTTAGTCGTGAATCAGAGTTCAAATATTCATTACTTAATTTAATAATTAGAAATCATTCTATTTATGTTTACGTATACCATACCATACCATACTATAAACTAGATTAATACACAATGTATACAAGTGTTCATTATAGAAGCAATATGATTTACACACAAAATGTATATATCTATATCTATCAATCTATCAATCTATCTATCTATCTATCTATCTATCTATCTATCTATCTATCTATCTATCTATCTATCTATCTAACTATCTATCTATCTATCTATCTATCTATTTATCTATATTATATTGTATTGTATTGTATTGTATTGTATTATATTATATTATATTATATTATATTATATTATATTATATTATATTATATTATATTATATTATATTATATTATATTATATTATATTATATTATATTATATTGATAAAGTTCCCTGGTATTAAGTGTATCCGATGACGTAATTTGTTATACGTACATAAAATGTAGAGGGAATCCCTACTGTACAGTCAACTGTTCTAACAATACCAAAAGACGTAATGTCATAAGAGGCATGTTCCGATATTAACATTATACTAGAATAGTTTAACTGAGGTTTTATGTAAGTATTTTCACTTGAGCTTACACACTTAGCTTGTGTTAATTTAAAACCAAGTGTTTTATTAAAGACACAAATCTTTGTTAGTTAGCGCTGAGAGTTACTGAAGATTGACGTTATCAGGAGATATCTAAATCAATGTTGATCTTTCATTTAATTAGATAGTGCATGTTGTGATTCTTAGGGGAGTTGTGTTAATGGTATATTAATTAATTTAGTAAAACAATACAATTAACGTTATCTTTAATTGATTTTAGGTGGCAAATGTACACGTACAGTGACAAAGTCAATATTTTGAGATATACACAGGGGAGCTCTTCACAATAAGCAGAACTCCGTGTATTGACCACAAACACTGTTCCCGTGAAGTAGTCCATCGTCACCGAAGAGTCAACTGAAACCAATTGATATCCAGTGTTTCCTATCTACCCTAAACACTTTGCGTTCATGATTATGTTGTCGTTACATGGTATGTGTCGAACGCATACTATGTCCTGAAAATTATGAAAATATTAAGAACTTTTTGACAATGTATAGCGGTTCCCATAATATCCCAAATTTCTTTACTTAGAACCATTTATAGGATGTAAAGTACTATTTTAGATTACCTAGGTTTAAAGTATCTACAACCCATTTCAAGTTACCGATCACCGACTGTGTTTGATAGAACCATAGAGAAACCAATAAGAAACTTCCATTACATTCTACACTAAGATATCAAGATTGTAATAATTTCTTGATACATTTTGTCTATTGTGAAATAAACCATTTACGTGTAAACATACTGCAACTAGATGCAGACACATTGAAGCCAATGTTTTAGTGTCTGCATTTCGATACAAGTACCATGTGCAGCATCTTGTTGTTTTCTGCGACGTTGTATAAAAACAGAGCCAGTGAACAGTAACCTGTAATGCGCTGTATGAATAACTCAGTATGTGAACTTATCAAAATTATAAAGTAACGTTACCATATTTTTGTTGTAGGGAAATGATATATTACAAAGTAAACTATAATGTGGGAATTGTGTAGGCGTTAGACAAAGAGCTCGCTTCCATCACAGGAAGATGGTGTCAGTAAAAGAATGTCAAGGCTCAGCTGAAAATATACAAACAACTCCGGGGTTTGTTGTTCTATTTTAGACCGTCTTATATATACAGAGTTCAATGGTCAACACAGGCACTTGGGGGTATACCCCCACATACACTCTTATGCGTTCATTTGGGTTATCTTATTCAATCTTGTATATTTATTTTCATGGTTTGTCGACCGCATCTGCCACTCCCTTTGTACCATTTGTGGTGCACTAATTTACGTAGTATATGCCTGGGAAACAAACTGTTTACATTTTTGTCCAAGAAACTTGCGTCGTATTGTTATAATATCTGGTGAAATTAATCAATAAGTCATATATATATATATATATATATATATATATATATATATATATATATATATATATATATATATATATATATATATATATATATCGCTCTGTTGTATATTCTACAATGTCCCTGAAAAGTAAGGTGTAGTCAGATTTATTATGATCACTTCAGATTATTTACTCGTTTTCATTTTTGGTATTTCCATATTAAATCGATGATATGGATTTGTATAGCCTTGAATGTTGATTTAATATGCATATCAATCATTTAAATTCATTTGCATACATATTAATTTATTACTGTAACCTCGACCATGTCTATCACAATAGTCCCTGGTGGACCGATTTGGAAGTGAAGACTGCAAGGTACAAAGTTACAACTTCAACAGGAAGGAGAAGATGTTATGTTTGTCCATATGCAACTCGAGACAACACTTTCTTTCACATTGCCTTTTAAGTTTCATTTTTCACCACTTGAGCGCGCAATTCCTTGTCGACGTCGTTCGTATTTCTTCTGCGCACATCTCCTCTCCTTGATCGAATATATGTATAAACGAGAATCCTTCATTTGCATAATATATTCTTGACGTCATCGAGACCCGCCACTTTAGAATCTAGATATGCCATGGAAGTTCCATCTCATTCTCGCACACCGGAGCATGTAATTCACAGGAGAGAAAAGACGGGCACATCACCGACTAAAGAGAAGAGATTCAAAATGTTGGGCGATATTTGGTATGAATTATTACATTGTGAACATTTAATACAATGTCTTATAATTTGACTAACTGTACGGAAACTGCATTAGAAATTGGGCTGCGAATTTTTGTTAACCGAAATACTTTCTCCTCCACAACCCTAGTCTGGATGCCAACTAAAGGGGGTGTAAATCGTAACGATGCTGTATAGGAACTAGACTACCTCAACCCCCCCCCCCCCCACCATCGTAAATTCTCTTTATCTTCCTTGTTGTTGTATTTTATGTTTCAAGGACAATGTCGGATCTTGTTAGTTTAGCAAAGCTCGAGGAAGAAAATGCACAATACGGACCACTGATAAGATAACACTAATGCGCCATTGATGAATTGAATCATGAGCCTTTAAAAGTATGTGTATTGTTGCTGATCGTTCCAAATTCGCACAAATACCGCAATCAATAAAAGTGGTTGTTTGACTTTGACACACTGGCATCTGATGCTGGCGGATCGCTGTTTATAGAGTGTGCTAGGTTGTAGTTTGAACCCTGAACCCTAAGGCCTAATACAATGTAAATTGTGTGGTTCCGGTTACACTCAATTTTAGAATATGTAGGGTAGGTAGCTCTTTTATTTTATTTCATTTTCTTTCTGTGTGCGTGTCTAGTTCAGGTTTTCCATTGTTTTCCACTGTGTTGTTTATATCTTAACTTCTAATCAGATGTACAGCCATTACAGATAGGAAGAACAGTTTTACATTGTCTTTTTAAGTTGATGTCAGTTTCCGCTTCCACTATTTCTCGTGAGACTTCACAATTGTCGCGAATTTATTATTTTTTTCTCGAATACGTAAACAAAGTTTAGGGTAGGCAGTGAAGAAGTACGTGGTGTCGGGTAACCGGAACCAAACAATTATATCTTTTACGTATGTATAATTACACCTGACAAATACATATTGTCCATACTTTCAAATGTATTTACTTTTAAACCTCAGTTGCATCCTACGTGCTCTGAGGAGTTCACTCAAACTTGATTTCTTTGGAAAGCGAATGAAACACCATTGTTTTTATCAACCGAGGCTATAGTATCCTGTCGAGTGTTTATCAGTGATAGAAGATGCACAGATCAAACAGATGTAAAATGCCTGAGCGCCCTCAATAAAACCCAAGTATCGAGACTTCCATGAAAACGAGAAGACACGTCTTAGTCATCATCACTACGACTTGATCAGATAACTGTCAATCATCAACCATTATTCCCCATTAACCTAAAGGGCAGATGAGAAGTTTAGTAAGGTCCTTACAAAAGATAACAACACACAATAGAAGGTTTTGAGTCACTGGGCTGCCTTGAATTCACTTTAGACGTCTGTGTACAATTAAATTTAAACTACTCCTCAGGTGAACTAGGGTTCGCTGTCCATCACAGTTTGCCAGTCTAGCTGGATAGATTCTTTGAAATGAAGAGTAGAACGTTTGCAACAAAGCTTTTATTACATCGGAGGCATTTAGTGTTTTAACTTGTATGGATGGGTTATGTAAATTTCATTCCTTGATACATGCATACCTGCTTATATGCCTGTCTGTCTGTCTGTCTGTCTGTCTGTCTGTCTGTCTGTCTGTCTGTCTTTTTGTTTGTTTGTCTGTCTGTCTGTCTGTATAGTATCTATCTCTCTCCCTCCCCCCCCCCTCTCTCTCTCTCTCTCTCTCTCTCTCTCTCTCTCTCTCCCCTATACCTATCTGTATGTCACCGACAGAGTGCACTTGAGATTGTATATAGCCATCCAGACTTACAGCTCTCTCTCTCTCACACACACACACAGACACACACACACACACACACACACACACACACACACACACACACACACGAAGTCTATAGCGCCGCTGACATATATAACATTATTATGCCTGCATCGTTTGGGTATGTTGACCTTTACCAAACTATGCTATGATTATGGTTGACGTGAAAACAACGTCACCATAGCTACAATAGCTCATGTTACAGAGGTTCATGTACTACCTAACTATACATTGACATGATGTAAAGACGGACTGGCAGAGAACGTTTGATTACCTGTACGTCATTTAATTTGTTATTATACAATTGAATGTGATCAAACATGAACGTTTCTTTGTTATGGTTTTGATTACTATTTGCTATTTCCATTCATGATTAAACCACAAAATGTGTAATGGGGTTCATTTTGTATAAATGATAAAGAGAGTGGACAGTATATCATTCATGCACAAAAGACTCCTACATACATACATACATACATACATACATACATGCATGCATGCATGCACGCACGCAGGCATACATACATACATACATACATACATACATACATACATACATACATACATATACATACATACATACATACATACATACATACATACATACATACATACATACATACATACACGCACACACATATACACACACATGCACGCACGCACGCACGCACACATAGCATATAAGTTCTGCATGTTTTATTTGTGGCGAACTCTCATTAACGAATTTCGAATGACTACAGATTTCTAATTTACAATGTTTTGACATGTCTATTTTGGCTTATAAATTCACCAGCGTTAACTACACGTGCTTGATAGGATGTAACCAAAGTCACACACAGGTACAATAAATGTATACTCGCTACAGCCCTGTCTTGTCCTATCACAAAATATTGATAGTTCTTTGTTTTTGGATAATCGAAATCGTCACCATTGATACAGTCAGATTGTTCTCCTCCTAGACATTGTCTGGCTCTGTCTCTCTCTCTCTCTATCGCGGAAAATGATTCCTTTTGAAATGCTTCACCAGAGATTTCATGAGATATGGTCCCTCGAGACCCGCCTTTATCTTCTCTGTGCCCCAGAGAAAAGCACCGTTCACCTTAAAGTGCAGCGAAGACGAGAGGTCCAGGTATGCATGGCCTGCCTCGTAACATCTGCCATCTGGCGACGAGCATCGCCATTCTGAGTCGTACTCAACGAAGGTAGAACAAGCCACAATTCAAAGCTAAAGAAGTGGTATTAACGGTTCTCTTTTGTCCAATTTCAGGCTCATGAGTCATATTTGCATTAGGTTTACGGGAGATTTAAAATGGAAAACTAACTAAAAATGTCATAATGAGACGTGCTTTTCCCGTGAAAAAATAGAAATGATAATTTGAAGCACATTTGCAGTAAATTCACGTTTGTCGAGATTTTTCGGTTACATTTAATACCATGTGCTTTTTTGTTCCTAATTTTGCCAATTTCTATGGCTCAGGGGAGTGACAAAAGCATTTCATGATCGGAATTCAAATATGTGTGTGCTCGTTAGCGATGTATCAGATTCACCATATATCTATGAGCGGATACATTGTGATATGAAGTCTCGGCCCTTTGATTTTCAACAACCTATATTTAGTTTCTTACGTTTTTTTTTTCAGTTTGACATGGTCATGAAATCTCACTGTCGCTGAGACGTGATTCGTTTGGTATGTTAATATAATGGCATGTGAAGAGGATGAAACCATGCGAAGAGAGTTTCTGGCGAGACCTGGACTGGTATTCAAGCGTGTTTGTCGTTACTCGATGTTTATAAATATTCACACGTGTGTTTGAGATTTTTGAAGTGTATCCGCCATGCAGCTTAGAGTATGGCTATCTATAATAGCACGTCACCGGTTTCACATTGAAACATCAAAATTTAAAACGCGAAAGTACTGCAACGAAAATGAAACTGGTGGGCATGCACAAAAGCATTCAAACATACTTATTAAAGGCACCGTAGCTGTAACTACGATCTCAATACGCAGGTTGCTTTGACATGAAAATAGTTTTGGGTCCATACCAAAAATTCGAAATAAAAGCCCACATCGTACCAATAAAGTGTTTCCTCTGGAATACTCCATGTCGTTTTATCATAGAGTCGTAACGGTCGAATGGTTATGAACGGTTGGAAATCTACAGCCTCGCCACTGGCTGTCGTTCTGAATTGATAAAGTTCAAGCTTTTGGAGTGATTTGAACTACGACTGTGTTCCCTGTCAACCTATCTGTATAATTAGGGACCTGGTAGGATAGAGGTTGCAATGTCAAAGGCGTAGATGTTAATCTATATGCTTATAGAGGTTGCAATGGGTTGTAGTCCCCGGGGACTTGAAGATGTATAAAGAGCCACTGTGCCGTTATAGATCCATGCCAGGGCAATAATTGTAAAGTGGAGTGAGTAGATAGTGGAAAAATTTCATATAAAAACTAACATTATTGTATATGTTAAGTAATGCAGTAAGTTTTATAGGGAGTTCTATCACCGAAATCGTGGACGATTTTCGCAAAAGTGTGATACAAGTTTTCATTTACTGTGAGAGAAGCTTGCTTTTGAATAGCTGTGTGCATGTGTATACGCGTGTGGATAGTTTATTTCCACCATCAACGAACATCTGCTTAACGCTATATAGCAGCCACTGATCTATGTAATCGGCGAAAAGTGACTAACAATAGACGTTCAGATCAAAATTTCATCATGTCTCTATCTATCATCCTACACGAACAACATGGGTTTAACAAAGCACGTTTACTAAGAAAAATACACATGTGTGGCGTAATCACACGACGGTAGCAAATGTCCCTGGTAGATTGTTTCGATAAGTTTTCGCTTATAATCTGTCACAGTGCATGAATGTTACAGAAAATATGGTCATTATATAATACACGCCGGGTTTGAAATCGAACTGGACGTGTACACAGTGCATTTGGCGGATCATGTCGCATCCATCATAATGTTACAGTTTTACGTTGACAATAGAGGAACCCACTATTGCTGTAGGGCGAGAAACTCACTCATTGTGAAACAATCGAAGTCTTTGGAGATTTGCAGCCAATGCATTTGTAATAACTGGTGGTTGATAATAACGATTACAACAGCCCGGAGTGGACTCATCCCATTCTCCTATTGTTCTCGTTCTATCGTAATTACGGCAGACAACGGATAACGCTTGTACAATTATTGTTCTCTATTGTCCATCCTAATGAAGAAAGATATTGGGTTTCAGTCCCAATGGACAACGTGCTTCCAATCTATTGTGATGAAATTCAAAGGAACATTTAGCTGGATTAGAGAGGCGGAATATCCGTATGCCGACTGCAAAAGGCGGCATTAAATACATATAGCGAAGGGAATAAATAGAGAACGTTTACAATTTTATATGTGACCTCATTGTTTCTCGCTTTGGGCATAGACAAGGATTTCTGTCTGTGATTTGTGTACCTTTGGCGACTAAATTTAAAAAGGGAAGATTGCGACGACGATTAAATGAACCCGGAAGTTTTCTAGAAAAGAGAATTGTTAGTTTTCCCCGTAAACATTTTTGTTAATCTGTAGATTCATAATTCAGAAATTTTCGAATTTTCGAACTAGAAGCTTGCGCGTCACGGTCACTATGACAACATATTCCAACATATTCCAACTTATCTATCTATCTATCTATCTATCTATCTATCTATCTATCTATCTATCTATATATATATATATATATATATATATATATATATATATATATATATATATATATATATATATATATATATATATATATATATATATATATATATATATATTGTTTTATAACCCCACCTGGAGAAAAGCCATGATAGACACAATTTGAAGGAAGCTGGGTTCAACCGACGTATCGAAAACAAATTGAGGGGTACCAAACAGTACGCCATGGAAATAAAGAATTGTCAATGAACTGTCGTAAAAAGTAGTTCCACAAACAAAAATTAATTTCAAGCTGGAGATAGGATGAAAATGTGTATTTCATAGTGAGATGAACAATTAATAGTGCTTTCTATTACAAATATATGAGTTATTTGTGACGTAAATCGTTGAAATATAATATAAACTCACTTTTAATTGGTTACAGACAAGTACTTTCCTGTAAGACGAGTTGTGCTAATTTATTTCATACCGCGTTTCTGGTCTTACTATTTGCAAACATACTATACCTAGTTTGGTTTTCACAATGCTTCGGAACCCTACTGTGACAAACGAACCGTGTCACATTCTTTCAAAGCAATGCGACAGTCACAGTTATAACTTTCACAACTGGAAAATGAATACGCGAAAACACACGTGAAACAATAAATCAAAGTACATTCAAATTAATTGGACTTCATCTCAATAACATAAATCACATACGTCAACTCTGACATATATCTACGATCACACATTTTGGGACAAAAAAGAGAGATTTTAATCCAGTGACTGTTTATAATTTTGGCAGGTAAACGACCTATACGTAATAGACTACTATAAGTCCAGCTTTATTTCCCCATTAACCCACTTTTCTAATATTCATCACTTTTATATCCATGACGTACCAACAATTTCCGTTTTTGGTATATTTCAGCATTATCTGATCCTAATTGCCAGATGTTACCGACTTGAAAAAACGTGTTTCACTTCGTCGGGGTTGACTGGTTCACATTTTAAGCTAGTCAAGTCGTCTCGATTTTGACGAATTCCCCTGGCCAATCCAAGTTGGTAAATCAGTGCGTGAATTGAAGTCTAATTTACCACAACCCCCTTCGCTGTGAATTATGACCCACGTTGAGATTTCATATCATTAGCCATATTCATCAGGCGAGATAACTGAATATTGTATCAAATCAGAGCTCAATCAAACTATTTTAAAAATCTACTTTCAGGCACAACAAAAGTTTATATCATACAGTCCTTTTTATATCGCAATGATTTCATGAGAGAGAGAGAGAGAGAGAGAGAGAGAGAGAGAGAGAGAGAGAGAGAGAGAGAGAGAGAGAGAGAGAGAGAGAGAGAGAGAGAGAGAGAGAGACGGACGGACGGACGGACGGACGGACAGACAGACAGACAGACAGAGACAGAGACAGGCACAGAGACAGACACAGACGGACAGACAAACGCATAGATAGATAGATATATAGATAGATAGATAGATAGATAGATAGATAGATATATATAGATAGATATAGACGGATAACAGACAGATAGTGACAGACAGACAGACAGACAGACAGACAGACAGACAAAGACACATACCTACGCACACACGCATGCATGCAAGTGCACACACACACATACACAAACACAAACAGGAAAATGTAAAAAAAAAAATGGACCTTATAGTCACACACAGAGATAGAAACAGACAGACATTCAGATAGACATACAGACATAGATAGAGACAGACAGACAGACGTCGAACAATGAGAGAATGGGAAGAGACGCGTACGGGGAGAGAGATAGAGGCAGAGAACCAAGCCAACACGCAGACACGTGCACTTCTTTCAAATCACCGTGTACAGTCTTTTGTTTTTGGTGAGCTCGTTGGTGTGAACTAATGAATTGACGACCACGTGCTAGAGTGTTAACGTTCTCATATGCATCATGCATTTACTGGGTAGACGTGTTTAGGAAGTCGGGGGAAACAGGTCAATTGTAAAAAAAGAGACGCATTCGCCGCAGAATTTTACAGTCAATGGAGAGAGACTGAAGCGAGAAGAATACATATATATATATATCAAGTTCTTACAGCATTTCTACTTAAACAGAAATATCATATTTGATTTTGAGTTTTCATCATAACTTTAGTCAGTCTTTGGCATGCTTCAGATGCTCGTCTCTCTCCATTTGCCACAAAAGAAGGGCGGCATTATGGAACTGATTCTAAGAATAGATTTCATTTATGTAAGTTAGGGGGACGTGGAAGACGAGTACCACTTTCTTTTAATTTGTCAATCATATGATCATTTTTAGAGATTGTTCTTAGCTGTTAACCAGATCGCGAATAGACTGTGGCATACAACGAGAATCACGAAACTTGAAACAAAACATTACTCGGCTGAACAAAAATCTTACTATATATTGACACATTTCATCGTCAAAATCTTCTACCAACTTTGCTTATTTAATCATCTGGCGCGACATATATTTTAACCAGCATTTGCTACATTTTCAATGTGCCAACGGTGACTCAGCTACCATTACCAGTCGTAAATGTACAACTACAAGGACAACACGCGGAGGTAAATAAACCTAATGTTAAGGGAGCGCTTATTTTGATATTTTCCAGACAGTCAGTTGACTATAAACTTAAACTTGCGCTCCAAATCTTGTCATGTAGATATTTTGTATAGCCAGACGATAAGATTTAGTAATGTGTCGACTGAGATATTTGTCAGGCCAGTCGATAAAATGTAGCAATGTTGGTAAGATTTTTGTGACGGTTTTGTGATTTTCGTTATAAAATTAGTACATTTTGTACTAAACGAAACTTTAATCTTCGAGCAATCATTTTCTATTTCTTTTACAAAGAGTCATTCTATGATTATAGTGTACATTATATCAATGTCTAAACTGTATCAAAACCACTTCTCAAAGTTGACCACAGGTGTACTTATTATTACGAATACAAAAGCTTCTGAAGGTGTCATATTTCAGGCGGAAATTTCCGTCAGAAAGTCATTGTTCACAAATATTACACCTTTCGTTAATCCAAGCAGATATCCCCTTTTTACAAGTCTGTAATTGTAATGGCCACTGAAGACTCAATTGTTATGACTTCACCTTTACCTTTGAATCTTTTACACCACCCTGTCATATTAGTTCGAGTGAAAAGTTTGATATAAGGAGAAGTAATGCAGAAATATAAATGTACGATGTACTGTACACTAATATAATTTTCACGCAACAGTTGCAGTGTTTCATACGCCCTGGTGAAAATGGCTTTCTCACTGTGTGACTATGTGGATGGTTTCTTGACTGACTGACTGACTGACTGACTGACTGACTGACTGACTGACTGAGTGAGTGAGTGAGTGAGTGAGTGAGTGAGTGAGTGAGTGAGTGAGTGACTGACTGACTGACTGACTGACTGACTGACTGACTGACTGACTGACTGACTGACTGACTGACTGACTGACTGAGTGAGTGAGTGAGTGAGTGAGTGAGTGAGTGAGTGACTAGTTAGCTAGCTAGCTAGCTAGCTAGCTGGCTGGCTGACTGATTGACTGACTGACTGACTGACTGACTGACTGACGCAATGGTTGTTACACATATGAGTATGTATGTATGTATGTATGTATGTATGTATGTATGTATGTATGCATGCATGCATGCATGCATGTATGTATGTATGTATGTATGTATGTATGTATGTATGTATGTATGTATGTATGTATGTAAGCTTTTAGATACATGGCCGAAAAAAATTCGCCAACAGAAATTTTTTTAGCATTGGATATTGATAGTATATTGCAGATGGAAACAAGCTGTGTAAGTCAAAGAAATTACATTTGTTGATATCCTTCACATGTAAACGTAAAGTAACAATCATTTACACAACTGTCGATGATGGGACGAGTTACCGTCTTCCAAGAAACAGATCTTGAATCTTCAAGTGTCGAGCGCCACCTAGTGACAAGAACTGAACTTTTATTCTCTAATAAGACTTGTAAGTGGCGACACGAGAATTTTATTAGCAAACATTTATTTAATGTAGAGTCATCGTCGTAAACCACAGCCTCTTTTACGGCAGTGTACAGGAGGCATATTTCGTTGCTTCAGGAGAAATATGCTCTGCTTGCGAGAATGTATTTTTAGAAATTTTTAAAAATCAGAACCCCTATCCCCCCCCCTCCTCCCCCCATCCAACTAATCCGACTGGTAATTACTGGAGGGTCAGTAAGAAGAGTGTGTAGTAATATAACACACATATATATCGCACATTGTATTTCCCTACACTTAGAGTGTATTCAGTGATTGAATACGATGATTGAATTGTTTTTACAAACACTTAGCTCATGGTGATTTCTTAGCTCAGAAAATATGTAATAATAAAAGCCAAGATGTAAAGCCCCGAATGCCAAGGTCTGTAAACCATCAGCTTTCTGACATCACTTGGTATGTTGTATGTTGATTGCGTTCTAAAAAGTTGTTCTTATTCTTATACATGTAATACTAATGCTGAAACACTTACCTGGTGTGTTTGTTTTGTTTTGAGAGTCTACCGAAGACAAACCAATTGCGACGACACTTGGTTAACGGTATATAATTTATGTAAATCATGCATTGCCCTAAGTTTTAAAAATCGTATATTTTACTAGTAATAGAAGCTATGGAACTGTGAGACATCCAGACATCTTATGTTAAATAAAACGTTGGATAAAAGAAATAGCACCTTCCTTTCGTTCTTTAGCGCGATATATTTTCTATACGCAGTACATACACACATACATGCACAAGACACTGTCAAAGACACATGCACGCACGTACGTACACTCGAGTATACACGATACACAGTGAGAGGAGTTCGAAGTTATTTCCACCTTCTATATATAACCATACACACGCAATCAGTCACACATATCCATAAATCTCTTTATTATATTGTCTTCTGTCAACTCTTCCCACATAGTAAAACATACCTAGTACATTGTATTTCATTCATTCACATAAACCAAGTGATATTTCAACATTAAAGACATAGCTATTCACACGGATTATCGTGTCAACGGAACTAAAGAGACAGAAATATTAACAGGAAACGTTCACGTTCAACAAAAAACCATGATGACATTCATTACGTTAGCCATATTGATTACATACTGTAAGATTACTTACTAATCAGTGCTTTGTGGAAATAATACATCGGAAATAAACATTCTGGTACAAAAATTGAGGCCAGGAAACGTCATACATTTATAATAACAGTTGGCTCCATCTGTATTAACTAGTGTCAATCACGTAAAGAATGGACACAATGCCGAGTATCTTTTTCTAATTGCCGATTTCAATGTCTACGGGATTTTACTCTCCGAAACACAAAGAAAGCGCCATTTAATTTCTGATGTAAATTGTTTAGATGTCTACAAGCAAAATAATTGCTTTTAGCTTTGTCAACAAAATTGACAAATGGGAAAGGTATATTACATTGATTTTAGCTTGGGGACTGTTATTACAATATTATGAATACTGTAGATATTAACCTTTCTGGTAACATTCTTTATCGTCCGTCCGTGCCGCGCCAAATAAAGGTCTTCTCACAAAACTGTCAGGTCGTCGTATTTCCTTTTCCAGTTTCTTCTAGTTATCAGTTTTATTTGTTGGTTGGAATAATAGCTATGGAGGTCGATAGGTGGAAAAGAAGGGGGGGGGGGAAAGGGTACATTAAGTCAATGGAGAAAGACAAACAGAAATGAAAACATACGCACAAGATAGATATCTGCCAGGTGTGGGAAAGAGATTGATGAAGACAGATCTAGGGAATAGCATGGAGATAGATAATTATAAAATCAAACAAAAACAAAACAACCACATGTCATGACCGTTGTCTGAAGCTAATAACAATATCCCGGCTATCTTTTGTAGACAGGCAAGTATGTCCATCCGGTCTACCTTTTGTAGACATAGGCAAGTGTACAGTCCATTCGGTCTATCTTTTGTAGACATAGGCAAGTGTATAGTCCATCCAATACGTTGTAGCATAGACCCTCCACGGGTGAGGGTCTATGGTTGTAGTATATAACACTCAGTATAAGCAATACTAGAGGAAAACTCTCCACCTTACCCTTAGAATTTAATTTACGACGAAATTGGAAGTCTGCACGACTGTCCATGACTGGGGATATAATAAAGCGAGCGAGTGTACCAAACATTACTGTTTTAAATGCCATGTTATCGGTACAGAAAGAATGTAAATGGTGACACTACCCCAATGCCAAATGACGTTCGATTATTACTATTTTGTCACCAAATTAAGTTTACTTTCAATTACTTCCTTTCCACACTTATAATTAAATCATCATTGCGTCACTTTACTTGGGTTATACCGCAGTGTAAATTACCGTCTGTAAACCATGTCTGAAGCTATAAAACTTTAATCTTGAGTAACTCGTCTGTCTGCAAATTGACCACTGTACATCTATTCCAAGTAAATTATTACAAGTCAGTTCACTGAATGAAATATCTATCTCTTTCAAGATGTTTCCCGCTTGCGCGTTTAGAAACATCAACCTTTTGTTGTGCTGTTGTTTATTTTTGTTGTTCATTCTCTGGATGTTGGGGGGGGGGGGGAGATGGGGAATTATAAATTTGACTCATTAATTATCCCGCGTCTTGTTTAGCAAATGTCGACAATTTTGTCGGCAAAGTGGCATTTTTATCCCAAAACTCCACTTTGAGGGCGCATGTACACTTAACAGTAATCTCACTAGTCGCCAAGACGTTTCCGTACAGAGTTGGAACAGTAGATACGAAACAGTTGTATTGTGAGACCTTTATTACTACTAAAGCCTCAGCCACGTCATAATTTCCCCCGGATAAAACCGGGGGAACGCAGACTCCGATTCGAAGATTAAATTACAAAATTTCTAATTTCATATTCGAGTTTTTTCTCAAATTACATTATTTACCTGGAATAAATGTCATATCACTGTAACGGTGGCAATCACTTTATTTCATTGGGGTCAACGAAAGGTCACGAGGCTTATACAATATTACGCTTGGAGAAGTGATCATAGCGAATGACATGGCAAAATATAGCTTTCAGATTTGAATCAACCGTTTATTATAATTTGTGACAACTACAGTATGGTGACAATATTTGTTGTCAGTCGTCAATAATAATCATAATTCGAACGACAAGGCTTATTCAGTGCATTTGTACGAAATGGAAAACTTGTGAATGAATGAATGGCGGTTAATATTTTAATAGGGACACAAACCATATTTGAACGTTTTTGCTGTCATCTGAAGAATTACAAAATGTTCAAATTGCTCACTGAAACTTGTAGAATCATTACTACTAACCATACGATTTGTAAAATCGTCCGAATACATAATTCAATGACGTAATTTTTTGTCGCATCCAACATTGTCATTGGCATCAGAATCATAGAAAAAATACACACACACACACACACACACACACACACACACACACACACATACATACTTGTCAATGCTATATGGAGATTGTATATACTTATTTCAAGGTACAAATCAACGGTTCAATACAATAAAAATACTAAATAGGGTTATATGTTCTCGATAAAAATAGTGTCTGAAGATGGTCCAGGTTTCTTTAAAACCATACCTTTCAGACATGTCAAGATTGACTGGATGGTTAAGATGGAATGTTTGACCACATTTCGATTCGTTGGTGCTGCATATTACTGCCAAATTAACATTGATAATGTTTACAATAAACCTGTTCATTAGTTGTTAACCGCGTAAAGCCACTATAGAACCCATATTTAACCGTTTAAAGATTTTAAACCACTTACATACTGTTTACGAGAGTCACGAATGAAAATAAATTGCGTCATGATCTTGGGTTTGCATAAGAAATCATGGGTAATTACACCCGATTTAAATATAAATGTGTTGTTCATTATTAAGGTTTATTTTCCATGATTAATATGAATGTTGCAAATTATTTTGAACGTTTGTGTCCGAACATCGGTATTACAAACCACAAATCCCAAGAAAACTTTGACAAAAAGTCAACTTCAAAGCATATCACGCCAACGATAATACTGCCCATTTCATGATAGTGTTCAACGGTTCTGTTTGATACAACCACGCAGAAACCAACAAGATATTGCACAGGCTACACTTTTAAGATAACAAGATTGAATGAACACATTTTCTTGAGACATTTTGTCAAAATGTAATGTGTCGCAATGCAGATATCAAAACATTGGCGCCCTCATGTCTGTGTCTAGTTGCAATAAGCAAGAAATTGCTATCTTGATGTCTTATAAAGTGTATAGAGTGTTCAGTTTCTTGTTTTCTGTATGGTTCTATTATTAAACACACATAGCCAGTGAACACTAACACGAATTGGACAGTACATACTCTTTCATTAATAACATAAAAGTTAAACAGGTCGTGAAAATCTCAATGGATGGCATTTTCTTGGGTCGAATTTTCATTCCTGAGGTAAAACAGATGTATCGCAGAAAAAATTCACCCGGAAAAAAATGGGGAAAACACGGGACATTAATTGCCCTCATTAACTCTTATACGGCCGAGGCATGACGCTACCCAGGTAATGATCACAAATTAATGCATGAAGTTGTCATTCTATATCTTGTTACCAAATTTACCATTATTGTTATGCCAATACGAGTCTCGGCTATATCGGATTTCTGACGTAATGATGAATGTAGCTTGTTAACAAACATCTAGCGGAAATGTAACACCCCATTTAGCTCCTGGCAACCACCCAAGACTGAGTTTTAATTTGTTTAACTCGTTATTTATATACAAGTCTAAACACGGCCGTTTTTTCTTGTTATTTTCCAGACATAACGCGAGGGCGCAATATTAACGATGTGGCTTTGGATAAGATTATAAAGATTGATCTGAAGGATTTTCCCTTGTGACTTTGAATCTAGGTCGAACAAGACGGATGTAAAGGCGTTTTTATCGTCTAGATCTCAGTGATCAAATCATTCCGCACAATCCGCAAAAAAACTACATAATTCCAGAATCATAACCTCCGTTTGTTCTTTTCCCAACGATCACAGATACTGACTGTGTAAAACGACGTCCATTTAACTATCAACTCATCAGACAGATATTCATCTACTTATCAAGGTTAAATTTGTCGATCAATTAAAGTAAAACGTAATTCATCTTGCCACAGAAAATGATAACAAATGACAACGTAACCAATGCATCATTTATCCATTGACGATTGTGTTTCCAGGTACACATACAGTGGACTTTACGTGGCTCCTCGCTACAACTTGTTGCTATGACAACAGAGCTTTTACACATGTCAGCAGACGGCAATGCATATTGCACTTTCTAAATAAGAACAGAAATCATCATGTTTCCTCCCAGACAAAATAATGGAAAAAAGATGTAGGTAATGTGAAAGATACACGAAATTGAAGGAAGGCCGAAAATGATTGGATAAACCGACCAGCGTTAATTGCTAACCCGGCGATGAAATATCGTGGTCACGACTTAGATATCTTCAAGTACTTCGACTGACGACATAAATATATGACGATATAAGCAACGACGCAAGTGTAATGTTCACGTACAGTTCCTTTCAAAGGAAAATGTAGTTGCTTAGTCAATACAGACAAACCTGACAACTGAAAACCATACATACAACGACAAACGGTTCTATGAAATCGTTTAAAAAATGTTATTCTAATCAAAAGCTTGTAATTGTTTGTAATTTTTATCATCATTTTATCTGCGTACGTTTTTGACATTTTCATTGTCATTTTAGCCACGTAAGCTTATCTACATTTTAGCATTGTATTAAATGAGCACCTGGACGTTGTGTAATGCCTTGTCGATAAGTTTGAATATGATTATGATTATCAGTATAATTATATGATTATCAAACTCACAGGATTTGAAACGACTATCGATAAAAAGAAATACACACACCTAGGTAAACCTCGGGGTGCGCAGAAATAATTGCGTGTATATTCTTTACCAAGTATGTTTGATGATAAAACTTTGCATACGTTTAAAGCATGTCCGTTTTCAATTGTTAATTTTCTTCTTTTAAAAAAAATAACTTGAAATAGTAGAAGGTTTATGTTGCAATGTCATAATACATCGATCACGCAATGTGTCTGTGAAGATTAAACTCAGAAATCTACAAAAATGTAATGGTTTTCTGAAAAGAAAATGATGTACATTTAGATGAAAACGCATTACAGAAGCCGTTACTTTCGCTTCTTGTAAAGTCACGTTCCTGGGATCTCCAGACCTCCTTTTACGTGTCTGACCCTCTTAACGCTCGACCTACAGCGTGATTTATTAATGCCTGCATACCACTTCACCAAGGCATACATGTAGCAAAAGTAAGGAGAGGTGTTTGAGTTCGGAGCAGATGGGATGCACACAGCTGGACGATTTCGTTAAATAAATATATCATATTGACTCAATTCTGCTTTTCCGTAGGGTGACAACTGATCTTACCAATCGAACAGGAATGTATATGCACTCGAACGTTATACTGTCACTTGGCATTGCTCTTTAGGTCATTCTGTGATCGGGATATGGTAAACATGGAGCAAAACCGTTATTTTCTATTTCGCTATACTTATAGAAGTGAAGAAAATGTATAAAGATTAATTTATGGCTTTTGTTCACGGAAAACTTTTTAAATTAAGCTATGTGTGGTTGATGAACTACACTGTAGATAGCATCTCCCCCTTTGAATGCGTGTGTTAGAATGGTTTGATTGACGATACTGTAATATGATAATTTGTGTAGACACGAAACTAACGATCGCGAGTTATTAAAAACGTAAAGTCTAAAAGAAGTTTGATACTGTATTGCCTTATCAACACTTCCAATACCATTATCACGTAATAACAAAATTCAAGTTCTTATTGATGACGAATCGTTGGGGGCGGGGGGGGGGGGGGGCTTCTGCATAGGTAATCACACAGGAATGTTCCATGAAGACCTCCGAACCCAAAGTGTTACCATACCACAATTTTCTTACAAAAGGGAGACCCTTGCTCATATCCAAGCCTAACGCTTGATATATTCCGATATTCTGACAGGTCAAAGGCAAATATGTTTACAATTATCTGTAATCCCGGAGTGTAAATGTAAATAAATTATAACCATATACAACCTTAAAAACACCGATGCATTTGTTTAAATAACGTGAGCCAAGGAAAAACTTCAGGCAAAGTCCAAATTAGGTAAACACAACAATACAACTGATACAAAAAATAACAGCAGGTATCTTTTATGTAGGGTCAGGCAACGTTTTTATCAGTTCGTTATATCTGTGGAAGTTATATTGTAACGGTAATCGTACTCAGTGTTATGATATATAGAGTTATATCGGGGGGTTAAGGGTAGAGCTACTTTTTGTATATTTATTTGCACTCTAAACTTGTACCATTATTTACTTTGGCCAGGGGTCAGACACGATTAGCATAGCTATTTTCTGACTCCTGTTATCCGATTTAGTTTGCTTTTCCTGTATTTACGTTTGTATTGTACTTATTTGTGATCGGGTAATAAAATATATATCATATCATATCATATCAATAAACAAAAGTTATGGGATCCAGGCTCCTGTGATGTTTAAACTTTGACAAGTTACCAACACTAATTACATTATATGCGTTTGCATGAACTTTTGTCTCATTCCTGTATACCACAAGCAAGCAAACGTACAGGCGTTTTTTCGCGGGTTGTTGTATTTAATATTATACTTCATAATGGTACGAACCTCTGGTATGAGCCACACTGTCCCATTTGATCATTATCACATGCAGTGTCCTAATCAGTAAACAGAGTGCGTCACCGGGGATCCTGTGGTGTTTATACTTTGAAAAGTTACCGACACTGATTATATTGTATGTCTTTGCTTGAAACTTGTCTCATTCTTCATTGCCACAAGCAAGCAACCGCAACGCTGTTATTTCCAAAGTTGTAATATATTTAATTTCTTATAAGTAAGCAGCACATCTGCATACATTTCATGAAAATTCCCCTTGTTCGGAATATGTTTGACAGAGATAATCCCACTGGCACTGCATATAACTTCCACAGTGGAGATTATAGATATAGTACACCCACGGGGAGGACAACAATAACTTATATAAAAATAATACGACGAATTACACAAGCATCACATTTCAATGAAATTACGGTATAAAGACTACCATCTAAGTACGAACATTAATTGTTTCCAAATTTGATCAAAATGCAAATGATTATTAGACATTGTTGTAAATGTAGACCCTTGTTCGGTACCGTCAACAAAACGTGGACAATTAGAGTCACCTTTATTCATATTTTTAATGAAAATCAGAATTTAAGAGATAATAAGATACGTCTGAAGGGAATTTCAATTGTTATTTGATCTAGCTGTGTGTTTTGGGACGAACATTTATTTCTGGGAGATGATATGCTTTGTGAACACAGACACACTTGAAATTTGAGAATGAGGCGGCCTTTTTTGAAGTGATTGTAACAACCTTTGAGGTGTCTGTGTTTTGTTGTCACCAGGGAGTCGCGGTGACAAGGATCTGTTCGGATACATACACACAACCAAGATCATATCATCAATGTGATTAAAATATTGTACATGAAATGGGAAAGGAGTACAAAAAATTGATATCATACCGATGCATAGCATGCCGTTTGGAAAAAAATGACTCCTGTCTAGTTGCAGTTTATTGTGACGTTACTTAGAGTACAGACCCTCACGTTTGATGGGTTAGATGAACAAGACACTCAGACAAAGACGCAATCATAATTTTCTAAAATCATGTCAGAAATAATACCAACCGAGAATAATTAAGAAAGAGAAAATTCACAGAAAAGCGAGAGGACAGGATTAAATAAAAGTATTAAACTGACCACTTAATCGAACGGAATCGGCAAATGTATTCATTTCTGTATGGTTTTCGTTTTGAATATATGAATCATACTAGATGCGATTAGGGAGTATACTGTAAATATCGGCAGGGAGCAGAGTTGGTTAACCCTGGGTCGCCATTACAAAATATTACGCATTAGTCCTTTGATCGAGACAGAACACGGACATATATACACACGACGTTTTCTGTACAATCACTTTAAAATAAAACCAACAAGAAACAAACGTGTATCTTTCAAACACAGGAAGGTAAAAAAAGTTCAACCTTATCCAAGGGGAAAACGTGTGGTCATTTAGATCCATTTGAAACTGGCCGCTAAAGTTAATATTCTCACGAATAGTGGGTTGGATGTATAGTGCAGTTTCGAATTCAAATCAATGCTTGAAAAGACTTCAATTCTGTCTAAGAGACCCATGTATCATGATAGGAGACCATACAAGCTGGATAAATAGAACTGAATCAGGGGTGATCTATTAAACTTCTCGGAGAAGACACGAGATCACTATCACACACCTGGGGTCCTTGAATGTTTCTTGATGGCAAACAGGATTACATTAATGTGGGTGTTATTGAAGTATAGATAAAAAGATGTCAGCAGGTGTGTGAGTGAGTATGGCGAAATACGTGTGAAACCCGTGAGAACACCTCTTCAGTGTATCAAGGGCAAACAGGAAAATCCCCAGAATATTTTGTCTGGCATCTGCAGATTGTAAGTTTGTGAGAAGTCAATATAGAACTCTTCATTAATTTGATATGCGGAACATAGGTCTGATCGATGTAAGAGCGATGCCCTGGGGTAGTATTACACCAGCGTTCACATGCCGTAAAACAATACGTTCAGTTTTTCATAGCTTGGAGAGATGTCGCAAATCATCGTAATGTTATCACGTATTACACGATCTTTGCGATTTATATCTCGTAGAGTGATGTCTGTTGCTAAGAAAATCGCTAAACAAATCAATGTTGGCATGTCGTAAAAAGCTAAGTCCATTTGCTGGGAGAGGTGTCTGTTGGTGTAAGATCGCAAATCACAACAAAGTTAGCATGAACGCCAAGAACGTTGAGAGATGTCTTTAGCTAGAAAGTCGCAAATCATTTGAAAAAGGAAACGATCTGAGTGATTTGAATGTTTTGCCTGGAGATGTGTCTGTTGTTCAAATGTCGCAGATCACCACGCCATGCGAACTGACATGGCGTAAACTTTAAAGTGCACGGGAGTTTCGAAAGTTGAACGATACAATTGTATGTATCATTCATGGTGCTGTGAAGAAAGGTGTGTGTCGAACGTTACGAAGTTACTATATATATCATAGTAGGAAACTTGGAAATACTTGCATTAGGTATGACTCATTCTGTGATTAGGAAAGGGTACTTTCACTGTCTCCATACTACCATCAGAGGGTTAATTAGGTCAAAACAACACCCGGGGATATATTTAAATGACCTTGTCGAGCTAGGATAAGGTGACTGGTTGGTGTCTACTTCACTACATCAAAGTAAGGTATGAGAAACAAAAAGCAGATAGTACTTTGAATATCTAAAAATAAAAGGACTAGTTTCATAGGCTCATGAATGGGCATACCTAATCCGATTGACAATGTGCACCTATTGGATTGGGGCCCTTACTAAAATTTTCTCTCTTGAAGATAGGCCCATCTCTTACAATGGAATATAAATGTGATATAGGTGCTGTATGTTAATCTATACCGACAGTTTGGTGTTGCGATTGTGAAGGAGTAAACTGAAACTAAATCGCAACGACTTTAAGATAATATTTCAAAGAAGAGCAAAATGTCTATGAAGTCATAGACATAGCCACTTTTTGACACGAGGGTGTATGATTCTGCCCCAAGTCACACTGTTCAACGTTGATCTTCGAAACGATACAAACTCAGCACGATAATACCAAAAAGGGATAATCACCTCGTGTTATTACTCAAAGTATAACGACTGCATTAATTAATGGATGCCCTCCTCATAATTCGTGTGTCTTGTGTCATTGTAATGAAGAAGGTTTTCTTTGTCTTTACGATACTAAAACGCAATCATTTTCCTCTATGCCAAACGTATGAGTAAGACAGATTTGACAAGATTTGCACTCTTTGTTGAAATAATTACATTCACATAATTAGGTCATAAACAAATATGTTTTGAGATTTCGAAATATGAACTGTTCTTAGAGGTATGTAATACCTCGTATTGAGAAATAAATACGTGTGATAAGTTTTACAAAAATTGGTCGGCTTTAATAAACAGTTTATTGCTTTGTTCTGACCACGCTATGATATTACACTCTCAAATTTCATATATTGCGTGTGATAGAATGTAAATGCACGGGTGATCAATTCGGTTGGTGACATCAACGCCATGTTTTCGACTCTATATGAATCGGCGCGGTCATATCATTATCATATTGTTGAGTTGTATAGAACAGCAGACAACACCTTACAAGTTGAATTTGTATATATTATTGGAGTATTTTGTCGACGTAAACTTTGACATGATGACATACGTTATCTCCTAGCTAATATACTGGCATTCATCAAACACCTTCGCACAACCTCAAGTACGTGCCAAAGCTACTGCTCTAACATCAACAGACATTTCTAAATACAACATGCTATCGTTTCCCTCAGGTATCTAATAAGCTGGTGTGGGAGTGTATTGTCAGAAGACGGAAGGACACGCGTTGTTGAGAAAACTCCTTAATACATAGTGATTAAAATATGATTATATCTGTCACCCAACTCCCACACTATATCGGATACCACAAACCAATCTGATATTAAATGACCCTTTACAGGTTGTATAAACCACGAAGAATAGTATAAATATGTAGCGATGTGAAAACGTGATAGGCTATGTCCATTAATTTCCTGCTTTGGCCATGTTTTCTATGCTAACGACTGTTTATCTCAGACAGGTATTGAAATAGCTATCACGTTTTTCGGTTACCATAGCAACTTTGTGCGTCCTTCTTCTGCGTGGCTGTAAATTTCATTCTTAATTTCCGTATTACCTGTAAACTTGACATAAATCTAATTTTGAGGACAACATCTAGCGTAATTAGAGGATTTTTTTATCAAGATTATATATTGACTAGAGATATATACTAAGGTTTAGTACATGAAAATCAAATCACATATGGGATCACTTTCATAATGGAAATATTAGCTGCCTTATTCTTAGATTACTGTCAACTTACACGGCATTTTTGATATTTTTAATGAAGTACAGTTCGTGGTGATCCCTGCTATGCCGTCGGTATATCGATCCAAAGTCTGTCTAGTTACGTAAATTATTCATCTATCGTGAGGTGTACATGTACTGATAGACAATTATGACAATAGGGTATTCTCAATATTTTAGAAATATGTATTCATTACGGTGACATCACTGTTCTATGACAGCTGATACGTGATCTGGTATGTGAACTATTTGGTTGATGTTTTTTTGTGAAATTCTAATAACTTAGGATCTTCCAAAAACCATTATACGTGATCTGGTATGTGAACTGTTTGGTTGATGTTTTTTTGTGAGATTCTAATAGCTT
This sequence comes from Glandiceps talaboti, assembly GCF_964340395.1. NCBI lineage: Eukaryota > Metazoa > Hemichordata > Enteropneusta > Spengelidae > Glandiceps > Glandiceps talaboti. The sequence goes on from NC_135552.1 coordinate 21,461,904, forward strand.
AGGATCTTCCAAAAAGCATTATCCGTGTACATAAGTGTGATATGACAACACTAATGAGACAGCCAAGGATCGATTCATAGGTATTATGTATAAGCACCGGATTCCAGAAAATCTTTTTTCAAACGTGTAAATTATTCCATATAATCATCTTTGCACTCTGCCACACTTGAAGATGATTTCTCATTGTCAGACTGTCACTCAGACATATACTTTCCAATTAAACAATTGCACGCGGGAAATGATCAATGATGTGCCCAAATCTGAAAACGAAACATTGAAATATGTCTTCACTTTTTGTCTGAGCCTCAATACACAGAGTGCAGATTTGAAAACTGTATAGTTCTACACATCCCTTCCCCTGCCATTACTTACAAATTCTTCAGAGTTACCATTTGATAAACACTATTTTATTAATCTGCGGCAAATGGCATTGTTTTTGTTTTTTGAGGAAACCATCAATACAAGGCTTGTATTCTCCCAAGTAAAAGAGCCCATCCTATGAATGCATTGCATATTGTCTTTATCATATTATTATAATACTGTTTTCGTTGCTTTTAATAGACTCCCAATCGTAATTTATCAGACATTCATTGAAATCGTGTCCTATGGTAATGAATAAAATTCATAATGCCATTTGATTATCTACCATCCTGCCCAGCTGACCGTACACGTAAATCGGCTTGGAGAATGCTTACATACATGTATGTGAAGTCAACCAATGTAGATAAAACCCTTAAATACGACCTTCTTACCGAAACTGATAAAGTTTAAGCAACATTAACCAATAAAGGCAGCACCATTGATCTAAATGACGTGAAAATAAATCACTTAGCTATTTCCTGCCACCAATGACAAAGTAATTGGCAATATCAATAAAGATAATCACCAAGGATAGGACCTTAAGGCTACTTCTTTTAATTACACATCACAAAACTCAGGTATATTGAATGAACACAATTTTCAAAGTTTGTCAAGTGGATGAGAAAGGCTAAATTTCTTTTTTAGCGCTCTTTGCAATAACACTGAGTTCCTTTTTATATTCAACACATTCTTGTTCCTGTAAATGGCACTTTGAATAGTAATACTCTAGAATAGATAATTTCATTACGTATTTGTACCCCTGCAAGTATCGTCATACGTTTATATACATTGTGTGGTACAGCCTAACTATTTGAATCTCTTTTCCCTGTGCAGTCATCGCTGCAAGCTACATCATCGAGTATCTGTCAATGGCCTCTCATTGTTAAGGATAGGTTCAGATTTTAGATGGTGGGAGGAAACTATTATCAGCCAATAACTTTACAAATGCTGCTTTAATACACTGGTGGAAATTCAACTGTTGTGGTAGCGGTAGTACTTGTTTTACTTTAATATTCACAGTCACAGTCGTAAGTATTAACTTACAAAACAAATGAAATGTTATTGAAATAGGACAATTATTAAAACTATACAGCTAGCCATGTTAATTAAATTGTGACTTTGTGATATGATGTAGAGAGTGGTGATACATGTACATTCAATGTTAAAAAGGGTATTACATGATTGAGAGAGTGATGATAAGTTCGATATATAGTCCTAAAGTATATATGTGAAAATAAGATATGAGATGCAGTTGTATAATAAATATCAAGTCATCACCACAAAGGGCTTTTTGGTATTTAGCAATAACCACTCATATATGCCTTTACTTATACTCCATAGTATCTGTAGAATATCATACAGGTATATTCACAACAACTACACTCACACAATAAATATGTAGCCCAGAATATTAGCAAAACACTGTTGTTTATTACGTCTTGATATGTTTCCAAGTCAAACAGGTAATCGTTGTAAAACATGTTACAAAAGGATTACAAGATACAAACTGACATTGCACTGTTTACAGTAACACTTGGATTGCACTTATTCCATGGTTCAGAAAAAACAAACTTTGGTACATCTTTTTTTTTTTTAAATATTCAAGAAATTATCATTGCTGAAATCATTACAATATTTGATACATAAAAACATTCAAAAACATTCTGACATAAGTTACAGTTTATACATAAGAAAAAAATTACTCAAAAAATCTTTAATAATATGTTAATTTTGGTTAACTTGTTTGGCTAGTTCGGAAATCCTCAAGAACCCAAGAGTGTGTTACTGTCTTACTATGGGTTTTGAAGTACAAAGACAAGTTTATAGTTGTTTAGTAAGTATCTTTTAAATTATTCAAAATAGTACAATTCCAAGGAGACTTTGGTATATCAGCTTGAGACTCGGGAGAATCACGTAATAAAAGGTAATATTGCACCACTGTTTATATAATTTAATAAAGCATCACCCGGAGACATTATATCATTTTATATATAACCTTTTCTTCAAATAACATTTTGGACTGAAGAAACAAAATCTATTTAACCCCAAAAGTGCTATCATACATGCAAAATAAAATGACAAGTATTTTTCTTGTCTAACAAATACATGTTACCCCATAATGTATCAAACGCAATTTGTAAGACCATTTCCTAATGACTATGCGAGGGAACAGTTTCAATATTGTTAATCTAACATATGGAATGTATGTCTGATTATAAAAACTTTTAAAAAAACACCAGGCCCACAGAAATGTTTTAACAACACTGCAGATTGTCTGTTTATCATGATTCATTTACCATATAGCACTAGTGAATACCCATAAAGAAATCTGGCAAAGCTACTTCTGTGGTATCAGAGGTTGCATCACCGTAACCAATTTATCTGCTACTTTTCAGGTACTCAGAATGACATCAAACTGGACACTACCCCCTACCCCTTTGTGTGGTCAGAGGATTAGCCCTTGTTAATTAATTCCTCAAATCAAATCCAACCCTGTTCATCACCTACCAAATACCCCTCCTACCCCTAGAAAACAACAAAGAAATGAAGTGATATACAACATTCAAGGTAAAATCTACTTTGTAAGAAACAAAATATACAAAAATCTTATCCCATGCTACTTATAACCACTTCTTACGTGATAAACTTTGGCTCTAACTATACTTATCTTTTAAACACACAACTGTTGGATAATAATTTTGGTGCAACTTACTAGAAATGTACTTCATGAAGGATGGGCCTTTGCTAATAATCTTTATTTTAAAAATACAATAAAAAAAATTGTATAACAATTTGTTTGTTTGCAAAAATAAAAACAAAATTAAAAAGATGGTTCATTTTTAAGCCTTAAAACCATTTGAAACCTTTCAAATTTGCTTGGCATTAAAACATGTTTTGGCAGCCATTTTGATGTTTAAAATGTATATAAGATTATGTTTTTCATGTTTTGGTTTCTTTGTTTCTTGAGGTCATGCAATTTTGGCTTGACATCATTCTGTTTGAAAATCAATGTTGTAAGTTACAACTAATATGTACCATGCACAAGCAGTTATAAGTGTTCAAGCACAAAGTATCGCATATTTTCACCCTGGTTGTTCAACATCATGATAACATTGGTGCACATTGGTTCCATAAATCCCCTCCATTTCCCCCATCCCTCCTTAAGTTAGCTTGTGCAGGTATAATTATATTATTCTCCAATACTTTTCTTCAGTAAGCAAGAAAATATCTCTCATGTCACTCACATTTTCCTTGGCTGAACAAAGAAATATTGGCATACATAATATATTTTAAATATCTGCATTTGAAATTCAGTCATCAGAGGTTCAAAGTCTGTTTTTGCAGTCTTTGTTGATTATGATTGTCATACACAGTAACATATCTTTCAGGTATCTCACACAGGAGTTACAATGTTTCATTTGAAGTTATGGAAATTATAAATATACATGGAAACAACTATAAATTTAAATATATATTGGGAAAACAACTCTTTGTATCGTCAGTGATTAAATTCACTGGCAAGCCATGAACCTGATAGCATATTCAATTACTTTTCCTAACTAGTGTAATTTTACTAAACACACACCTTCCATTGGAAATGTTTCAATGACTATTTATTACTTTGCTCAATTAAGTAAATTTGATTTTTACATTTTGTGCCAAGTTTCCCTGTTAAAATAGCTGTTTTATGTTAGTGAAGGCTGACCTCAATTGGTACAAAATAAGTCTTCAGTTATGCGTAGGAATACAAATTTAAGTTTTTTGGCACTTTAATATGTCTTTAATCAACTTTTCCCCATGGCACACACACACTAAGAATTATTAGTAATGAATTTTTCACCATAAAAAGTGGATCATCACCTTCTTTGTCTTCATGATGTTTTTTGACATGAAGCATTTTTCCATGACTTCTAGTAAGATGGATTTGTTGAGCAAATGGCAGTATAAAAAGCATGGAAAATCATGTAAAATGTTTTGAAATGGGTGTCACTGTATATTTATGAAATACCTAAAGAATTGATTGTGTCACAAGATTTGTTTTGTGCCTTCCACAACAGTCATATGTACTTCATTGCTTTGTTTCCATAACAAATAGACTGACTGCAGATGGATAATAAACATATATCTCAATGTACATACACTATGACAGCATACAGCAAATTAGCAAAGATGTCAGTTTGAATAGAGACCGAGACACCAACTATGCAATTACTTCTTTGCTTGTGGCAGTGTTTACAGTTGTTTTTTTGTTCAGGTAGTCAGAGAAGTCTGTACAGAAAACACAAAAAATTTAGTGACACATTTTCAATCTCGGGAGCTCATCATTAATTATGTATATAGAAAGTGAAGGTCTATCCCTGGATCATAAAATATTTATCAAGGTAATGAAAATAAGATTACATATAAATGTAAAAAAAAAAATTGTTTTTGCTGGAGTCACAGAAAGTTATCAAACAAATCAACATATATCACAGTACTTTAATAATTTATTTAAAATGGAATAATGTTTTAAATATTTTAAGAATAACTATCTTGAACAAATTAAGAGGCCTCAATATTTCCTATACTATCAGCCAAGGCAATATTCATTTTGGTTTTATCAAATTCTTATGAAAGGTTTTAGGAAAAACGTAAGGTGACTGACTAAGGTTCACTGATATGACAAAACTGATTTTGAATTATATTATGTGATATGTTTGGGACATGGGTTTTTAAAATAATGAGTGATTGTATATTTCATCGATTATAAAGCACCATATAAGGGTTTGAAATCTTATGTAATCTCTGAGGTGAAGTCGTAATATAGTACTGTATCAACAGCTCTTTACTTTATTTTGCAATCATTTAAAATTTCCTCCCATAACGATTCCAGATGGGTGTTTCAGATATTTAATCTCGACTTTCCTTTTCCTCAAGAGGGCTAACAGTAACTGGAAATAATAAATCGACATACAAGATCAACTTACCATTTTATCTTTATAGGACTTTGCAATTATGTTGTCAGATTATGGAAAACATGAAGGGTTACTATTTTTCTTTAAAGAGAATTCAACGTATATTATTCTTTAAGTACTCATTTGAGACAAGGTTATGATACAACACCCCATATTATTGTCTGTTTATTACATGTGTTATTCCGCGAAGGGATTGAACAATTTCATTTCGCATGGTAGCCATTTTCACATAACAATATTCTGTACCAAACTATTGTATGCTATTCAATTCTTAAAGCTGCACTAATTGCAACTGAAATGTTTTTTCAAATCTATTTGGTCAATACATACAATGACTTATTCCTAATATCACACACCCTGAACAATATTGAATCACCTGTGGGTAAAAGTATTTGTGTAGCTATACACATAATATGGTACAATGAATCTAATCAAATTGATTTTTGGGTCCACAGCCAAAACTCAGTACCCCCAATGCGATGTCACGATGATTTCAACCTGTTTCTGTACTATTTATGGACAAAATTGACCCCTAATTGGCATGTTTAACATCAAATTATTGGCATTTTAACAAATTTCAGTGAATGCAATGTTGGTTGTCTGATTGAAAAAGTATTACTCCAGTTACAACTAATGCAGCTTTAAAAGTAAATACTGTGGTGCACACTATTTTTAACTTCAAGATTTGGCTGTTCAATGCAATCCACTGGGTCAAATAACACTTTGAAATGAATATAGGTAATGGTTTTCCAAGGCACAGTCTTAATGAATTTACTGTTCTCAGTATTTTTTTTGCAAATTCACTAAAATATAACTAAACTGATTGGGAGTACAGCCACATTTCAGTATGTTAAACTGCTGGACATTATTAGTACACAAATGTTAATATCATGCATATCCATGATATGCAGAGGACTAAATACAAATGTGCTCACAATCTCATTCAGGCATATGCTTTTGCTTGAATTGTTTTGCATAATTGCAAATGTATGACAAAATGCTTATAAAGAATTGACATACTTGGAGATTGGTATTTTTTTATGTAGGTAAATTTGAAAATGGAAATTTCATATTTATAAACATAATTTGCCTTAAAACAGGTTACTAGTTTTGGCTGTTAAATTTGAATGTGGAAGTTTATATCTTTGTTGGTTATCAAAAACCATTTGTTTTCAGTCTATGTGGTTTGTCTTAATGTGCCATTTCTTCCAATGTAGAATACAAACCAGTTTATAGGAGTACAGGAAACCATTATAGACACTTTGACAAATGACAATTACCACCAGATAAACTAATACATATATACCATTTACACTAAATATATATCTCGCACCAAGTAGGAAAATATCGTATCATTTGCTCCATATATAAAACATACTGTTACACCTAAACCTATTATTGTGTCATCATCATTCATCAAAACATTTACAGGTTTTTTTTCAAACATTCAACAATAAGCTGCAATGTGATCAGTTCAAACGTAAATACACCGCAGTAATCATTACATTACATGCATAACTATACTGTACAAATTCAAAATTACACCACATGGAGCGACACCACCACCACCACAATAGCAGGGTTTGGGCAGGATTGAAGTCACCATCTAAACTTTGCATAGTAGCACAGACTTTTAAAAACAATTGGATATGTACGGGAATCAATTTTTTACTTGACATACATTCAGGTAGGAGTTATCTTACCAGAAAAAATGTGTTTTTCATACAAAACTTACTGTGAACAGTATTTATCAATTTTAAAATAACAGCTTATGTGCTGCTGTTGTCACAAACAACTGTCTGAAAATCCACTTTTACATTTTTTAAAGTTTTTTAAAAAAAAAGAAATATTGCACCATTTATAAACATCATATATACCCTGGATGCTCCATGTGACAAAAGATGACAACATATCCATGCATCATGGATGTTGTTTTCCCTACATCAATATGGCACAATATCCCAAAGAAGCTTTGCCGGTCTGTAATTCCCGCTAGACAGAGAAAATTACAACTTTTGACGGCTAAATTGGGTAAAAAGAAAGCTTATGTATTTAGTAATCAAACTAATAGGACGGTGAAGCTGGAAAGCATAACGCACAGTAAATGTAAAACGAAGCTTTATACATTAAGTTATATTACATCTTTAAAACCGTGCACCATTCAACGCAGTTATACACGTAACTTTGCATTTCTAAATCTCTGACAGCAAAATCAATGTCTAAAAATACTATTCTCAGTTAGTAATTACTATTGCTTCTTGAACTTTTGACATCAGATTCTGCTGTACTAAGGCTGGCAAATGCAGGTGAACCAGAAAAGGTAGACATTTGGTCATTAACGCTATTCTGTGCTCTGTACTTGTCTTCGACTCTTTTCCTCTTAAAGAAGCCAGCCTGAAGACGAAAGAAAGTAAGTTATTTTGTCAATGATATTATCTTGTATGATACATTTTCAATAATGTATTAACTATTTGCACCTATTAAAATCTTGATGAATTTTTCACAGCCATATCTTGTGATGCGGATGAAACGGAAAAGCCACAAAAAGCATATTTTCTGTTCTCAGCTAGAATAGCTGTTTTGTTTTGTTCTATTTTCACTACATTGATTTGATAGTCAAAATTCTGTAGTAAGCTAGAGTGGTCCTTTTCACTTTAATAGCCTGCATGATATCATACAAATGGTTACCAATTGATACTAAACTGACTTCTTTATAATATACAGTGGCATTGAGGACACCTGTGATGTGAAATTGTAAATCAAAACATGAACAGCAAATTTTTCTGGGAAACTTTTACATAAAGAAAGTCAAGTTTGTAAGGTTTAGCCTCAATCTTTAGCTTTATTACAACAATTTACAGCAACATGTTTTGGTTTTTTGTTTGGATGAAGTAAAAAGAGGAAAGAAAATGCAGATCTTTTCACATATAAGTTTTGAATCTTTAATCTTTTTGCACATTGAACAACTGTAATTTGGCACATACTCAATGGTATAAATGAAAGTGTGCCACCATCGACAGACTGGACATTGAGTCTCAGAGTGAATTAATTCTAGATCTCTTCTTCGTATTTGCATTCACATTGCGTGTGCTATGTTTTACTGTTGCCTTCTAGGCTCTCATGCTATGTTTCTCACCCATTTGACACTGACCTTTAATCGATTATTTAATTATTTAATGTCCACAGGGAATGACCTCTGAACATCAATAAGGAGCCAAACTTTAATATGGCGACACTCTTTGATAGATATACAGCATAATAAACACTGGATGCATATGGAAGCTGAAGGTGGCTATCAAATTCAATCGAACTCCTACTGAATGACTTTCCCTTCATAAAATTATTGGATTTGCAAAATAATAATTGTATTACCACATGCTGTGATCTCACTATGCTATGATGGAGAAATTAATGTTTACCTTCCAAAGTCCTATGATGACAAGTATAAGGAGCAAAAGGCCAGCAGCTACAGACACAGCAAGCACCCATAGTGGCACAGGAAGGGTTCTTGGAAGAGGCTTCTCTGTATTAGCAATGCTAGTCACCTGAAAAAGAAATCATATTCAACTCATGGAAATGTGACTGTCCTATCAGCACCATATGGATACTGCTATCTCTGAGTAATGTCTACTATCATTTCCCTTTGGAGATAGAGTAGGCTTATAACTTTCAACTAATTTCAACTTATGATGCAGACTGCCAATAGGGGTTAATGTTCTTTGGTGTTTCTTAATGCCCGACCATATCAATCCTGTTCGGAATGAAATACTTCAAGAAACTGCTTTATTCAATTTTCATGGATGACTGATGTCATATCAGTTCAATATATGTCAGTGAATGTGTGTGTAATTTAAACACATAGGACTACATATAAGAGACAAGCTACAGGATTATTGATGGATATCACCTGCTTTCTAGACATCTAAGTTACATGTTAAATCAGCTAAACTTTTCACCGAGGGCTGTTATGAATTATAGGGAAGTTTATATTAAATTTCTAGTTTCTGCTTCATGGGATCACAACTGTGTAGTGACCAAAGTGGGTGTGATGATTTCAATGCCGTCTCTCAATTGCTTTGCTTCACAAATGTAGGTTAATTTTTCTGGAAACATGTTTTAAAATGCAAATTCATTTGTAAATTGCACTCAACCAGAAAAGGAAATTATAGGATTGGGGTATTGTACACTGTTTGGACAGCATTATTTCCTTTCAGGGCTCTTAACTATTTTAATTTACTATCAAAAATAATGGAAATATAAGAAATACTAAATTTATTTATAATATAGGAAGTTTACGATGAGCTATTACACACTGTTGGGACAGTGTTATTTTCTTTCAGGGGGCTTGACTGTTCTGTTTTTACTGCCAATCTGATGGAAATATAGCTTCATTCATTTTTTTGTACGAAAAACAAGCAAAAAAAGGTAATTTATTTGCAAAATATACCCATAGGAAAGCAAAGGACTAAATATACCCATAGGATCAAGTGTTTGGACAGTGTTACATTCCTTCAGGAGATTCGATTGCCATGATTTTTATTGACTGCTATAAATCTTAACTTACCTCTGTATCAGTTTTAGGGTAACTGTCAGGAAGAATATCATAAGGCATACTGGTCACTTGTACATGGGCTTCCGATGTAATCTCTGTCTTATCATATTCACCCTAAAGAATATATTGCAGATGCCACATCAATAATAATGTGTTACATGTTGTTGATCTACTTTACTTAATAGCAAAGTGTGACTCATTCTAATTTATTTTCTCAATATATATGTAAATGTATGCTACTTAGTGAATTTTTTGTTGTGTAGGCGGACAAAATGGAACAAATATGCCATCAGTTGTTGTTTCTTGATATGTTAAACACTATTGTGATAATTCTATGACAGATTTACATGCCAAATTCCACACTGTATATCTTTGACCATATGTTGAAAATTTCCAGGGTTATGCACAATGACTAACTAATTAGTGGGCAGTGTCTGCAGAGAGACTGATAAGTTTTTTACGAGATGTACTACATGCATGGTCAGACATAAATTTACAGACTTGTATACTGTAGCTGAATTTTAAACTCACCTTAAGAAGTGTGTCCTTCCAGAGTCTTGACCTGACTTGTACAAAGGCAGAGTCTCCATTCTCGAGGACAAAATCTATTGGACACTCTATGCGGACACATCTTGCTGATCGGCAGTTCTGACAACATAAAAGGAAATATGAAATCAGTAATATACCAACAGAAACGATTAGGGCTGAAATCATTTTAGGGCGTATTCACAGTGACGCAGTTAACATAAGTCATCTTGCATGATTTGATTTTGAATCTAGGACATTTCCATGTTTTCTGTTACAATCGGAGGATAATAGTTAAAGATGCTGTGAATAAAACATATTTTGAAGGAGTATCAGGCAATGAGCACATTAATTTACAAATTTAACTGTGGGTGGGGGTGTAAACACCTCAGGATGAATACTTAGTTTCATATCTTGATAAAGATGCTGTGAATACAAGTAATGGCTCACATAGCAGTTTTTCAAACTTCAACCAGAAAGAAGGGGTAACACTTCAGCATTGAGCAGCCACTGAAAGTACCACAGAAGCAAACTATTTCCAACTTATATGAAGTATGAATCCTCAAGTAGAACAAACTCTATCCAACTTCTTACTTTCAGTGTTTGAGTTCACATACAAAAAACTTTTAATTCTTATCACTTGAGCTCTGTACAGTAACTGAAGCGTGAATGACTTACTACATCCAGTTCCTTAATTTCGTCAGCAACACCTCTTCTACCTCTTCCCCTTCTATAATTTTCTATTCCATCCGTCAGGTTGACTCTGAAGGTCAATTTGTCTTCATCAACCTGTACACAAATACATACATCAGTGTGGATGTGAGAAAAATATGGATGAGAAGAGGAAACAACTATATTGAGATGGATGGGGTACGTATCACTCTACATGTATGTTAGAATCTGTTAGAGAATACATATACACCAATGTCATTTATATCACTTCCTGTCCGTTGTTTTTCATTTATAAATTTCCTGAATATAGTTCAAGGAGATTTTCCCATGTCGATCTCCATAAGGTATTTACTGGAGAACAAACATTTGACCATACAGAAACAATTGTGATTACGTTAACAAAACATAGAGAGTTGAAATCCTAGATGGGAAACTTCAATATTTACAAGATAATGATGTGCCATTTATATTCTTACTTGAACTACACAGCAGAGTGGAGAAAACGATCCATGAATTGGATACATGACACACAGAAAACCATGGTAACATATTAATGTCTAAATATAGAACTTTTTCTGCAAAGCTTAAGAGCTGCAGGAGAACATGTACAAATGTACATGCTTCACATGACTATAATGAATATATCATCTTTCAGCTATTATAAGAATGATTGAATGCTTTATCACATCATTACCTGCAGAAACATTATTTCTTTTTTGATATACGAGACTCTAACATTTTGAAATCAAATGACTCTGGGTATCAAACGACCTCTATTGCTTACAATTTTCAAATGTATATAACTATCTATGATTTATTTTCTATATGAGGACAGATAATAGAATCTACTTTCATGCATAGATTGAACTATTTATCACTTTGAAAGTTTCTGGCATTATCACAATCTTTATTTTTCACAAAGTATAAAAATACTGCTGCTCAGTTTTAAAAAACAGCATGACACACGAAGTATTGCATAAAGTGTCCTATCCATGCACCTAAAGATCAATCAGGGTCTCTTACTGGGCAGGATAACAGAGATTGGGAATGAGACTGAGAAAAACCTAAAATACTAGAATATGCAGAAACTGTTTAATGATGTATAATGTATCACACACCTTTATTCCTGCAGGGTTTAGTCCATCTGTTATGCATGGTAAACCACCCTGTAATTTGACATCTAACAAATACAATAGGTAATCATCTCTAAATGTGTACGCTGGCCAGAAGATTTGAATTACCGCTCCATCAATGGCACTGGGACCAAGATTCCGAAGCTGTGATGAGAAGTATTAGAAAATGTCTGTAACCACCTCACATTAATGCCTGATGCAGTGATGGGTATTAAACAAGACAATAAATAAATTCTATTGCTATTATTGATTATACTAAACAGTTCCACACTAGACAATCAAAATTAAGTGGGGAGTGGGTATGTTTCTGTTTCTGGTCTTTTATAAATGAGCCTGTAATACAGATATAAATTTGAGCCCTATGAAAGAAGAATTACAAATCAAGTCCAGTCTCAATGGACATGACTGCGTTCATGGCATCAAGATTGAAGTTAACCAGTATGGCAATACAACCTTCACCTTTATAGATGACTCACATCAAAAATCTATTAATTGAGGAAACGGATAAGCTCTTTTCAGGATATCACATGGATACTTGGAACTATTTTGGGAAATTTTAGATAGTTTGATGTGAGCTGCTGTGACAGATACAGGTAAAGTAGATGAGACAGCATTAATCTTGAGAACCTTTCATGTGGCGTGTCTTGTTTTTCTATAGCACATGAAGTATCACATAACTAAATGTGCTTTTATACGTTTCACATTAATGCAAGCTAGAGTAGACTTGGGTTCTCAAGTAACCTTTAAGGTGGGAAACTGTCCACTACAGAACAAATTCAGATGTTTTGTGTGAATTTAGAGCACAAACTATATTACTGTACATGAAGAAAGGAATAAAATAAACCAATGCAATGTAATTCGTGTCAAATTATGCCTTGAATTTACCCATGATTCTAAGCTTATGTAGTTGCTCAGACCAAGGCATTTTGAAGCCCAAGTCAACTACCCTCTCAAGTATCACTTGGCATGCTTAATTAATGGTTAAGTTAGATTATTTCACAAAATATTTCACAGAGTTGAATTTTCAAGAAACTGATACATGTAATGGCAACAAAAGATGATATGCTGTTATTGGTATTACTCTCTCTTTTAATTATAAGAACATGCAAGTTTGACAAATAACAATCCATGATTACCTCATAAAGTTGAATGATTTCGGGACCTATATCATCTTCCTGGGAAATTATAAAGTCTGGTGTTGACCTTGGTTTGAATTTGACTTGTTCTGGTATTGATACTCTGAAATAAATGACATAATACATTAAACGCTACACCAAACATATAGTGACACTTGAAAGCTTGGGATAGGTGAGTGGCCCTGGTATCAATAAAAAACTGATGAATGCAGATGGGGTTGCATGACAGCATCCTTTCAAATATTTACAAATACCAGAATTGGTCCACACACTGTCTTTTAGAAATTTTGGGATGAAGCTATGGTAACAAGGTAAAGATTGATGATGAAAGCAGACATTGGAAGATAACATCCTTTCAAATATTTGCAAATAACAGAATTGGCCCACACACAGACTTTTCGAAAATTGGACATGAAGCCATGGTAACATGCTGAAAATGATGACGAAGACAGGCATTGTTAGACAACATCCTTTCAAATATTTGTCAATTATAGAATTGGCCCACACACAATGCCTTGTTTTTAGAAAACTTTTGATATTGTTGGCATGGTGACAAGGTAGAAATGATGAAGACATGCGATGGAAGCCAACATCCTGTCGGGTAAATACACAAGAGAACTACTCCTGCAGTGTAGAAAGCAGCTAAGGAAGATTAATCATTGCACATTTCAAAAGTACTGTTATTAATGTCATGGAAACCAGTTACTATTTATTTTAAGATACCCATTAACAACTGTGATTTCTACAAAAAGGTATAGAGTAAGACTGAAAGGATAGATTTATAAGCTATATTCCACACTTAAATAATTTCCAGCTTTCGCATTTTTGAATGAATGTGTTTTAAAGGACATACTCAAATTGGAGGATGCAAGTAATGTTTTTCCTTCCTGGGTTTGAAATAAAATGGTTGGCCTTGACATTTTGCTCATTCGTTACTGTTTTGATATCTTTCCTTCATACATAACTACAGCATCAAGTTTCTGTTTCCCTAGATATGCAACCTTTTTGCCTATTCTCAATTACATTTTGATACAAGCCAAGCAGTTCATCTACAAATCTAGAGAATTAAAACACCTATGTCCCTTTGAAGGTTGTGGTGCACAGATAAAACAGCTGTACACTACTGGAACAGTTTATACAGCTTTTAGATATGTGATAAGCAAATTACATTCACAGAAGTGGGCAGTTCAAATCCAATTTATAGCGTTACACTTTAGATTGTGAACACCTGATGGCACAGAAAAGATGTTGCTGTTTGGAAATCATGTCTTGCGTTAAAAACAGTCTGACTCAAAGATCATAAAAAATCTGTCTGTATTAAATTCCATTGCTATGACCTGTACCGACAGACATAGCAAGCAAATGAGCAAACAAAAGCATTTCACAGCCACAGCTAGAAAAATAAATGCATTTTTTTTATTCTCCTAAATACCTCCTTATTTAAAACACGCTTTCATTTTATGAGAAGTACACTGTTGTACTGGCCAGCTGTACCACAAATATCTGACTCATTATTTCATCTAACCCATCCAATATGATGAAAACTTACAATCTGCAAACATACCATTTCACATGCATTCTTAAACCTAGAATAATTCTATAATACTATCAAGAATAATATACTTACCCTGAAAATAGAATAGATGTTTTCACTTTGAATGGTATGTGCAGGGTAACATTATTATTAATCTTTGTAGCATTGAGTTCGGGATTTGAACTGAAATAAATATAAAGGACACATTATTACATTAGATGAAACAATATGTTTGTTATATCTTTTTATGGGTGCAAACTGAAAAAGCACAAATTGGAATTCCTCACTCAGAATTGTTTTGCATTGAAATATTACACTTTAAGAAACACTGATTGAGGAAGCTTAACATAAACTTTTTTTCTTAGTATTTCAACTTTTTATCACCTGTGTAAACTTCCATGGTCCTAATTTTTAATTCATTTTAAAACCCACATTGCTAGCTCTACCTTTATTTATGTGACAGTATTTCATTTTGTTTTCCCTTTTAAAATCGTTACGATATTCAGGGTGTTTATGAACACTGTTTACTGTTTATTAAATGATAATGTCTTTACGAGAGTGTCCTTTTCCTTCAACAGTAACAGAAACCTAAATGTACCTGTAAATTCATAATAAAGTTCCATCAAAATTACATTTGTGACTAGATAAACTCTGTTGCAGTTGGAATTGAAAAAAAAAGTTTAATATCACATTTTTAATTAAAGCTTTATCATTTTGCAGAGTTTCAATGACAATATAATCATGTAGACATTTTTATGTATTCATTGCTATCACTGTTTTATTTAATATCAAACTGCCATTCTAGATCAAATTTGTTACAAAATAAACTTTGATATTGTTTGAATTCAAACCATCATACTTTTAATTAATAATATATCATTGTGCCTCGTACTTCTTTCACAATACAGGTAGACATTCAACATATCATACTTCCAATATTTAAAAAAAAACACACAAAAAAAACCCAGCCGCATTATTACTAGAGGGGTCAATTTCTTAGATATGTGACATTCCAATGAGAAACAGTTAAAACATTTTCACAGAAATAGGAATAAACGTAACTGTACAAAGAATAATTTTATTACTTGACTGTATACTTATATAACAAAATGTAATTATCCACATGGAGGAAGTAATTAACAATGGCAAGCTGTTATTATATTCATACTATTGGGAATTCAGTCCAATATAGTCATATCAATTTGAAATATGCTATGCATGTCTACTCATATTGTTGAAATCTGCATACTGTAAATTATGAAATTATTTCCAAGAATTCCACTGAAAACAAGTCTTGGATATTTCTACTGAGATTTACAGAATTATTGAATAGCAGGATTTTTTCTTTCAGAATGTTACTTCAAGAGACAACATCACATTGTAGATTCTACGTGTAAATAAAGGATGTCACAATATTTAGATTAGAGTAGTTTTAGGTATTATATCTCACTTTGATTTTGATGTTATTTTCATCGTGTTTGATTATTTTGATTAATCTATACTCTTCAGAAATGGTTCAATTAGTATTCATGGGACTAACCAACTTTGACAGAGAAAAAATTACATAACATTATTTAAATCTCACTTCTAATAGTCTGATGCTTTTAAATTTAATAGTGGTAAGTAGAAATCTACATTTGTATCAAGGTTTTCAACACAATAAAACAGGAAGTGCTATTAACATTAAAATTTCAATGACTGCAAAGCTAAATTTCAACATCTGGATTCTTTTGGTGAAAATGCATACAAATATATACAGCTGTTTTCTGACTAAAATCTTTAGTCTAAAAGACAAATTGTGTATTGATAAATCTTTGCATTGAAAGGCAAATCCCAGATTTCCTTTATATTAATATTTCATTGACTTGAGGCAAGGTAAATAATAGAGTTATTAATCTTGAACAAACAGAGTTGATAGGGGTGGATGCATTGCCTATTTGTATAAGGGATTTACAATTAAAGAGGAAATCGTTATGATTGGCTAACAATGCCTGGCACCAGTTGTATTAAGTTAAACTGGAAAGATAACATATGTGTGCTATTTAGAACTGGTGACAGTAAGTCTGGGCTTGCAAATTATGCACTCTTCAAGGTGTCCTGCGGGGAGATTTCAAGATTCAATTTGGCTTTCTTATTAACCATAAACATAACCATGGTGTGAGATTTGATGAAATAATGGACTTCCATAGGTGTACAATAAATAAGTATAATTTAAAGGGTCATGCAGGAGGTATTGACAAAATCAAGCAGAGATTAATACTGTGTTCGGTCCTGTGGGACTCTGTAAATCCTCTGTAGTATTCATTGGCTTTTCTTTAACTTTCACTTGGCCAACCATACATTTGGAAATACTGCAATTATCGAGTGACAAGCAGAGCAGCTTGAGTTTTATTGGACGTATTGATGAGCCATCATCACCAGAATGTGCTAAAAGATAAGGACGGTGATCTATCAAATGGATATTACCTGTTGGCAACTAGGGCAATTTCTACTGATGTGGCACTGGTGTCTATTACACTTGCAGAAAGCCGCAGTCCAAAGTTGACCTGAAAGTAACAGATAAGGCAAAAACATGTCCAGTCAATCGAAGTGTTCTTTATATCTAGGCATGCACTAAAAAAAATATAACAAAAGAGATGTCTTCAAAACAGACATTAAATCAGACACTGTTGAGTCTCTCACTTTAATGATCGAGCTTCCACCTGCTTGCTTGATGTACAAATGCTAAAGTTATTCCTAAAGCGGACATGGTAGTCATCATCTTGTATGTCTGATCAAGACTCAAGTGTGCTTTGAAATACCTTTGTCTATGGCCATGACAAAGAAATTACTATGCATGGAGAACATACATGCTTGATCAAGACTCAAGTGTGTTCCGAAATACCTTTGTCTCTGGCCATGACAAAGAAATTAATATGCAAGGAGAACACAGTGTGTACAATATGTAGGTACTGTGATCATTGCATCATTGTCTAGACTTTGACACCTACTGATAACATATACCCTAGAGTGATTCACCATCTAAGATTGCTTCCAGACCTGGCCATAGGCCATAGCCTGTTAAATGAGACCTTTAAATGTCTTCAAGCTATTTCTCCATTCAAGCAGATAACATGTCACCAAGAATTGATTTCACAATTGTAACTAGGGATTGTTCACTTTTTACTGCAGACAGACAGTATTGTTTCAATTATTTAACTCCCCTAGGTTTTCAACCTTGACTGGGCTAATTCATTGTCTGGACATCCTTCTTCTATCTACAATATAAAAGTCTAAGTTTTGAAGTACAATAGCTTCATATCAAACAGTTATACTTAGTCCAATTATTTCAATGCTGTGAGCCAGGACTCTGATCGTACACCCTGCCCATAACAAAATCTTTACCCATATCATGTACATGTCCTAAGAAGAATTCAGGCCTGTTTGCTATTTCTTATACAGCTGCTAAATATGGCATGATATTCCTGTCCACATCAGATCCATGCAGCATTACATAAAAACTTTCAAGTAGTGAATTAACTGTACCTTTTGCTTATGGGGATGCAAAGTATATTAAACTTTAATATATAATATATAACGCAGGAGGGAATTTGAATTTGAATGAGGAAGGCAGCTGTCAATGTTCTTAAAAAACTATTGCAGATACTGCAGTCGGTAGATAGGTTTTCATCTGGTAGCTTGATGTCTATGAGTTGTGATGAACAGTGTGGTTAACCCTGACATCATCAGTGCAGATGTTTATATCTGATCCATATATACATGTGCACTAATGATATGGTTCCATGTTGAACAGAAAACATTTTCCATAATTAACTTTGCCTATCTGATGGCCCCCACATTATATATTTGAAACAACAGACAGCCCGTATTTTTGAAGATCATCAAACAATGGGACTCCCTTTAATTTGCATTTCAAATGGTCCTCATTAGATATGCCGAATACATCTCTGTAAAGCTATATGTATGAAATTCCTATTTGTTTCATTTCCAAGTCACCTTGCATCTTCAATGGATCAACTCAAATACTAAGCTCAACTCTACAAACATACAAAAAAGGTTACTTCATAGAGCATAAGAAAGGCCCTGATGGTTAAGCATATACAGAAATGTTTCTTCACACAAAACATGTATACTGCCCCACTTCTTAGATTGTCTGACAGGTTCACTCCACCTGATGAAATGATTATTTATGGTGATATGCACATGATCACAAACTTATCAGAAGTACTTCCCTTGAACTTTAAATCTTTAATCAACACATACTGCACACTCTAAACAACTCTGATCTTACTTTGCAATGCGATTATAAGGGTTGACATTGACAATACACCTCTATACATTTACGATAATTGCATTTATGCAAAAACAGGAATATTGAGGTGCAGTAGCATATTTCATTTGACATATGTATACCCTTTACATATCAAAAGAATTCTGTTGATTAATAGAATTGTATGGTATAAGTTGAGTGATGGGGACTGATCCTGACACCTGTCATTACCATATGTCATTAGAGTGTTAATATTTGTTCCCAACCCACTACTGCTTTTGTTGCCGTGATGTAAAATCTAATAATGTGAGTAAATAAATCACTGATGGGGTAGATTCTCTTTATTGGAATGTCACCTCCTTATTCTCCAAAGGTCACTCTAGTGTTGATAAGTGTATGCTATATATTAGTATATCAGTTCTACAGGTCAAAGTATTTTGTGCTAGTTTTTAGTTGCTGCCCTCAAGACAACTCTGTTACCAAAGAGTACCACATATCCAGTATATGAACAGGAGAAACACAAGATATATTTACGTAATTTACATAGTGAAGACTACTTATTTGAAACTCACCCTACTGTTTGACTTGAGTGGATTGCCACAGTCACATTTTACC
Source organism: Glandiceps talaboti (assembly GCF_964340395.1). Classification (NCBI taxonomy): domain Eukaryota; kingdom Metazoa; phylum Hemichordata; class Enteropneusta; family Spengelidae; genus Glandiceps; species Glandiceps talaboti. The sequence continues at coordinate 21,481,656 of NC_135552.1, forward strand.
ACATTCACTGCATCGGCAACATCTACACATCCAACTGCGTATTCCTGTTACAAGAGAACAACAACAAATTACTCTCCAGTCACTGTGTGTACTTCATACTAGGTGTATTTCAACAAGAACAAGCAAATCACATGCTTAACCCCTTTCAGCATGCACGAGTGTGTCCAGTCGTTATTACTTTACAGGTAATACTTGACCTAATGATGTGAAAACTTCAAAGTTCATCGACAAGCAACCATTCTGTGATTATAAACATGTTTAGTTTAATATATTAGGAGTCATGCGTATACATTATTCTACAGAACGGGAATACTGAATATACAACTTTATAGTTATACACTTTGGTCTTAAACTGGTATTTTATGTACGAGTGTATGCATGTACCTGTGATAAGGTATACATACATTTAGATTTGCCCAATGCACGTCTTCTGCTATGATGGAACCCATACACATTTGTTTTGGTATTAAATGCTTAAGACACTGATACTATTGTATGGAGATCAGACATATCAGATAGTTGAGATTCACTTCAAATTTACCTAAATCTCAGAACATGAAGTCAATGCATGTTTTATCTTGAGAAGTTGAATATTTGAATTTAGACTATAAATAGACTGTATAATATCATATCCCCAACCACCCTCACAGTACCTTTCCTGATGTGCCAAGCAATTCAAAGTAAACTATAGCTTTAGCTTTCTTGACATGAGTGAAGTTATGTGGAAATAATAGGTATGTAACAAGGTTACATTGACAAAGGAGCACTTCTAGATTCGTGTTTCCTGTGTGATGATAGACAGATGGGCAGAGATCAAATTGAATTTGTTGTTTGAGCTTTGATAGAAAACATGAATTGTCCTGAGGCTGATCCTAGTAAATCTTGATAGGTCATGATGAGATGAACAAATTACATTAAAGAACGCTCACAACAGATTACTATGCTGCTTATGCTTTATTCAAGGAGAGAGACAGACAATATTTGACCTGAGGCACGATTCTAAACTCTAATGTTTTCATTTTATTGCTGTCCATGCACACGTCAGGTATTAGAAAGATGATGAAACATCTATCAGTCATGTTCTGTGTTGCCCTTATGTATGATTCTATGAAATGTCTGTCTTGAGTTGAAAAAATCTCAACCTTTCTTTTGAAATCCTAATTTAATGAGGACTCCAAAAGTTAGTGTGTTAGTTTTAAAATTAGATTTTGCAAATCATGTAATATAGAACGTGTTTTAGAATATTTTTCATTCTACTAAACTTTGCTCTTGTTTATAACATTTTTATATCACGCCTTTAGGCTTTTCAAAAAGTGTACACAGATTTATTCCACAGTGTATGGTGATTGTTCACAACTGTGGCAGTGATCTTTATATCATCATCATAGTGGTTCATTGGTATCACTGAATTTTGCAAAACGAATTCAAACCTTATCACATCATATCAAACATTGCTATAAAGTGAAACTTTGAATGAAGATGTGATGATTACCAAATAACCTTGTTTTAATATCAGACTGATGAAATCTTAGTTATTTGTTTGTTGCATTGTTGCTATCACTAAATTCCACGAAACGAATTTCAGTCATTTGTACCTAACATCTCAGACATCATGGAGAAGTGAAACTTTAAATGAAGGTATTATAATTACCGAGTTTCCTTGTTCAACTCTGATGAAATCAAAACCATTGGGTAACCAAATAAAAACCTCTGCTTCAAAAGCATCGTCACCTTGGTTAACTACAAGTACTTCCAATGTAGTAGTTTCAGAACTTCCAATATATATGTTATTGGGCCTGTCAAGAGATACAGAAAAGAAAGTAAACCCTTAGAACTTAAAATGAAATGATCTCTGGTTGAAGGCAATGCTACAGTATTAATATTGATGTCAATGACACTGTTTTTCATAAGTCCACATGAAGGTTTATCTTTTCAGGAAATTTGTCATCAGGAATATATAAGACTCTTTCCTTGGATAGTGCAGGTCTAGACATATGACCTACTGTTACAATTCAGGCATTGTCAGACTCTTTTGGCAGCTGTTCAGGTTGACCAAACTGACGTTATGGATGTCACTTCAGAGCAGATGGCTATGATGAAGTGTTCTCTGACTGTATCTTATGGTGCTGTAGGTTTAGTTACCCTTTTCTTATTTATACACTAAGATGTGTAAAATATAACATAGCAAGACAACCAAACAGTTATGCTTATACTAGTCAAGCGAGCTGTTGTGGCTGTAATTCTGTATTGATGTTTGGTACTCTACATGTGTGTACCTTGGATTATTGCTAATTTTGAGCCAACAATCCAAATATTGTAAACCTTTAAAGGCCCATGATTCAATCCCAGGATCCCACATAAATACTATATTATCAGTGAAGCCACGAAATTACAGGTCATTCTTTTATTCAGGATCACTTTTCTCCATTAAAGCCTGATTAACAACCGTTTTTTCTCGATTAAAATTTTAGTCCCAATTTTTGCTTTAATCATAGTATGGTGCGGGCTCCAAAAATACTCTTCTAAATTATGCTGCTCCATAAAATTTAAAAGCCAAATTGTATTAAAGGTCAGAGGTCAAAAGAGTAATTGCTGAATCATAGTCACAGCATGAAAATTGCTGTATACTACTTCCTCTGTAATTTCCATCTTGAACATTATTGAAATTAGAATAGAACAAATAGCCTGCAGCAATGTATAAAAAGGCTATTGAACTTGTTATACTAGTATACTATAGCAATTTTTGTAATGGAAAAAACTTACATCTCAGCTCGTAACCACAGATCTGGAATACAGACATCATCATCCGTACAGTTGTTTAATATGTGTATCTGAAAAAAAATTGGAGAAAAGAGATTCAATAAAAACATAGGGAAGCTTAGCAAATGAATCATAAAAGTTGGTTATGCAAACAAAAAAGCAATATAACTGTAAAAAAAAATGCTAAAGAAAGCTTTCTTTTTATAGTACGGCTACATGATCAAGATTAGAACGGGACTGAGTTTATAGCACAGTGGATGAAAATGAGTTTCTTTATGCTTGAAGGTAGTTTGATTTTATTACTGATTTATGTGCACATTCACTGCCTTCCTTGCTAGACTTTAATAGTTGATTTCATCAGAAACATATTAGCTGCACCAACATTCTCTAAATCAATAACGTCATACCTCCAAGACAACTATTCAAGACGTGAAATGGATTTCTGTATTCCTCAAAGGGTGAATAAATGCACAGATGTAATCTTTTCATTCTTCGAGAATTAAATAGCCTAAACTTTCCATGGGTGATGTAGACATGCTGAGATGTTTTCAGTCTTTTCCATGGGTAATGTATAACGTATGTACATACTGAGATGTTTTCCGCCTTTTCTAAATCATTGCAATGGTTATTTCATCCAAAACATATTAATCAAAATACTTTATAATGTTCCAGTTTTCATAATTAGGCTCATTTTTATAAATAAGAAAACTACGGTAAAAGCAAGTAAACATGATTAATTCAGCCTGGAAATTTAATTTACTTCAGTTACCAATAACATGTAATGACTGACATCTTGAGTTTTAATAAAAATTCACTATATTTCATCATTATTAACAATTAAAGTCATTTCAAATACCTTCATTTTAATTTTAAGTAACATTTTAGCAAACAAAAACATGAATTGCATTTAGGATTTGCTTCTGGGAAATCTTTTTTTACTCTGTGAGTAGAAATTTTCATCAGAAACTATGAGCCCAGAGTCTACATGCATCATGAACATTCACTCTCTCAAGAAAAGCATTGTGTGTGAATATTGATATTACCATCCTACTGAATTCAACTGTGGGAGAGTAAAAATTGTGAAATGAATGTACATATTATTAACATGCAGAAGAAATTATTCTTAACAATTTGAAGAACTGGTTTGGTAACAGTTAATAAACAGGCAATGAAGTTTCATGAAAGCTTTAGTGAGAGGTAGTTAACTAGCAACCTAGATGTACTTAAGAACGAAAATGATTTGCTCTGATTCATACAATGAAAAATTACTGGCCAATAGGCATAATCGTTTTCGATAAAGGTGTGTGTATTTATATGATAAAAGATTATGTATAATGAACCTTGGAGATAAATTCTGTAAATTTGTGTTGTGACTTTGTTCAAGAAAACTTAAAACTATTCAATTTAGTTCAAATGCACTGAGAACAAGTTTTCATATGGCAAAGTTTGGAGAGATTTGAAGGCCTTAGATTTTCAGGGAAGTTTGTCCTTGAAGTGCAGTCTACCTTACTGTCAAATACTATACATACACAAATACATACACATGCACAGTTTGTACATAACAAAGTAACATTTGCCTAAAAATCCTTTTACTCAAGAGTCAGGTCACAGTATATGAAGCTATATCACAAATTAATATTATCGTTACAGTGGATTGGATTTGAAGAATTGCTTGCTTGTCATCCAGTCCTGTCCAGGTGATAGAAGGAGCCTCACAAATCACAATTCTGTGGTTATAAAGTCTCTTCTGTAAACTAATCTGTCCTAAGATGTAATTGATACTAAGTTAAAATACAGTTGTCTTCTGACACCCACAGTATTAATCAAAAAATCATCATATTTCTTCATTGTTAACTGTCGGAGTCATTCCAAGGAACTGGCCTAAACTACAAATTGTATTGACTGATTACGTCATACACATTGCTTATGCTTGCTTATCTGATTTCCACAAGACAACCACACTAAAAGCATAGAACAAGGCATAAGGCATTCACTTTTATATTGACAGCTCTTCAAATTGAATGGGTCTTTCACAGTATACCTATATAAATAGAAATTGTGTCGTGGATATTTTAATGAAATTTTTTGTCATTGGTTTTTTAACATAAAACTGTTGAAATTGAATGGGCCTTTCACTTGATACCTATTCAAAATAGATATTGCACTGCCATGTATATTTTAATGCCATTTTTCTTATCAAAGGAAATATTGAATGAATAAATATAAATCACACATCTGAGGTATTCATTTATTAGTGATTTCTCTACTTCGAGATTCTGCATTTGTTAACATCTGCAAACTTGAATGATACTTTCTGTCTAAGTATATATATATTTTCAAAGGATTTTTGACTCAACCATTGTGGAATACAATGGAAATATCATCGTGATCTCATTATGGAAACTCGAACTCTCCGAGGAAACCATTAGAAATCATATACTGCTTCAATATCTGAGAGAGATCAGTATAGAGACTTTAATTTGAGAAATGGGAATTGAAGGTTTTTTTCCCAGCAAACCTGATATACCCATTGTTAACAATTCTTGAGTAATATATTTAGCTCTTTTAGCCCTTGTTAAAGACTGTCTGTGTACTGTTAAAATGTCCAGATTTTATTAAGGGACCATTGTTGCCATATGTGGACTTGCTGTACTTTATATTCTATAAGAACATATTGAATGAACCAAACATCCACATTTGTTAGGCATACAACCAAATTCTGCCTGTGGATCACCTTTGTTAAGATTGTCACAAAATGTAATATATTCAACCCTTGTATTCAGCTTTAAGAAGTGCAAATGAAAGGATTTTCTCTGAGCCTAAGATATATCTCTTACGGATCTTATACTGTGAAATTTAATGCATTGCAATTCTTTGTCCCAGTCTGCTAGTATATTAAGTATAATAAACGCATAAAGGAATAATGCATCATCCTGGTACATCTACAAGACAAATATCTGTTACTAAAGGTTGTAATCTTTCTCTTATAATGTATCTTAAGATATATCTTAAAATGAGAATTTATGACTGTGACTCATATCATAAAATTCTTACACAAGATGATGCTTTCTGAAGCTGTAATATTCTTGTCGCAATATCTCATTTGCCAGTTTTTTGTCTTCTAATCTGACAAATGGCATGGATTTAGGGCTTGAGGAATCCTAATAATTGAAAATATATCATTTGATCATAGATGGTTAACATGCTTCATGCTGTTTCCAATTTTTCTTTCCCTGAATCCAATCTGTCAATTGACATTTTACCTACTCGGGGTTCATGTACGTGTGTTTTCTCCCATCATAGTTATTATGGCCTGTGTATTCTTAAAACGACCGTAAATCAGCAGGGAATGTGGGCAGGGTGACGAGATTTAAATGGTTGTTGCAAGAAAATAAATTGTTATTAATAACATGTCTTCGACGTAGACATGGAAATGAGAAGATATAATCCACTTATTGACTAGACAGGAATGATGTCTCTACACATAGCATACTCTTTAATTTTTTTATTTTCCTATCTATTAATTTTCTTTAAGAATAGACCATGATAGGCATAGAAAGAGAAAATGTGTCCTCTTAAAGTCAACGACAACGAGAACTGCCTATCAGATAAAAATGATCAGGTTCTTTTTTTTTCTTCTAAAGTTGGGGACCCAATAACAAAATGGGGAAATCACATAAAACTTGGCAATCCATAATAGTTTCCCCATGTACATATTTATTGTACTGTAATTTTATTTGGAAAAACAGTCAAACAACTGGGGAAATCAGATTTTACATACCTAATGAAAATCTGATATCAAAATGTGTCAGACAGTCTGCTTTTCATCCCTCTGCTTTATATTTGTCATATCACTAAATTATGAGTGGCTCAAAAGATTTCATTTACACATGTTTACAAGATGCATTCATCTCCTATGATTCTTCCAGGCTCCATATGTAATTTTCTCTACTCCAGTAAATTAAACATATCCTTGAACCATACACTTACCACCATATGTACTACTAAAATTGACGTTTAGCTGTGAATAAGCACTGTCAATAAAGTACAATCTAAATAAAGTGCCAGTCAAAGCCTGGTTATATTGCACTGACCACCACATGTACTACTATTAGAAGCTGGCAGTAAATATATACTGCCATCAACTTTGAGGTTTGCTTGTAAAGAACACTGCAATTAAACTGGCAGTCCAATCCTGATTATGTTTTGCAATTGACATTGGAAATTTGATATTGGAAAAAGAATAACTATCTCCTTTTAATATTAGGCTGCATCTGAAAAACCATCAAAGCCAGCATGGGAAGTGAAGTCAATTATACACATCAACCTTACCTGTTTTCTGACTACAGGTGAAATGTATGCATTCAATATAGGGGAAAGTTCACCAGCTGCAACTCTTCTTGAATCCTCAAGTAATTTGGCACTTATGTCGATTGCAATGGGTGAATATTTGTCTTGTACATCTCCCTACAAAAAACAAATCGGAATGATACTCTGATCAATTACTGATTGATATATATCATGTAAAATCAGTTATTGATTTTCAACATGCAGTTATACTCCTAAAATACAGTAGTTTTGTAGTGTATGGCATTCAGTATGCAGCTACAAGTTAATCCTCTTTCTACCAGGGGGGTATTTAGTTGTACAAAAAACCTACAACTTGGGAAAAACAGCCTGTGATTAATTTCATACTATACAAAAAGTGAAAGTATTACAGTCCCTTTTTTGTGCTATTATGTAACAAGTGCAAGTGAGGTTGCTTGGAAACATTCTCTAACTAAGTTTAACACAAATTGAACCATATATTGGTTCAAAGTAAACTGCCTCAGCCTGTCTGTCTATCTGTCCAGTAGATGATACAATTTCATTGAAACTAGTTAGCATAAAGGCTGACAAATTTACAATTTTTTTATTTTCATTATAGTAGGCATTTGCCTACACTGATGTTCATGTAAACCTGATCTCCTAATGAAAATGATTGCATTTACATTGTACAATACTGGAATTAAAAGTGTGAAAACTGCAGTACAATACTCAAGTTAAATGTCTCTTCTACAAGAATTACAGAAAAATGAAAAGCTTTTGTTCAAAACCAAAGCAAGGTAGTCTACAATTTGGTGCTGATAGTCAAAACAGTAAATGCTAAAATCCCAATGAAACTTCTATGTTGTACAGCACTATAATAGAAGTCTGTCAGAATGAGTCTGTATTGATAATTAATGTAAACAGTTTAAAATGGAAATCCACAAATGCAGATAATAATCTTGATATAAGATCGTTGAAATATTATGAATGACTGCCACAGGGTCTCACTATTGTAGTACTGACATCATTACAAAAATGCATGTATGTAGCATAAAGATACTGGTATGGCTATTTTAAACTACTACATGTAGTATGTACATGTAGAAACATGTTTAAATTGTCATATGGATGTATATAATTAGGATATCGTAATAATTACATAACAACAATATTGTGCACTTCACTACTACAGACTACAGTGTTGACTGGTACTTTTCATTACTTCGGAACACATATCCACAATCCTTTATACAAGCTTTAAACAAATGAACAATGTCTGTGTTTAAACATACATTTCATTTACAATGGTAAACCAGAATCTAACAGGCACATGTCCACTATCCTTATCTTGAGCAATTACATGAATTGCAAATTGCAGGGATGGTGAAAATGAGCAAATTGTCTGAGTTTCAGTAAAAGACATGGCTGTTGGGCAGGATCATTTTTTAGCTTATTTGTGTTTTCATGGTAACGTACATGTACATGGCTTTGCACTATGTCTATATAAAGAATCAGTTTCCACAATTGTGTCACTGTACACTATATTACAAAGTACATTTAGACCTATATTTACATCACATATCTTTTTGTTTTCAAGAAAACTATAAATGATAGCCACAAAGAATGATATAGGATTTCAATCACTAAATTAGAAGCCTAATCCATGTTGTTCTGGATGTACCAATGTTTTATGGATAAATCTGAGCATTGTACATGTTAATTTAATCAAAATACATGTACACTACAAATTCTTGTATTTATACATTTAGATTGTATACATACATGTATACAGTTAACATATTTTTGAACACTCAGACTTGATTACAAATGCAGACATGTACAGTCATATATAAACATGTGCCTCTAACTTGCACATACACCCAACCTCCTTTCAAAGCATATATTGTACATTATAAAAGAGGTGATCTCTTTGACCAATGTCTGAGTTTAGAAACACATAATGGCAAACGAGACTCTAACAGGCACATATCCACAATTCTTACCTTGAGCATTTACATGTACCTCTGTATTGCAAATTACAGGGGTGGTGAAAATGAGGAATGTCTGAGTTAAGATGTACTCGTTTCATTTATAATGACAAACCAGACTCTAACAGACACATATCCACAATTCTTACCTTGAGCATTTACATGTACATATGTATTGCAAACTACAGGGGTGGTGAAAATGAGGAATGTCTGAGTTAAGATATACATGTTTCATTTATGATGGCAAACAAGACTCTAACAGGCACATATCTATACTCCTTGCAATAAAATTGCAAATTAAAGGAGTAATCAAAGTGAGCAATGTCTGAAGACAAGAATTTCATTTTCAATGGCGAACCAGACCAAATTACTGGTTTCTTATCAAACTGATTTTCAATTTTGTAAATGTATTTGGAATTGCCTCGATGGGACAACCAGAGTTGATAAATTGGCCTAATGGCCTACTCATAGTAATTACTTCCTATATTGTCGAAGATGATACCTCACATGGATGTTTCAGAGGTATCAAATATACTAAATGATAGCTTGATATTCATCATGAAATTGATTTTCTAATAGAGAGTATAACTGAGAAGGAAATAGTAAATGGCGATTTCTTATTAAGGGGCTTCATATTTTTGGTTTCATGTCTGTGATGGACATTGTTACATTCATAGAAATGTACAGGAAGGTGTATTTGAGTGCTTTGCAGGGTTTAAGGCAAACACTTTAAAGGACACCACTCTAGTTAATCACTTTTTTTCTATAACTGTTCAAACTAAAAGGACATTTGGACCACATGACAATGTAAAGTTTGGACAGGAGATTAAATTCAAACTTAATACCTGATCTAATGATCTTTTTGTAACACACTGTATTTGAGTTGTGTTCATTACCAAGAAATTTGTAATACTCAGTAACGCTAAAAAGAGCATATGTTAAATAAACTTTCAAATTATTACGGCAGAAATGAGATATTATTTTCCCAAAGAGTTGTACAGTCTAGTTTGTATATGGAACACTGCCAAGGAAAACACAATACTAGAACACTTAACTCAGAATTTTGATTGAACAAAGCTAAAGCTAGGATCTTGCTTGAAAACACTTTGACCAAAACAAAACATGTTCTTATTATTTAATATTACACAAACCAAGAACAATCCTACCCCATTATCTTTTGATGCTGTTTCTAAAAGTCCATAGATTCTGTGACTAGAGGTGATGAAGTGAAGTCAAAGACATAATTTCTTCACTGGACACTAGGAAAGCGGCTGGTCATGATGGCATTGGTGTTAAACTTGTAAAAGACGCTTCAAAAGAAATATTGAAACCCTTATGTTCACTTATTAACTTATCATTTTCAAAAGGCATCTTTCCCGATGACCTCAAAATAGCAAGAGTTTTACCGATTTACAAAAAGGGTAACCCAGAAGACATGGGGAACTATAGACCCATATCTATTTTACCAATTTTTAGCAAGATTTTTGAGAAATTGGTGAATGAACAAATACTGAATTTCCTGGACAAACATGACATACTTTACAAACACCAATACGGGTTCAGAAAAAAGCATAGTACAAAACTTTCACTGATCAGTTTATCCCAATATCTACTGAGTGAAATTGATCATGGCAATCCAACTCTAGGTATTTTTGTAGACTTCTCTAAAGCCTTTGATACCATAAATCACGATATTTTGCTTGCCAAACTAGAGTTTTATGGTATCAGAGGCTTACCCCTCCTTTGGTTTAAAAGTTATTTATCTTCCAGGAGTCAATTTGTTGGCATCAACGACGTCAAATCTAGTAAACAAAATATAAATTGCGGTGTTCCACAGGGCTCGATTCTTGGGCCAACTTTATTTCTGCTATACATAAATGACATCCCGATGTCTTCAAATGCTTTTGATTTTAGATTATATGCGGATGACTCAAATTTATTTTACACTATTAAAAAAGACACAAACACATGTACTATAGACCTAAACCTTGTAAGTAAAAATTTCAAGGATGTCATCAACTGGTGTGATGCCAACAAATTGACGATCAATTCAAATAAGACCAAATATACAATCTTAAAAAGCCATAGAAAAAATGTAGTATTGACTGGTTCCCTTGAATTTAAGGGGGTCTCACTAGATGAAGTTCAAAGTTCGCCTTTTGTTGGGGTCAACATTGACAATACGCTGTCTTGGAAGCAGCATATAGCTGAGGTGAAAAAGAAAATTAGTAGAATGACAGGTGTGTTTTATAAGTTACGTCACACGGTTCCAGAATACGTACTTGTACTGATGTATAATGCTTTTGTTCTGCCCCATATCACCTACTGTCTCGAAGTGTGGGGTAACACGTGTCCGACATACCTGAATGAAATATTTTTAATTCAAAAAAGAATAGTGCGCACCATAACAGATAGTCATTGGTGTGCTCACTCGGAGCCATTATTTAAAAGGTTGAATATTCTTGACATTTTCAAACAGCACAAATTACAGCTTGCCGTTCTCGTTCATGACGTTTTGCACCTCAGATTACCGGATACCTTTCAGGGTTTTTTCACTCCCATTAAACACTCCTTCACAACACGACAGAGCGCCAGAAACGACCTTACTATCCCAAAAGCAAACCATAGGACTGGTCAGTTCACTGTCAAGTATGCAGGTGCTAAACTATGGAATAGCATCCCTTACAACATTCGCAACATAAATAGCAGAAGTCATTTTCAAACAGAGTTCAAAAACTATCTCCAATCATTGTAAACTAGTTATACTTCATATTCATAGAGATTGATTACCGTTTGTCTGTATATTTAAGTAGGTCATTTGTTGTTTCTTTGTATTTGTGTATTTGCTTGTTTGGTTGTTGTTGTTGTTGTTGTTGTTGTTGTTGTTGTTGTTGTTGTTGTCCACCTATATTTATACAATGTATTTTGTAAATCCTTTATGATTTTTTTCTATTCTGTCAATATTGCAATATACTCAATTTGACCAGCAGCCCCAGTAATTAGTAATTCCTAATCCCTAAGATTGTAAAAGGGGACGGACTCGACTAGTTGCAAAGACAACTATTTTTCGTCTCCCTTTCCCAAGTTGAATACTTCATATATTGTAGAATTGTTATATATGTATATGTATATATATATTTCTGGGAATAAAGAAGATTATTATTATTCTTATCATAATGACAATTGGTGCATAAATGTGTCACAGAGCTGCACATCTGATCTAGATGTGACAAAGCCTGCAGACCTGGCTCACTATTCCAGAGTTTTCATATTCATCAAAACACGTACATCAGAATTCATATGGCATCATCTCCTTGAAGGCAAGAGACAACTTTCAGCATGTTTTCCAGTTTGATACTTCCATTCTTATCCGATGATAAGATTGTTAGTCTACCACATCTAATTGGGTGGCTCCTGACGCCACTATACAAATCTCTTGTGAGCTATTTGACTCACTTGAGTTCAAATGCTTCTTATCTGATCAGGTGCACAAAGGAAACATCTTCAACTTCATTGAAGAGAACATATCTTGTTCACCCCTGACCTTTTATCTGATGATATGTCACCTCATTTCGTTTCCTGGAGCTTCACCTTAATATTCCATCAATTTAAGTAGACAAAGCCCAAGTTAAGTTATGAGCCAGATAACATTCCTTGTCTAAGACACTGTATAAGAATGCCAACACTGTTGATACAGTAATATTATGTTTAATACTGGACTGAACCATAAACTTAAGCTCGGTGAACTGGTAATTTGTAAACTTAAAGCTCGACTGGTCCACTAACTTTCATATTTTCCATGAATTCCTGTACAGTAACATTAAATGCACGTTGATGTATTAAAGCTGATCATATCAGGGACACAGAATTCCTTTCAGAAAGGTAACACAATTCTACACTCCATCTGTAATAAATAGCATCTTTTAATAGTCCACAAACTTTAATGTTTCTCCTAAAATATACCACAGTGACTGTAATAAAAGTAAATTACTGTAATCATGCATTTATTCTAGTTGATATTACACTCTCATTATGGTAGTACAAGATGTGTTCTGCAACAAAAATAGTATTTTATATAGTAATTATATCGTTCAATTGTCATAAAAATGCCATCATATTTAATCGAAGATTGGCATTTGCATTATGTATTGAGGAAAGATGATATACAAATCTGAGATCTTGAATAGCAAGATCCTTTTGTTTCTTAGAGTGTCATGCAAACTATTCTTGATTAGAAATTGCTCTGTCTTGCTAATACATGTATTATTATAGCGCTTTGATGTTTCAAAATCATTCAGAAGTTTGTTGAGCTACTATATAAAGTTGACAAAAGTGTGATGTATCAAAAAAGGTCTATAATTATTAAATACATAATCTAATTGTTGTCATGCAAGTAGAGTACATAATGTATTGCTTTTAAAGATAAAAGAATTAGTAAAACTATCAATGACAGGTGTGTGTCATATACATGTTATGTATGCATATGCATGTGGCTATTATGAAGCAAATTTCTGGTATATCTGTTTATTTGAATTTAAAAAGATATTGAGTATCTGTTTGCTCTTTATTCATAATACTATACAGGCCTTTAAATCTCCTCTGTCAGAGAATAATGGATCCTGACAGAATACATATACACATTTCAGAGAAGTTCGGTGCTTAAACTGTATTGCCCATTCTTGTGTTTTCATCTTCATAAGTCCCAAGGACAAGCCCTTCTAAGACAATTCAAAGTAATGTGCAATGAATAAACTAGTTCTTGCTCTGCATGGTCTAGTCAACAGTGACATGTATATATACTAATGACAGTCCGGTGTAAGGTGTAGTTTGTCAAGAAACACAAGTGAACATGAAGTCATTACCTGACAAGGATGGAACTTACTCTGCAGTGATTGCTTTGTATATCACAACGGTCCTACAAAGACATAGAAAAACACTCCTTCACCCGACACTCATCGACTTTATGTCACTGTGTGATGATTAATGTGGCCAAAGCCATGTTTCCTTAATGGCACCTAAACACATTTGCAATCTTCAATTACCTTTCCCAAGGTTAGATCCAAGAAAACCCTGCCTAGATCTAAAAGATTACCATTTGGTAAGACACAAAACTCGCATAATCTACTGTAGCAAAACCCATCAAATTCTCCATTGGTTTTATCTTTTATCACCATTAAACTACTGAGTTTAGATAATGTACCACAAGAACACAAGAATGTACAAGTTCAAAGTCAATCTTGACTTGCTATTGACATATTATTAACATATGTGTACATGTATTGACTAAAAATCTCACGTCTTTGCCTTGGAGTCATGGTGGTCGAATGCTTAAAGTGGTCAGCTTGGAATCTGCAGGTTGCAGGTTTGAACCTCATCACAGCTGTTTGTTTCTGAATGGCTAAAGTCCTTGGGTAAGATCTGAACCACAACTGTACTCCATTCAACCCAGCTGTACAACTAGGGCCCTGGCAGGATAGAAGTTGCAAAGTGGCTATGCCACTTATGAAGGCTGCAATGGATTGTTTCCTCCCCAGGGAGTTGAGAAAGTATAAAGGGCCATTATCCCAGGGGGACTAAGCTCATAGTCCAATGTGATGTTGACGAAGATAACTAACTCAAGCAACAGGCTATGGGGGAAATAGGTAGAACCCATGCTAAACATTTCAACTTGTTTGTTCTCAGGCTGCTGCTGTCGCTTCAAAGCCCAGCATTGTGACTGTTAAGGCCTCAGGCTACTGCTTTTGTAGCAAAGCCTGGCATTGTGACTGTTAAGGCCTCAGGCTGCTGCTTTTGTAGCAAAGCCTGGCATTGTGACTGTTACGGTGTAGGGCTGCTGCTGTTGTAGCAAATTAAGCCTGGCATTGTGACTGTTAAGGCCTAGGGCTCCTCCAGCTCTAAAGCCCAGCATTTTGAATGTTAATATTCCTCGCACACAGATGATAAAGTTAACTTAATCCATCAGATGTAATCTCAGGAAATGAGTTGGTAGAAATTGGAAAACATCTAATTTTATGTTTGACATCTAGATATATATGGTTCAATTTCTCTTAAAGTTAAAGTACAACATTGGCTTGATCATCAAATTCCATTTGAAGGTACACCTTAGATACAGATCCCAGTTCAAATTATTTCTTACTGCTTCAATTTTTTTTAATGGTTGAATTAAGTAACCACTTACTTGTATGCTTGTCTGGTGAATAGTAAAACAGAAAGCATGAAGAATATCTGTCATACACTCTGTTGCAAAACAGCATGACCCTTTGCTGTTTGACACAGACATTTTAGGAAAGTAAAGAATACAAAGACCTCCCCTCCCCGTTAAACCTTGTAGATAGACATAGAGACATGTATACATGTACAATGCCATATAATCTGTATCAAAAGTGTTTCTGCTTGTTGTAACAGCATTTTGTGTAGGTCTATGCTTTACCTAGTCAGAATTTTTGAATGCGTTGGAGTTATGTTTTTCACTCTAGGATCTATGAAGTTTTACTTGACTAAAAAAATTATTCATGGATGATTGTCATTAAGTCATTATTTGATTTCTACAATGATATCCACAAGTTTAGTTACAATAAAAGAATCACCTATAATTAAAACTTCGAACATGTTCACTGCAGTGAAATTCTGTTCTGGACAGGATCTGAGAAATACTAGTACATGTTGTAAAACATTTGTTGACTGGTGGAAATTGTTGAAACTGTAATCATAATCATTGTGTAATCATGCTGCATTTGGATTGGAGAAAACAATCACTGGTGGCATACAAGAAAAGAGTTGCTGTCAAGATTGAATCTCTCTATGTCGCTAGATCTCTGACTACATTTTAAGTGCTTGTTCTACCTACCAGCTTGCTTACATAAACTGCATAATATGATTTGGGGAATTACACTACATGTACGTCAGAATGTGTGATTATTCAATGAAGTCATTTTGTAGATATGCATGTGTAACTGCAAATGTAATGAAAATGTTAAGTAAATTTATACATAATTATGGGTATCCTGATAACAACTGCGGGGTGTGGTTACTCATCAAGCTTGAATTGCTACTAACACAAGATGGTACATTTCATGTAGAGTCTATTGTAGAACAAGCACTAGCATAGGCAGAGATCCAGCAATGTTGACACACTATTTTAAATATAGTTTTTCTAAACCTCAAGTATTTGTCCCATGGAAAAAATGATTACGTAGCATGATATTTTTAGAATAACAATCTCAAACCAGCTCCACACGATACATTTGTACATCATAGCACCTTTAATTTCACTTTATTGGTTTACAAGGCAGTTTCACATAGCAGAAAGCACAAGAAGTAATCATGGTATTAAATAAAGGAATCTTGAGTTACTGACCCCTTACCTCTGTTAGATTAACTAAAACAGCAAAGTAGCTAAAGTCATCTGTTTTATTGTATTCATCATGACTATTCACTACCTTTTATTACCTTTCCTGATTGCAAACCTTAAATGTATGTTTTCATTTCACTTTACAGCATACAGCCCTTTCAACCTGCGTAATAAACCTTTGTTGTGGGAAGACATCAAGACAACACCTGCATACCAAGATGAAAGTCCCATCTCCATGTACATGTACACATGTATGGATCTCTTCGTTAGAAATAATATGACCTTTGTAGATTACTTTCAAAGGTCATTGTTTTTCCTTGTTACTTGTCTGTCTAATTTACTTTCTCTGTGGGATTACATAGGGTCTCTAGATGATCCACCTTGTTTACTGAGATTACCGGAATGTTGAACATTCTCATCAAGGAATGTATATAATGACAAAAGGTCAATATGCTGAATCACTGACAATCTATTCACCTTCTTCCAGGTCAGCAGAAATTGAGCTGATTCTGTTTTTTAATATCTGCTACTTTGCACAATACTTCCATGTCTCTGGGGGAACAAGTTCAAAATCGTAAAGATTTTGAATATCTTCAACATCTCACATAATACTACCTCTCTGAGGAACACATTCAAGATCAATTGGGGAGTGTCATGGCACGAAATAAAGGCAGTTTCATAACTGTTGGGTGCTGAGGAGTCATTTCATGATTTGATATCCCTTTAATGCATTACATATGCTGTCACTGCAGAAAATAACAGCATTTTTGTGTGTTTAAATCACCTACATGTACATTACATATGATTGCTTACAAACACAGATTGAAACTTGTTCCTCATTCATTACT
Organism: Glandiceps talaboti; assembly: GCF_964340395.1. Lineage (NCBI taxonomy): Eukaryota > Metazoa > Hemichordata > Enteropneusta > Spengelidae > Glandiceps > Glandiceps talaboti. Next base: position 21,498,911 of record NC_135552.1, read on the forward strand.
AGCAGAGCTCCTTGACATGGACACAGTTGGGTGACATGCATATACAATAGCTGAACATTAATATTCATGATTTTTTTTAAGGTAATGAGCACTTGCAATTCATGAATACGTTCTCTTTCTAGATATGAATGTCTGCTGACTCTCATGAGACAAAGCATGTCCATGGCAAGGACCTCCACTAAGCAATGAGTGAAGAACAAGTTTCAACTTCATGTGTTTTTTTTTTTGCAATTGTGCATAATGTATGATGTAAAATCATGAAGTGACTGCGTTGAAAACAAAATTTATGCAAGTGCCTTTTAGTTATTTCCTTTAAGTTTTAAGTGACATTCCCTTTTAAGATGTTGAATATATCTAATTCCTAACAAGGATACTATATCTCTGGGGATTACATTCAAGATCAACACAATTTTGTCTTAGAGTCAATACCAGTTATCTCAATACAGGTCTTTGAACTTTGACAATATCATTGAATGCCATGAATTATTAAATACATAATCAAGGCTGTATTTGATTGTTGTACTACAAGTAATTATAAATATTCAATCATGTTCAGTGACGAACATCTTATATCCTGACAGCTTTTATTCTAGCTACATGTACAATGAAAAAAAAAGTGGGGTGGGATGGACAATGTAATGATATATTAGATGTACATTCTTAAACGTAAACATTTCTTTATCAAATTTTGATCAAGAATAGCAACCCTTGGGTAGAATAGGCAATACATTGTAATACCAAACCCCTTACAGGTGTTATTAACAATAAAAGCTCCCTGTGTACAAGGATAATATTGCAGTATAAATACTGTCACAAAAGTGTGCCTACTCAAGCTTGTGTAGACGGCAAATTTTAAACACGTGTGGAGTTTAGAAATTCATCATGACTTTTCTAAATGAAAAACTACATTTTACCAAAACACAAAGATTATTTGATAGAAATTTAGCATTGATAACTGGTACACGTTGATAAGAGCTTGAACAATTTTCAACTACAACAAACTTACATACATGCATCATAACTTGTATACATGTTATCAAACAATTACATGAATCAAACAAACTATTAGTCCACGTAGCATTTTTTCAGTGAATTTCAATTCTTACAAGTTTTTGATGACATACTTTTTATTTTACTCACTTATACAGTGTTGCAGCCAGCCTTTTGAAAGAGTGGGACATAGTGTCCCATGACTTTCATATTTCTGGGTCATCATCAATTTTTTTGGGACATTATAAAAAAAAGTGCCAATTGCATTGTAGCACAACTGTACAATTTTTAAAAGTATTTACCCACATGCTGATCCATCCTAGATATTTGCTGAATGATTATGCAGTTGCCTATCCAACCCTGTTGTTATCTATACAATATACATGTACATGATCATTTGGCTGTTGCTATAGGTGTGGTCATGTTGCTAAACAAATTTGCATTCAATTTTAGTGTGGGTCATCTATGACCCATCACTTCCAAAATTGTGGGTCAGGTCCACAAAATGTGTGTCAAATGACCCCAAAACCTCCTCTGGCTGCAACACTGTTATAATATTGTGACAGGTGTGAAAGTTTTTGAGGTCTTCTTTTGTTTTAAATTTATCTTAGACATTTATTCCAATATACCCTACCATGGATACTTATTCTCTTTGAGTTTTGTATTAAAACCACATTGAGACTGTTGCATAATGTGCTGTTGAGAATTTGTTATTATCATTATCATTATTATTATAACATATCAAATAATAAATACTGCCACAAACTATAAAGCTATAATCTAAATCATGTGACAAATAATCAATTTTTGCAAATGTGGTAATCATATTAAGCCTTTGGCATCATAATTAATAACCTTTAGGAAACACAAACCTTACTTTCATTTTAACACTGTAGAAAACCTCTCTCTAATATATCTCTCGCTCACTCACTCTTCTTTTGAATCGCTGTAGTCCACTCCAGAATTTCTGACAAAGTGATTTGCTTAAAAGCTAGAAAAACATCTGACATCTTATCAACTCAGTTGATGTATTTAGCTTTCCTAAATCCTTTGGTAAACTTTGAAACACATGAATAACAAATACTAATATTTGTCTAAAATCTAAAAAAAATATTGACATAACTATTTGAGGAGATAGATTGGAATAATGTCAATGAAAACAGATAACCAGTAATTGCATTATGCACCAATTTATTTCTTAGTTCATTGTTATGTTTCACAAGCTGTGGTTATATTCTTCATTCTAAATGTTCAGAATCGATACTTCTTTTCATGTATGCTACAACTAGCACGGTTAAAATTACTAGTCTTGTCTAACTTGATGTGAATACTTTTAATGAATGCAAGTAATTTGCTGGCAGCATGTCAGAGTGTTAGATTGCTAAGCATTCTTCAGCCAACATGTTCTAATTTACTTTAGTTCTTAGTTATTCCGTTCAGAGCAGTATTGATCTGTTGATTTGCTTCCGTGGGGTTGGTTTACAAAGACTTGGTGAAATTGATACGGAAGATGATCCCATGGATAAAACATACACAGTTCTATAGCTATAAATCCATAATGTTAAAATTTTCTACTGTATGCATTACTAAATAGGATAGCATGGCAGTGAATTAGGTCTAACAATACATCATATAGGAAATCATGCCATGGATAAAACACACAGCTCTCCTGCTACATATTATCCATTGAATTTCCTGATATATACTAAAACAGAATGGGATGACTGTGCACTTTAATATGGAAGATCATCCAATCCAATGTATAAAACACACACAACAGTGAATTTGCTAAAATGTAAAACAGGGTGGCATGTCTGTGACTTAACTAAAAGTCTAACATCATATGGAAGATCATCTCATGGAGAAAACACACAGCTCTCTTAGTCTCTAGCTATGGCTCTCTATGTTGAATTGCTACTGTAACAGCAATATATGATCACAAAATTGGCTCGAATCTTCAACATAAGTATCACAACATATTAGTAGGCTTATATGAGAAGTTTGATTACAGTACTTTGGCCTGTCCGCATCACACAGAAGACCACCTAAAGGATCAAACACATACAGCTCTATACCTATAGATCTGTGCATAATATTGATTTGCTACATTATGCATTAAACTGAACTGGATGGCGTGACTCTGACTTAGGCCTAACATCATAAAAGAATCATAGATCAAACAGTGTAGAGTGCTAATTACTCAGGGATGACACAAAGTGCTGACTCAGTTGTCCTTGGGAGCTATGCTGTCATTTTTTCTCATCATGTCACGTACAGAGGTCAGCTGAGAAATATTGATTCATCGGTAATAAATCTTGGACAGCTTCCGTTGTTTTTTCCCCAATGTAGTAACCATTAATGATCTTATTTAATTGATTCAATGCTTTAGTTGCCTCAAAAAAAGGGGGCATGCTAATAAAGAATACTACTCACAAATCATGTAGGTTCAGAGAGGTGATTCTGTCAGCAATGTGCGAAGTTTATCAGTTGGTCACAACGTATACAAATGGAAAGTGAGTCTACCCCATCTTATTAATCAAACGAACACACTAGATTGTCTGAGATGATTATGAAAAGACACTTCTAAGGATAAGAAAGGCTAAGAAGGGGGCTAAAGTTGATTGATTTGGTTTCACTTCGGACACAAGGGGATCTCAGTGTTCAAGCGATAAAAAGCAACACAGTAACTAAATTAACGCCTTTACCTTTTTGCATACTATTTGATAGATATATAGACATACAAGGAAGGAAAGCAGTAAAGCAGTGTCTGATTGCTAATGCCATTTTGCCTATTACTTGGAATAAGACTTTGTAAAATGTAATAGGACAGTGTCTGCTAACTGCAAATGAGTACATGGTTTCTTGTGGCATTCAGATGGAGTTGAATCATTTTACCGTGTCTACTCAGAAAACCAGTGAATGAAGTTAGGCATGGTTCCGTTGGATATTAAGAGAGAGTCAAGTGAGTCACTAAAGTTGTTGGTTACTTCATTCATTTCCGGAGATTTGTTTTTACAACTTACTTATTTCTCAATCTGTTATTGTTCATACCTCAAAATTTAACATGAAGTAAACAGTCATAGTAAAGTAGAGGAAAACAAGAAGAATTAAAATTAACTGAGGATAAAATGTGCCTTTGAGACCAAATTCCCTAAAATCAACGTTATCTAATCAACTTCCTCTAGAGTTCGGCATGTGAAATTTGTTCCTGGCATTTCTAGTAAGGAAATGAACAATCTTTCATTTTACCATAGAAGTATTAGGCGGCCATTTTGGATTTTAAAATGGATTAATTTTCACCTCTATACCAAAGTTTGCATGGTGACCTCTGATTAGTTTCTTGATTTTAACTGAGAAAGAAAATGGCGTTTACTTGAGCAAAATAACAGCAAAAGTTTACAAATTATATTTCAGAGGCACATACCACCTTAAACTAGACATTGAGAGATACAATTTTTGTCCATTCATCAGTTGACAGTCATTGCTTATTTGCAATTATCTCAAGGGGTATCTTGGCCTACAGTTTATATTTTGAGTTCTACTGATGGATTACAGGATGGACAATTATTGTCCCTAGTCTCTTAATGTTGGCATCAATATCATACAGACATTGTGCACTTAAAATACATTGAATAAATGCAAGTTCAGCAGAAATCAATCCCAATATATAATTTAATTGCTACAGATGCGAAACTATCTTTCTACATGATTCTTGGAACAATGAACAATACATTTGCATGACACACATTTCGTGCAAACTTCTTGCAAAAGCTTGCTCAGGTGTAAACTAGTTGAAGATCACGTTTTTTTGTACCGAATTACTACCGTTAATAACACTAAATCAAATACCAATGATCTTTTATACAAAATGTAATGTGTATCATCTAGTGTACAGAATATTACTATAATTATAACAAAATTATTTCAGAGAAAGTACTCTGGAGTAAAAACCGTGCCACTTGATCTCCTCACCTGTAGAGCAATTACAGAATCATTTCTATACACTAAGTTTTTACTAAGGTACAGTTGAATCCTGTTACCAACTCATTAAGGGCTATTACATCCCAAGGTACCGGGACTAAACATATTAACTGTTTTCACTTCAGTGCCCTCAATGCAACATTAATACAGTGCTCTCCACTCTTAATTCGTGAACTCTAAGCTCTGGATACCACAATCAAAGCTATAATAACCGGACTGTGACATATAATATTTATCCCCTTAATGCTAGCTTTGAATTAAAATAGAACATTAAACCTTTAGACATCTGATCTCTACAGCAGCCAGAATTAAGAGGAAACAGTTTGGATATGTAAAAGAAGTGAAAGTGCATTGTCTGCAGTGATATATTGCCTCATTTTATCCATTAGGGTTTCCTCTTATAAGATCTTTGTAATTAACCTGCTAACCTGGTGGTCATTCCGTCAATGGATATACATTTCCTGTATTTACAGAGAGAATTGTGGTGTCTCCCCAACTGTAACAATTTAGGTCAGAGCATGTGTGCATTTCGGAGCTGTAACTTCAACCTTGTTAGTGCGGGGCATGGTGAAAACATGCAGTTTAGCGCACTCATTGTGGAAACAAATTTGCACAATCTGTAAAAAGACTGGGAAAACGTTCAATTCCTCTGTTAAGGTCTCAACAAATGCAATTCCTATTCAGAGTCTCACACAGCCTTCTGAGGGCAGGTCATGATGAATACATACAACTTGGCATGTACTCATTATACAAGTAAATTTGTGCAATCAGGGAAGCTGATTCAAGTCCTCTGACATTTGTAATGTCTCCACAAATGTAACATTTTAACATTTTAGGTCAAAGAATTCCAATTCAGAGCCCCTTCACCTCAAACACAAACTTATGAGTGCAACACACGCTGAAAACATGTGAAATAGCACACCTATTGTACATGTACTGAAGACAGTTTTGACACATTCATATTTTGAAAAATGTAATATTTTGGGTCAAGCAATTTTTTTAGAACTTCAGTCACATCTACATATTGATGCTGGACATGGTGAAAATATGAAACTTGGCACACATATTTGCATAACATGCATGTATACAGGGTTTTGTTCAATTCTTTTGACAGTAAATGTTTCCAAACACGTAATAATATGAGGTCAAACTATTCCCATTTAGTGCAAGCTAACAAGCATGTACCATTTGGCAAACTGTAACAGTACAAAACAGATGTAGAGCTAGATTTGATATTTTCTACAAATAGACACAGGTTATGCTTGACTCGTTTTCACAGTCACATCGCCACACACAGGATGTAATACAAATACAGACAGCATGAAGGTCTAGAGGTGAAGTCATAAGGGACATTACCATAAAATCCTTCAAACACATACACAATTATCCCCCGAATGCAAACTGGAAAAAGACTTCTGTCAACAATGTATAACAATGTAAAGAAAGAACATTTGTGATCTTTCCCACTAGGTATACAACTGATCAAACAGAAACGACTTTTCTCAGATTTCACAGGAATCAATTATCCTAAAGTGTTTAATAATGAAATTTTACTAACGGCAACTGCGTCAAAATCATGGTTCTCACGTTCATTATATTTTGAAATAGCAAAACTGAGATAATGCAAAATCAATGCATGAACAGAACATCAATTCTGACCAGTATCTGCTTACTACATGATTATATAGAAAACATAATTAAAGCCCAGATTTAGACAATTTACCTGTAATGAAGTATATACAATGCTGGTGTTCACATTCATATACTACATGTAGTCCATAAATTTTAATCACAACCACCTGTTTGATTACCATGTGACACCGACATCAAAATTCTCAGCTGGACAAGAGAACATTGTTAATAAAGCCTGCCATCAAAATCAACCTCCTAAAATGTTATTGCAGACCTAAGTCTCACAACTTTATGTTTGGAGAAATATATATTATTTATTTGCATTTTGATATTAATACTTTTACATTAACATTGCACCTCAGGTCGATTATATATGCAGATGTGGAAAACAACCTGGCTGGCTGAAAGTTCAGAAACCTGTAAAAATCTACTCAAGTATCACAGAAGTAAAATGAACATAAACCCATGGCAGGAAGACGAGTGTAAGTATACATATTCCCACTAGACAGGTCAATGATTCATAGGAATTTAACACCGGATATTAACTTGCTTACTGAGAAACAGTAATATCTATATAAAGATATTGCATCATAAAAGAAGACAGGAAAAATTAAACAAACATTTTTTATCTTTCAGGGGGGTGTGTCAGTACCTTTGATATGAGGGTCAAACAGTGTATTAACTCAGACGACCACTAATTTTTAGTGGTCTGAGGTGTTAATATCTTTTATGAAAAATAAATATTATACAATTCAAACAGCTGCTTTTGATCTGTTCAGTTTGAAATTAATTGTGATCACACGTCAAGCAGACTTTACCACACACACACACACACACACACACACACACACACACACAAACAATTTATACAAGTCATACAAGTTTTATTCTAAATATCACTGATTATTCCTTAATACACTTGTTTGTTTACAAACAAGAAAGATCTTTCAGAATGTCAAATCCCTTTCTGCGGCCCTGCTTATGATAACATTTCATAATAAAACAGATGGTGATCATGCAAGAAATTATGCCCACAGCTGTTTTACACCTCACAGCTGATAGACGAATGTATTGAATAATATTACCAATAGATAAGGTCACACACTGAATTGTTTTCAACAAACAGACAATGGCTCAAGGTTGACAACACATGTTTCTCAGTTTGGAACTACTAGGAGATATGATACTAGTGAATGAAAACCAGGTTTTTAGTTGTACAATAATGTTGTTACAGACACCTGTATATAGTCTGTAAGATACCGACATTCAGGCTACACTATCAGCCAGTTAAGAAGCCTGATAGTGCTTAACAACATGATGTATCTTACAGTCTAATAGCTGTACTACCAGTATATGTACAATAATTTGCCATTCCATGTCACCTGACATACTGGGATTATGATGAGAAGATATAAGACACTTTTGTCTGTACATTTCATCAGAGCAAAATTAATCAGAACATTCATTATCAAAATCAGCTATTTCTGATAATTTCAAGTGACTGATAACATTACGTAAAGCCTTTTGATTACATTATTAAGCACTGACATCTGACTTGATGTGTTATTTATTAGATTCCAGTGGTACCCACCTGATTGACAGATAATGAATTATTCAATTTATTCATAATATGGTTAAAGGCTGGGTTTAGATTAGGATTAAAATCTAGGTGTGAAAACTATTTGTCTGGCAGAGCTAAAGAAAAAGTTGGTCTTCAACACAAGAATAATCCTATGTAATCCTTATGATTCCACTGATACGATAACACTAATGTGAGAACCCAGCATTGAATCATTGGCCTTTAAAAGTACACAATGTCATGTTCACAGAACATGCAATGATTACCATGTTTGATGTCAGGAATTGGTTCATTTACACTGAGTCCCAAAAAGGTATAATGCAGTTCAGAAATACACAGAATGCTGAATACTGAAAAGCAATTCTGATTAGTAACATTATAAACTTAATGAGGCAAAACTAAATATTACAAACATGCAAAGAATTATTGAATAATTTCTTTACCTTAAGGTAAACAAAACTACTTGATTTACAGATTCTCTCTTTGGAGACGTGCTTCTTGAAAAGTCGGATCTGTTTTTTCTCATCACTCTTGCCAGTAGCACTGAAGTAAGCCCTCTTTGGGTATTCTTTGAGTGCATCTAGGGAGATCACATACTCAATATCTGACAAGAGAAAATGAGTCAAAATAAGTAAAAAGGCCCTAACCATATCAAACATAGTTGTAACGTCATGTCCATCATAAAATCCTATGGTGATAGTCTATTTAATATGTAAACTACTAGCCATATGATATGTGATTATGTTAATATACAAGTCAGTGCTCATGAATAAATTAACAACCCTTGATAGAACAACCACCTCCCTATATGGTTGCTTTATGCCAATCCAGAAAGCAGTCCCTGGGTGACTGCTATACACAGGTTTGACTATAGGCCAATACAGCTTTTTGGAATCAATTGCTAGTTGCTATCTGTGTTACAAGAGCTAATTGATGACTTTGTTAGTTAGTCATGTATATACATGTATAAAATGACAGTATTATTCGATGGATACTCAGCATTCTATTAATCGTTTTATCATGTACATGTATTATATCATATCACAACACAACACAACACAACACAACACAGAACAACACAACACAACACAACACAACACAACACAACACAACACAACAGAAACAGACACAGAAACAGAAACAGAAAACAAAAGGTAGGAAATATTCCATTTTTTCTTTCCTATTTTCTTCCCAAACCTCTGCCATATCACTTTTTCGCAAATGTGCCCTGTACATGTATATCCTGTACAGTATTAATGCATTTCAGTTACCCGCTTATTAAGCAGAGTGACACTTGAAATTTACAAATATATTGTTTACCTTATGATGAAATAGAATTTTAAACTAAGCACACTGGCAGTGATAAATATATTTTCACTAAACTCATTAATTTATATCAACAAATGATATTGATAAGTTGTTGATATTTCATTAATTCATGACACTTTTATGATTGATAGATATATATATCACTAGATATCGCAAACAATACCCAAAGAGATATTGCTATGGGTTAATAGATTATTCAATGTTAATTCAATAAGTGCACATACAATTACAAGAAATCTCACATGAGCACACCTTTTGTAATTGGTTGTGGAGGGGAATGAAAATTAATTAGGGTTTAAGGACATTGAAATGTCTGTGATGCTTCATTTTCAATCATAGATTCATATTTATGATGAGATGAAGGTATGTTATCAAAAGTTATCATACAAATGGGAACACATGGAAATACACAATACTGGCTTGCAAATAACAACTGTTTAAACATAGACAGTGGAGGTCTCCCCTCCACTGTCTATGGTTTAAAGCACCAGGAGCTATAATAACTTTTCTTATTTTTGTTGTTAATTATTGCCTCACATCACACCTTTAACTTGAAATAGTTCATATGTGACTATTAGTTATTGATGGTACTCTGTATACTGGCTTGATGTCCATGTGTAAACAATATGAGTGAATGATCAGGATCATTTAAAGTGGCACAAGCTGAGTTTCTATGCTTTTTTACTCAAGTGGAAATATTTAGTACATAAAACCTTGAATGAACTATAATTCTAAGTGTAAATGATACTGTCCATACATGCCTTCTTTGACATTGCAATTCTTTTTGCAGTTGGAACAGTTGATTGCATTTATAGGGATTTCCTCAACTTTGTTTCATGTGTATAATACTAATTACGTCATTGGATTATTTATGTCATATCTTAAAACCACATTTGAGTTCAGTCATGTGATGTTTACATGATATGCCATCAGCAAATACAAGACTGTGAGTACATTTTATATGCATGTAGTATGTAGCAAAAATTACACCCCAAAATGTATACTCAGCTTGTGCCCCTTTATAGATGTCAACAAATATGGACTTTGTAAGATGCTGATAGGCTTTGATCAAGTTCAACAACATAGATAGCTTAAATACGAGAACAAAAAATATCTCTCTGTACTGGGTAGACTATTCTACTGGGGGCCTTGCGAAAGTCAATGGTTAAATTTCAGACAGCATGTTTATGGCAGTATAGCTGACGTAGCTGCCGTTCTGGACACAGGTGACATGATAATTACTTGGAAATATTAGATTAATTCTCACACCATCAAGTACTTTGTGCCTATGCATAAAAATTACATTTATGACATTACATACATTATTAATGCTGACTCAGCACATACATGTCAAGCATACACAAGTTATATGACTTTGAATATGCAAACATGAATTTAGCATTCCTTCCTTTAAAATAATCGTACGATATCTTACAAAATTTAGGTAGACACACAGTAATGTCTGGATATAATGAAACACATTCCAGTAATTACAAAATGTCAACACCAACATACATAAATTGTTTGGGAAACACGGGTGAGATATCCAATTGCAAAGCATAATTCCCACAACACTGTCTGCAATTTTTATGTGATCAAGAAACAAGCACTACAGATAAGGAAATTTCTATTTCAGCACACAGTAGTCATTGCATTGATAATTGAGTGGCCTGATAGCACAATTGTTTGACCTCAGAGACATCAAAATCAAACTTAGTTTTATTCTCAGAGGAAAGGGAAAGGAAATAACATCATATCAGAAAATTGATTTTTTGACGGAATACGAGTCTTGTGTCACATTGGGGACACTGTCGGCAATGTCTATGAATCCTACTATACTGTTGATGAGAGAAAAATTATGGGTTTTTTAATGACTGAAATCTAAAATATATAGGTTTGTTGTATAGATTTGAAGTACTAAAGATTAAATTGATAGTCTACCTACATGTTAGGTGTTTGTTTAAGAGGATAGACGGTGCCTGAGACACAAACAGTCAGACAGATAGACAGACAGAGAGACAGACATAATATGTACACAGACAGACCAATACACATACACACACACATACGTACGTACGTACAAAAACATACGTACACACTTTTTTTGTATACAATGTTAAATTTCACATAAGACTATCAAATATTGTGAGATGAAAACAATGACCAGGTAGGCCTAAACAGTTAAGCACTCATTATTCAAAGTACATGAAATAATGTACTTTGTAATAAATTTGCAAATCTAGCATAGAACTTTAGAAGAGGGCTGCTGTACACTGGGGTGAGGCATTATGGGAATTTAAACCAACAAACTTAGGAGCTAACATCTCTGGAAACAATAGCCTCAGCATTGATTGGGCAAGGGTTACAGAGTAATGGGAGGATGGTAAAGAAGAAGTTTGTGAGAAATCCTGTACAGTCAGTAGACTTGTACAATTCTCCCACCTCCCAGAAAAAAAAAACACCCCCCAAAAAAACCCCAAAAAAACCCAAACAAACAAAAAAACAAGTTTCATTTTGGAAACAGTTATGGTTACTCTCTTTGGTATCACACAAACTACTTTGCTTATAAGACATGTTTATTAGACAGACTTCCTGTCCAATCAGCAGACTTGTGCAATTCTTTTCTTTTCATTTTCTGGTCAAATAAAATTTAAATTACATTCCTCCCTGCATTGTTGATATGAATTATACCAAATATTTGTATTTGTGAGTTGAAATATTTTGCAATAAGTTTCTCTTTCTAACTATGCTGTGACTAACAAAAAACGGTATTTGGCTAGTGTCAGACAAATATCCTATCTAGTCAGTTGACTAGTAATGTTTTGTATAGTGCTTTCTCACACTGTGCCCAACGTGTTTTACAGTTATCACCCCTGGTATGGACCTACAATGGCACAATGACCCTTTATACTACATCAGCTCCCTGGGAGCATGCAATACATGTACACTGCAGCTTCTACTAGTGCATAGGATTAAAGCATTCACATTGCAACCTTTATCCTATCAGGTCCCCAATGATACAGCTGCGTAGACCGGGGCTCAATCATAGTTTAAAACTTGTCCAATGACTTTATAGCCATTCAGAAACAAACAGCAGCGGAGGGGCTCAAACATGCAACTTGCAGATTCCAAGCTGGCCACTCGAACCATTCGACCATCATGACTCCATGCATTACTATGCACACAGTGGTTTACTTGAGTGATATAGGTCATGAAACTTTACAGGTTTAATTGTACAACAATCGTGCCACAAACCACAAAACTAATTTGATGTAACTCCCACGGGAACTGAAATTATCAACATAAACATTTTACTATATGTATCTAGTGCCATGATGATAAAGTCATGAATATAAACATGGTATGAAATGACAAGTAATTAATACATAATGTTACTCTACCCTTCACACTGCATTGCACAAAAGAACAAAGAGTGCTCTAATAAACTGGTGTCATTAATATCATTGGAGCAGTCATTTTGAAATGAATATTAGGCATCAGGAATCATTTTTTTTAATATCCTCTTCAGGGAATCCAGGTACAATGCTTTCAACATTTGATAACAAAATTTCACATTCTCATATTTATCAAATTTCTTAGAGTTATGTATGTGCAATGAATGTTTCTTGCAAATCTTTAATGTTGGATGGGTGTTATACAGTGTGTTGTTTACTTGCTACACATTATAATTTTTTTAGTAATGCATTGGTTGGCAGAGTATACCCCACTACAAAAAGAAAAGAATAAAATATTGATGCAAGTACATAATATGTTGTAATTGGAAAGAAAGCAAAAGATATTTTGAAGTTTTTCTCCACTTTAAAAGGATGATAATGCTGTAAATCTGGAAAAAAAATTCGCTAAAGACTTATTTTTGCTTATTTTACAGGAAAACAAAAATACAAATAAAATAAATAGTGACTAAAATGTCTTCTTTTACTTGCACACATTTGTCCAGTCTGTTAAATACTAAAAATCAGTCTTTGAGAACTACATGACGACTATAAAACCATAAAATTTCCTAGTTTTACCGGATTTTACAATTGAAGTTGGAGAAGTCCCATAAGTATCTGGTTGAAGGGAGACAGTCTTGGGACATATTAAGAAAATGCCCTATACATACATTGTACATGTACTGATACCACCCAAATCATCCTCAGACATCTACCTGAATCTTGGCCTAAAGAGGCTATCATGCCCATAATATGACTATTAGAAACTCACATGATTACTCAAACTCCTTTCATGTGTCTTGGCTGAGACACATACTAGTTTCAAGTGTCAAAGGTACGTGGCAACAACCTATTAATATTGTAATACATCCCTGACGAGACGTCACCCACATTTTTGGATTCACTTCTCAAAAAATCTTCTTCTTTTTGTTTTGATAAATTGATATTTATACACATTCTTACAGTTGTTAACATTTCATTCTTCATTCATATACTAAAACTGTCACCAGATAAGACGTTACCTTTACACTTTCTCAAAAAATCCCCGCTTTAATAGTAGATAATGTAGTAATCTACTCACCGATAGTAGCCGGTACATGTTTTCCAATGTAACTGAAGCACCTCTCAACAATAAAACTGTGTGAAGAAAAAGACGGATAATATATCACATCGAGACTGCATGGCACCATCAAGCACACTCAAGATAATTACTAACACTACAAGAATTTTACAGCTTACATCTTTCTTAAGAAGGAAATCTACTTATAATGTGCTAAGATTTCTTAATAGCACATTTCAAGATGCTGTAGTCCCGGTAACCATGGCCACTTGAAATATTGAAATTTGAGCAATCCAAGTTCTGTCACCACATTTAATGCATTGTCAATCAATAAATTTTGCTGTAAGGACTCGAAAAAAGAAGTTGAAATCTATATTTTTCTCATATTACGTCTACAAGAGTCTGGTTGCATGTATATATTAGGGGTCTGTCTTACTGATGTGAGTCTCTGAATTGGCGTTTCTCTGTCATCAACTGTTGAAGGACTGTAATAAGTTACATGTACATACAGCTATTAGCAATTTATACATTGAGATGTAACAGCTGAAGAACCACAATTTACATGAGATGTCACATTCTGGTTGCATGCTACGCGTCAATCACACATATTCCTTTTTTTATGGTTAAACTATACAGAACACATTGTTTCACTATACATACACATATTCACAGCTTTGACTCTGCACACAGGAATGTTACTAAACACAAAGTAAACACATAAACTACAAAAACACTACAACCTTGTACACAATTATAGTAATAGGGATGGTGTGTCATGAGTGTTGAAGTAGTGATGGGGTATTATCTTATGAATTCCATAGTAGTTACCCAAAAGCAACACACACGCATGCATGCACACAGGCAAACATGCACACATAAACATATACACATACAATATCATGCACAGACACAACACACAAGTGCATGGGCATGCAAGTGCACACAAAAACACACACATACGCACCTGACACCCCCACCTGCCACCTTACCCACACACACACACACACACACACACATACTCACAACACCTCATCCTTATTAATAACATATGAAACATTCATCGAAGTCTAAACGAACTGAAATCAAAGTATAAGAATATGTGTGAGTGCATCCACATGCAGCTCTCGATCATTTCAAAATGACAACTGAGAATACACTATTTTGCAAATTCCATGTCATAAAAAAAGTCTTACCAGGCATAGCGACTGTTATCTTTAGCTTGGAAACATGTCTTGCTTTCTAAGTCTATAATTTCAGGAGTAACAATCTCTAATATCAGGTCAATAACCGGTCTTGTTCTGATAAGGTAAAAGACAAAAATAATCATAAAGTTGAGTAGGAATTACATTTAGAAACATAAAGAGATATCACTGATTTTCTTTGTTAACGAGATGAAAGTACGAATGCAATGAGATAGTATCATCAGAGACTACCACAGACAAGACAATAAGTTGTCAGTATTTTCAAAGGTTCGTCACTGTACAATGTAGTTGGACTGATTGCAGTTCTTATGACAATTAGCTCAGGTACTTTCAACTAAAAAAACTCACAGATGTACCATTCTTATGACAGAGTTTATCCTTGTGAAATCAAGTGATATGATATGATATGATTGATATGATTTTATTTGGGTAAAAATTTATACAAGTACATATTAAAATACAAGGATAAAAAATCACCGAGGATAACACATAAAAGTATTTTTAAAAACACTTATTTCCAATGTGGTCCTCATAGGGGTATTCAAAACGCCATGGCAACAATGATATAACAACAACAAACAAACAAACAAACAAACAAACAAAATATAAAAGTGTCTGCAATATGATGTAAGCATTTGTTCAAAGATGAAGTTTGCTGTTTCAAATGTTGAAGAACAGATCACTGGGATGTGTACATGTACATAATTTATACATTGTACATGTATCATACAGTGTTAACTAACTATACAACAACAACATTTTGCATGAATTTTTTGGAAAAGCCCAATTATTAAGATAAGTGGTAAATACCAGTTAAACCTAGTAAGTTTTATGAATGGGGAAATATTTGGTAAGTGTTATCAACATGTGAACTGAAATAAAGGAAAGTTAATCGAACAATGAGAGACTCATGTTTGAACTGTAAAACATGGCTTTGTGTGATGTATATTTGTAATTGTTAAAAAGTTCTTTATCATAAAGATTACGAAGATTGCGGAATTGTTAGATGTTTTATTAAACCTAGTTTTATTTATACTGTTCTTAAAAAAAGATGTTTTCTCAGGTAAAGGGAAAGCAACATACTGAAACAAACTGCAAAGAACAAATACAAATGCCACAATAGTACATGTGAGACACCAACCATATTGACTGATGACACTACATGCATATATGTTCTATAGCTATTATACAGTGTAAATTTTGATTTAAAAAACACAGACACATGTCCATGTGTTGCATCAACTACTACTGCACTATAGTTTAACCTATCCATTCCCATGTAGTGTTTATAGATTATTTTCTGTATGATTCATGAAGTTTACAGCTCCAGGTAATTTCTGAAACCATCGATCAAACCTATGCACTCGCTGACAAGATATGTGATCATTTAAGACACCTTTATGTCATGTTGAATATAATATAACATCCAAATTACCAGTGAGTGAACTCGTCATGAAATGAACACCATTCAGGACAGAGGGACTGAATTGAATTCAATAGCAATTATATGATAAACTATTTTTAGGTTGAATGATTGTTCCACAGACAATGCAAGCTGAGACCAGGGTGTCATTTATCACAGTTTCTATTGTTTATTAGAAAAATGATATATTTGTTGGTATGTTCTGTGCATTGTAAACGGAGGACAGATGTATTTTATGTGTACCATCAGTTACAGTCTGTATGCAAATGAGGTGGCTGCAGATGTCTGGCTGTATATATATAATGTATTTGCTGAGGTTAACCTCAGACCATATTGGCTGTGGTAATACCCTACATATTATGAACTACAAAATAGTTTGTTAATTAAATTATGTGCACAGAGATTTGACATGCCTTTTTCTATTCAAACATTCTTTCATACAGGAATCAGTTCTTTGTTAATTCTATATATTTTTCTGTGATGCTTGGATGAAATGTATACATACAAGTACTAAAATAAGCTGGAATCAATATCAGGCCATTAATTATTTGATCAAAAGCTTATCACAAGTATGCTATGCTACATACAGCCAGTTACTTAGATTCTGTGGAGGGTTGGAGGGAGGGGGGGGGGGGGTATATTTATTTGTTTCTACCTCATGGTATAAAATGAAATCTACTGATGAATAGAAAAACCAAATGGATATATGACAAGGAATAACTTAACAGGTTCTAGTATATTATGAAGATGAAAATATCAAAACCACGACTGAAAGGAATAGCAGCATTATATATTCTACAAAAATATGATACAGTTACAGTGAATTTGACATGTACTTACCACTATAGAAACAAAACTGGGTATGCAAAAGAGTTATTATTTTTTAAGAAATTTGAATCTATTTGAATTTATTCGTTATCGTGTAACTATATAGTTTGTTAAATTCCCCTTATTTATGTACCACGGTTACATGTTAATGACATGTGCAATCTCACATTGGCTAGTGGTCTAAAAGTCACTATGTTGGAAATGAAGCTAAAAGATAGACTAGGAAGAAGTACATTTGAATTCAAGCTCGGTATTGAACAATAGTACCTGATGACCCATCCTGTCCACCACAGACACCTTGTAACCAGTGTGTGATTTCCCGCCTTGTTCAACAGTTGATTGTGAAATCACTCCGACTACAAACCAAACAAGTGGACTGAATACTAAGTATTCCTGTTACAGATTTATTTTGTTAATTTTATATTCAGATCGATGTATGTTCTTTCCGGCATATGTCATACAATTCACTGGTGACCACTGTTCTGTATTAATATGTACTTTCTTCTAAGAATTTCTGAATAACTTAACATTCTCGCAAGAGGCCTTCCAAGGACATAGATCTTTAGAAATCTACACAACATTTAAGACACTCCTTAGAAAATTCTATTTTTGTATTCAACTCTACGGTTTATGTTAAATCTTCAGTCCTCGAGACATTTCTTGAAAATGCAATTTTTATATTCACTTGCAGATTTATGTTCAAATGTTGTCATACTTGGAATTCAAAATACATATAAATGTATGAATGAGAATGACATAAAGTTTCTATTCAGCTCACAGCTATAAATTCATTAATTCTCATTTTGTGTTTATAAAACAGAACAGACATAATCTGGGTCTGTTGAAAACCCTTGAGGAGATAATATATGGACTATAAACGTAAATCATGAAAATATTGATAATTAAACAGGACATCAAAATAATATGATATAAAACTGCTAATCTTTCATTAATATGCTAATGACACTGTTTTTAAAGATGTAATGCTACAACATTTTTGTGTGCTGTGTAAGTATACTGTCATCGCATTGACTACCTTTATCAGCAGTTTTCTTAATATTCACATACGTGTACCGTAAACTTTGCTTCTAGCTACTTGTGTTTATCTTCGGTGGCACTTTTCAAGAAAAATCCATCAGATTAAAATCGATGAGGTTGTGTCAGGCAACAAACATATCTAATGAATTCAAGCCAACAGACTAAGATGTATGTCATTGGAAAGATATCATCATTTTCCCAAAAGGTTAACATCTTTAACACGCAATGCTGCAAGAAATGGCTTATAGAAGAAGCCATCTAGAAAATGTACTGAACATTTCTCAACAAAATTAAAGATGAGAAAAGTGTACACTCCAAACGGACAAATACAACTGGCATATCATTTCTCAGGTTTAAAAAAATATCGAATTAAACTTAATATATGCATTTGGACTTATTTTACACCATAAATTAAAAACTGGATATTTTTCCTATTGTATATTATACAATATATATTACCGTGATTACAAAGAACTGTGTTTTTACTTTACTCTAAACATAGAAAAACCTAGTTTATTCATTGTTGTAAACAAATTATGAACACTTTCCAGTTATGGTATGTTTCTTAATGTTTAAAAGAAATCACATGACATCAATGGCAATGTACCTCAAAGCCTGAGAATGAAATTAGCGAAAAAGATAATGTTTCTGGCATGTACTGAATTTGAAGTACTTCAAAGAGTGAACAGATAGAAACTGATTCACTACAGCTGTTAATTATTAATTATTCTGCTTCACAGATAATAAATTTTCATTCTTATAAATTTTAATGCTACAATTTACTCCATCTTAGTTTACTTAGCAAAGAAATTAGTTTATTCAAATATCATCAACTTGTAATTAAAGCATAGTTCAATCCATTTTGGAGAAAACTCACAGTGTGTGTGTTTTAGTTGACAAGACAAACAGATGAGGTTATTTGTACATCATCATTGTGTAATAACGGAAGCACAGTTCAATACATTTACAAGGATGACCGAGTGCACATACTGTTTGCATGAACAAGTTTACAAGGCAAATAAATAATTCTGTAAATCATAGTTTGACTGAAGCATATTCGTTTTTTTTTCCATTCCAAAGAATGTTCCTGATTCAACACACAACACAGTGCACGTTATAGATACGTGGCATTACAAATGAGTTGATTTGTATGTCTTCAATTTGTTACCGAACCAAAGTTTTAATTTACTTCCATGGAACACTCACAGTGCAAAAACTCGAAACAGATTTTAAACTAGTTTGACACAACAAATGGAGGAGTTTTTGAGATAGCACATCTTGAAATTGCAAGTCACGAATACTTTTAATGCATTTCCACACTACATTTACATGTACAATGCAACACATTCTTTTCACATTTTACTTTACACTTCCAACATATGGGTTTACGTTGTATGTGATGTGGTCATAATAGTGTACCTACGTCATGAGCACTGAAGTCTTGAGGGATGCTCACTGAAAGCTTACTAGTAACACATCGAACAGTCACGACTTCATTAGCACGCAATAATTTCGTAACTCGACCAAACCTTAATGCATTTCAAGGGAAGGTTCACTGTACGACACACTCTGGGCATTCGTTTGAAAACCGCAACATGCTTGTTTCAACAACCATGAAATTGCTACACAATGACCTAAATTCTGTAATTCTCAAGAGTTTTAGCTACATGATTCGTCAAACATTTAGACTTCTTACAGAACACATGAAGTGTCTTTAATTAATTTCTCCAATATTCCCCTGAGTACATCAAAAAACATATATTAAATGGATTACAAAGTTAATTTTTTGTTAAGATTTAAAAATTCATAAATTTACATCATTACAGTAACAAAACATGCCAGGATTATAATAAATAAACTACCCAATGACATATATCAGACATGTATAAAATTTTGCTGCTGACATTTTTTGTTCACTAAATGTCTGCTAGGAATGAGATCATTCCCTGCTATACTGAAGATGGAATTTCCCTGTTTTGTAGCCAAGTAATGTTTTACTTTCGTTTTTGGTCACTTACATTGAGGTTTTAACTTGACATTTATCTCTCCTATTAAGATGATGAATCAAATTAGTTATTCGGTATATTATTCAGATTTTCAATTGCACAGTAGGCACCACTCTCATTTTTGAAAGGGAAAGGATACCCTGTGAATTCAGATTTAAAATGAGGTAAAATACTTTGGTTTCATTATATTAACTTTCCAAGTTGAAAATGGCATTGATCATTATTACAATGTGGGGGAAGTGATGTACAGGCCTTCCTACGCAACATCCTGTTACACGTGTTGTCAACGGCTTGCATTATACTTTACAATAACAACAGAAACAGTGGACAACACTTTAACAGCAGTTCCCTGGTGAGGTCCAATTTCATCTAGGTTCTGATCAATGCCAGCTCCATACTGATAAGTGAAAATGAGTGAAACTAAGGCATTTCATCTTGTTCAACATCCAAGTTTTTAGGTACACTTCCCATTTAAAACCAACAGTAGACCTGCTTAAAACTGTACTGATATACTCTATTGCATCAGAGACAAAAAATACATACTGTGTACATCAAAAACCAAAGCATTCAACTACTAGATGGTAATATTATGTCTTTGTAATGTGAAGAGTTTAAGTCTGCATGTTAACGTTCTCAATTTCACTGTTCATGCTGTGCAGTATGTGTGTTTGCTCATTTCATTAAATCAGCTTACAGCAAGGTTAAGTGTAAGGTGGTTCACTTTCAATTATACAATTGAAACCATACACAAACAGTGTCAATTATATTCCAATCAATATACATTTCAATCAGTTTCAATGTCATTGTAAAACTGTTCTGTGGTCACACAGGAAAAATGTCTTGTTTAACTTCCCACTGTTACACTAATACTAAAACACAATAAGCATTTTTACATATTAGCTGTCAAAGTATTCATGGCCATTCATACTTCCCACCGCAATTATAGAAATTTATACCATATATACTGTAAAATCAGACCTGAATACAAAATCTGCAATGATTTGAACAGATCAATAAATTACTGAAATCACAGCAAATTTCTTCGTCAAATATTTTTACTGATGTGGCCAAAAGTTAATTTGCATGTATTAGTGCAACAGAGTTAAATGAAATATTCAACTTACTTTAATAACACTGCTTGATCGGATTCATAAGATCCAATTAACAGATCTGAAAACAAACAAATTGAAGAAAAATAGAATTTGTAATTATTACTCAGTTGTCATACTAAAAATTGAAAGTACAAATATGCCGGATATTACATTCGTTACTAAAAATATGTGATCACTATAGTGATTTTAATATAAATATATTGGAAAATATTTTCTAATCCACCGAAGCTTGCATTCCCCTTTCTACTTTGCCTGTTAAAGAGTGTCTTTGTGTTGTCAAATATGAAGATTCATTGGTAAATACAATATGCACTCTAGTGGCAATATGCCTGTGAAAGTTTGCCTCAAGTGATGCCATATATGGTGATTCACTCACCAAATATGGCAAACACAGTACACTAGACTTGGCAATAGGCCAGTGAAAGTTTGCTGTACTTCCAAATATGGAGATTCATTCACCAAATATGGGAAGCACTGTTTTTGTCTACCGAGGTCATTGTATCAAATTTCCACAGTCCATCTAATATTCATTTGTACTGACAGTGTTCATGCATTCCTAAGCCTACATGTATAGTACCTTCACAACATCACAGCATTTCACTTGAACAGACAAGGGTTTTTCATTTTATAATCCATATCTTTCAATGTCAGATGCAATGGCAACATATGGTATCTGTCATGTATGGTATCTTTGAATGAATAATTAATCCCAACCCTCAAATAACAGGAAAGAAATTATTTCCTATGAAAGTCTACATGTGCTAAATCCATATTATCAGAACGAGAGACAGCGAATCAATGAATTTTAATAATGGTGATATTTACAATATAGCTAAATCAAAATGTATGAATGAAAATGCTATACCTTAACACAACAGTCATGGCATAAATGTTTTCAAAAAATATAAATACTTGAAAATCAACATATACATATCAATATTTGTGTATCAATTATGACTATCAGTTTGAGAATGAATATTGAAGTTAATAAACCGGACATCATACACATTGTATAAATTCAATATTCTGATGGTATCACTAATTAGATGAAAAGCTACCTGTATACATTAAATTTTTCAGATCTACTTCAAAATGTAAATGCACATGCGAAATCTAACTACAATTACTAGTATATACACCCTTGGATTGACAGGTTGACCTCAAGTAAAAAACAGTATATATAATAATGTATACTAGTCTATTAGTTTACAATATAGGGCTAACATAAAGTAGTATGGGTTCACATGATGTCTGCATGTTCATAGAACTGTAACATACAAAATACTATTAATAATGTTGCAATGTGTTTGAGACAGACTTCTTGATTATATATTACAATTTGTAAGTAAAACTAATCAAAATGTTTCCTTCTGTACATAATATGATTTACAGAATATCTGATCATAGAACTGCAACATACAAAATTCTATGGTTTTTTTTTATGTATTTGGGATGGAATTCTTGATAATATACAATTCAGAACCTGACAATTTGTAAGTAAAACTAATCAAAATGTTTCCTTCTGTACATAATATGATTTACAGAAAATCTGATCATAGAACTGCAACATACAAAATTCTATGTTTTTTTTTTATGTATTTGGGATGGAATTCTTGATAATATACAATTCAAAACCTGACAATTTGTAAGTAAAACTAATCAAAATGTTTCCTTCTGTACATAATATGATTTACAGAAAATCTGATCATAGAACTGCAACATACAAAATTCTATGTTTTTTTTTTATGTATTTGGGATGGAATTCTTGATAATATACAATTCAAAACCTGACAATTTGTAAGTAAAACTAATCAAAATGTTTCCTTCTGTACATAATATGATTTACAGAAAATCTGATCTTAGAACTGCAACATACAAAATTCTATGGGTTTTTTTTTATGTATTTGGGATGGAATTCTTGATAATATACAATTCAAAACCTGACAATTTGTAAGTAAAACTAATCAAAATGTTTCCTTCTGTACATAATATGATTTACAGAAAATCTGATCTTAGAACTGCAACACACAAAATTCTATGGTTTTTTTTTTATGTATTTGGGATGGAATTCTTGATAATATACAATTCAAAACCTGACAATTTGTAAGTAAAACTAATCAAAATGTTTCCTTCTGTACATAATATGATTTACTGAATATCTGATCATAGAACTGCAACATATACAATTCTATGTTTTTTTTTTATGTATTTGGGATGGAATTCTTGATAATATACAATTCAAAACCTGACAATTTGTAAGTAAAACTAATCAAAATGTTTCCTTCTGTACATAATATGATTTACAGAAAATCTGATCTTAGAACTGCAACATACAAAATTCTATGGTTTTTTTTTTATGTATTTGGGATGGAATTCTTGATAATATACAATTCAAAACCTGACAATTTGTAAATAAAACTAATAAAATGTTTCCTTCTGTACATAATATGATTTACAGAAAATCTGATCTTAGAACTGCAACATACAAAATTCTATGGTTTTTTTTTTATGTATTTGGGATGGAATTCTTGATAATATACAATTCAAAACCTGACAATTTGTAAATAAAACTAATAAAATGTTTCCTTCTGTACATAATATGATTTACAGAAAATCTGATCTTAGAACTGCAACATACAAAATTCTATGGTTTTTTTTTATGTATTTGGGATGGAATTCTTGATAATATACAATTCAAAACCTGACAATTTGTAAGAAAAACTTATCTTCTGTACATAATAGTATGGTTTACATGATATCTGATTATAGAGCTGTAACATACAATATTCTATGTTTTTATGTATTTGGGATGAAATTCTTGATAATATTATACAATTCAAAACCTGACAATTTGTAAGAAAAACTTATCAAAATGTTTCCTTTTGTGCATAATAGTATGGTTTACACGATATCTGATCATAGAACCATAACATAAAATATTCTATGTTTTTTATGTATTTGGAACGAAATTCTTGATAATATACAATTCAAAGACAGGCGTTTTGTAAGTAATACATTACTCAGGTACACATTCCCTTTCCATAGACTATGATTTCATACTAATGTAGTAGCTATAATCATTCCCCCTAGTACCTGTACAAGCTTTATCTTGCATGTGTATAATAGTTGAACAATTACCTGTGGGAAAATATAAACATCGTACATCTTCACAATATTATGTGCAAACACTACAAATGTATGTCTCGAAATCATTATTTTATTTGCAATCCCTGCATAGGCATTTCAAGGAAATCTTTTCTAATATATAACATCAAAGCCGAGATTAATTTGATGAATAGTAAATCAATTCAGCTGGTTGGGTATTGAATACATAATTCCTCGTCTGTAAAAGATATGCATATTTATCAGAAACAAAGCAGGCAACGTTTCTGAACAAATCGTATTTCAAGACACTGGCCATACGACAGCAATTCATCTTTTATATTTTGAAGGTATATTTTTCAATAGATTACAACCAAATCTTGGTGACATATAGTATGTTTTTGATACTGTTATAGCCACAACAAACCTGCCCTATAAAATAAATCTTGCTTCATTTACACAGCATTATGGGAAGTCATTTGTCGTGATATCAAACATTTAGCATACACTCCGAAAGATATTAAATATTTTATATTTGACAATTTGACAAATTAGTAGGCATGCAATGAATCCACAATAACTGCCAATATTTTATTTTTTTATTTTTTTGACAGATTTAAATCACATTACGTTGTGGAGAATTAGGTATGTTCCCACTTGATACGTGTTTTTACTCAGACATTTAATACATGTATTGTATACAAAATGGCTTCAACTAATAAAATAGGAATTTGAAGTTTCTTGAACTGAAGGATACACTGAAAAATACAGTGAAGACAAAAAAGTGTTATTAATATAACTTAAAATCATTCTTTAATTAACAATTATGTATCAGGATTTTTAAGAGATAAAAAAAAAATTCCTATATTTTTGGCGACTATGTGGCAACAGTAGGAAAGTGTTTTGTGAATAATGAATAGTGGGTCAATTTGTTGACAAAGACTGAAGTGTGCAGTTGTGTTTAGGACAAAAGTTAAATTCAATATTATGGTTTACCATCAAACACAAGAAGAGAATATTTTGTTTATTATATTCATTTATAAGAGTCTTCTTGACTGTAATGTTAAACAAATCCAGCAGCAAACCAAAATCCTGGCTGTTTTTCTAAACTCAAGACAGGGCACCACAACCATCGTTGCAAACCACAGCCTCTTAAAGCACGTCCACTTTAACGGGACCATCAAAATGTGCTGTAATTTCGAAGTGTAGCGCAAGACTCTGGTTTGCGAGAATGACCACAGCAAGATTTGTACAAATAAATCATGAATATTTACCAATCTCACTTTAATTACCTTTGCATGATTTTGAAAAATGAAGCGTGGTTACATTTGAAATTATGTGCCCTTTGGGCAGAGTTTTCAAACGTTATTTTCAGCGACTACAGAAAAATAATATGGGATGTCTCATCTAAAAAAACATTAGCACATTTTGAAAGACATGTATGCAACAGCTGTTCAAAAACGAATAAACGAGCTTGTTACTGTGTTGCCAAAACCTTTTGACGTACGTATATACGTAAATGGCTATACGTGACTTTTCAGCCAACGCTACACCCACTGGCTTATATAAAACAATGTGAACCTCAACCGATGTAATCCTGTCAACTCCATATGGCATCATATATCTGTTTCATGTACAAGATTAACAAAAAAAAGCTTTTATCTAGTATTTGGAAAATCCTGTTTGATTCTGACTACACTAGTATTGGGTTACATCAGCCTTACGGCAAAACGTGTCACAAGACAAGACAAAGATTTGGTAGAGTAAGCTTAACTGATAAATAAGTAATACATGCATGCAATATGACTCTGTTTTCAAATATGAAAACCTTGAATTTTGCCTGCAGCTCAGTACAAGAGACATGAATAATTAACAACACCATGTAAAATAATATTTCAGAACGTTAACGCCGTCAGTTTATGTGGGCGAGTTGAAGGCTGCATTTTGTTTAGGTTGGGTGGATTCAAGAAAGTGGGTGATTGAAGATAATTCACTGCATTGTTGCCTAGGAAGTTTGAATGTACGTGAAACTCATAGTGAAAACTTTATGTGTCAATTTCATGTGGATGAACGGAATTAGTGATTATTATATGTAATAGATTATAGTAGTGACTCAATAACATCTATGCCACCATCAAAAGAGTTCAATCATATTATGGATGTAAGCAATTTCAACACCCCACCCCACCCAGTATGAATTGTACTGTATTTATGAATTCATGTCTTTGGTTTCACTTTTTGGGGCTCCCCAATAGCATAAAACCTCGCAGCTGCTTAAGAGATTTTCTCATTTGTCACAGTAGAATACGAAATATCACATTTTATTAGTAATTATTGGAAAATTTGTAATTTGCCTAATACCTTTCTCGGAATAATACTATAATAATGCATTTGAAAAATCCCAGTATGAAATATTAATTTCAAATTGATAAAATATTTAGAATCTACTGACCATCAAGTGAACCCAGTAACTAATATTCTCCTAGATTATAGAACTCAACTTGAAACATATGATAAAGAAAATTAATAAATCCCTACCCATTATAGTATTATATAGTTGCTACGGATGAAACTGTATATTGATATAGACAAATGAGATACTAAATATGAAATATTGATGTTGGCATAATATTTAGTTCCTTCTTTCCTCTTCAAAAATGCCATATTTGTTTTTTCTTGATAACAGATTGAATATAACAATACCGCAATATGACAACACATTTCAACTTGTTAGATCAACTGGTTTAATGGCTCTGAGTCAAATGATGTGTGTCTTTTCATGAAAATTCTACTCCAAACACGTGATACATCAAATTTCAAACCAATTCCACGACAGTGAAGGCAATTTTTTTTTGTTCATATGTTCACTTTTCCCAAATGGACATATTTGTACTTCGTGTTAAAACCTTTACAAAGGGAGTGACTGCATGCGTACACAATATTGTCATGAAACAGACTTGTTAGATCAGCTGCTCGGTTACATCATTATTACCCCAATAATGACAGAAACCACAAACAGACATAGGAAGTAATTATACCCTGTGTAAGCGCACCAAACTCCTTCAGTATTCAATGAATTCCCAACTGATGGCTTGTACTACAAATATCTAGTATTTTATCCCAAATCCCACATCACCAAACACGGTGGTATACAGTTACACATCCCTCAGGCAAGATTTGATGCTGAGGAAGGAAACGGCTTCTGTTGCCGAGTTTTCCTGATAATTTATGGATGGGATACGGAATATTATCAATGTGAGACTGCTAGGCTTCATATTTCACAGCTTTATCTGGGTTCACAAATATTAAATAATACATCTTCTGTAGTAGTGTGCAGAAATTACACAGTGTGAACAGTTATATATCTTCTGTTAGACAGTTTCACTGATTAGTCAGAATTGATTTTGGATTACATGTTTATCAGTGTTTACAAATATTAAATCAAAACATATTCTGCAGTGTTCAGAAATGATAATTTTAGAAAGATCTCCTGCTGACCTCAATATCTCAAAAACGAGAGGATACAGAAAAACAACAGAAAACATAGGAAGGGTGTAGAGAGAAGTGTGCAAGTGAGTGAGATAAGCGGTAACCTTGAAAGCTTCTCTTTGGAACATGTTTCTCTGATTAATAATTTATTAAAGGAGAACATCATTCCAGGAAATAACTTAGGTATTTTCATAAACTTTGGGTTCTGGAGAGTCATTTCATTATTTCACATCACATAATTTTCAGTCAGTTGCCAAGAAACACCAAACTGAAACTCTTGTTCACTCCCATTGTTCTTTATAAAGACATAATAAACCATTGCATGATGGGTCTTAGCAGACATAATTATTCATAAGATGCACAGTGAATATTCATGACGCCAAAGAGCTTACTTCCTACATTTATTGGTTGCACACTGAATATTCATGACTATTTATCTGAAGGTTGTGAACATTTCTTTGAATTATTGCAAGAACATTTTTGAGTAGCATTCAAACATTGTCAAAATATGCTTGGAAATGTCTTCTGTTACAAGTTTCCATGACGATACATGGAATGGATCATCAACACAGATGCAGAATTATAACAAACGTCAGATATCACAGCTTTACTCCATGTTATCTAGGTTATACATTAAATTATCAATTTTCTTGGACTAAAACAGGAAAATATGATACACTAAAAAATCAACAGCATATTATTACATTGTGGTAACAAAATCATTTTATGATCTTAGATTATTCAGATTCATGTTAAAATGTACATAATCAGGGATGTAAATAAGGACTGTTACCCAGCAAAGCCAAACAGCTACTCTGCAATGATTTGCTGGCAACTTTTTCATGAGTTTGTTAGAAATTCTTTCTTTCAACCAGTATATTTACATCAGTGGGCACACTCATCATTCTCAATCATACATATTACTTTTCACATTTGACCAGTTACTTTTCAAATTAACTACGTCTGTGATAATGTAAAATATTTCACAAATTAAATACATACAATGATGGCGAAATGAATGTAAAATTTATACGCGATGCGTCATGGGTTGAGGCATTAGCATTTGAAATAAACGCAAGAATTTAGAATTTATAACAAAAGACACAATGCATGGCCACAACAAAAACTCAAGGTTGCCAAAACACAGATCACATTTTGCAAATTTAGGCTAAGATTCAAGAAATTCGCAGACTGAACTGAAAAAATACGAAATTTGACACGCAATTACGTTTCATTTACAAATTTATCTAACGCAGTATCACCAGAATGTGGTTAAGCTTTCAAGAGAAATAGAATTTCTCCTGAGATATGTTTTTGATCGCCGGAAGACATATGGCAATAACTATCATGATTCATTTATCTTTAGTTGTCCCTAGTGAGTCATTACAAAAATCAGAATTGCATTTACCTGGGTAGCGGTTGTTATCCATGTCTAAACCACCTGATAAGGAGAACCCAAAGGTCTTCAAATTATGGCCAATATCTGAGGCATGGATTACCTAAAATCAAGAACAAAGACAATATTCAGTCACTAATTTATTCAAAAGCCATCACCATCATCCTTCGGCTATGGAGCGGGCAACCACAAGTTTTCTTCAAACACAATGAAAATTGGTGTGTGGAGCATGTGCTCAAAATCACTACTGCAGTAACCCAAAGCAATGACCACTACATCAAAATTTATTTTCACAAATATATGTCATTCACTTGAGGATGTTTACCATCGATGATTCTTTGTAGAGCCTCTCTCATTCTGAGTGACAATAAACATTCTGCAAATGACCTCTTTCCGTTACTCCCTTCACTGTTATCACACTTCAAACGTCGTGTATGTATGATCTAGCAAGTTTCTTTCCAGGTACAGTTCAGTTACTTTGTGATAATCATATTTATCATTTGTTTTATTAATTTTAATAACATTTATTTTCAGATCGAGCAACGTAAATTTGTTTTTGTTTTCATCACAGCACCTTCCTAACTTATTTCATGCATATTGGCAATTTATAGGTCAATTAATTAATTAATCAACCAATAAACAAATAAATAACAATAAAAAAATAAATAATAAATAAAAAAGTAAGTAAATAAATGAATATGATATCATATATCGTATCAGTTATAAGAGAGATAGGAAATATTGCTAAACTTACACAGTCATACATTCAACCACAGTCTATGAGGGGAGCCCAGTGAAAATACCTGGAGAACACAGGTAGATTTCACCACCTAAGTAACAAGTATTAATTAAAAAAGAAATACCACATCCAGTGGTTTCCTAAGTTTGCCAATCACGATAACAGTGGTAGGAAATATGGCCAAATTTTCATACATTTCTATACATTGGACTACAGTATACAATGTACTTTATAAAGGTCACAGATTTGAATCCCACTGGAAACTGGGGATTTTTCTGTGACTTACCCAAACCCAGGGTGAGTGTTCTACAGACTTGATGGGTAGGCTGTATCACTCAGCCATGTCTCACTCACATGAATTTGGGGGGGGGGGACTCCTGGAGTAATGACTCGAAAAGTCGGGGATGATTACTCACACGGAACCCGCAGGAGCTATGTTTGCTGGGCCTGGGTGACTTTGGGATAGCCTGTGGACTGACTGTGAAAGCCTTGATATTTCCACAGCAACGTGATAGAGAGCGTGCAACATAGCCCTATCACATAGTCCCAAACCTGAATGGATCTCTGTAGCATTTGTGTTTGTTTGTGTGTATTTGTCTGCATAACAGAAAATCGCTGGGATCAATTCCCAGCACAAAAACTTGACAAAAAGAAACAAGAAAGTCATAATTTCATCTTGTCAACACTTAGTTGAGTATAATTATAGCTGTAATGAGAGTTGGTGACAGTGTTTAAAATACTCATTTAGTGAAGTGATTCAATGTGTAGTCATAAAATTGCTGCAATCACCAATATAACCTAATTTGGTATATTCAATAATTGGACAACGGAGACTCATTACTCTAATTAGTCAAATTAATGTCACTCCTGGAAATTCACGCATCGATGGCCAAGCCTAAAAAGATACGCAATCTCATGTCCGAGATTTACTAGACAGGAAAAGGCAGATATGAGGGGGCAATGTATGTGTTTATACATTATTAAAGAGTATATTGTGTGCTCCCATGGGGGCCAAGGATGTATAATTGTACATGTACTATAAGCTCCCCTGAGAAGCATGGAAATACTTTTTAAAAAGGGTTGTTGTGTTGTTATGGGTCCATGCCAGGAGTAATACATTGTAATTGTAAAGCACTTTAAGTACAGAATGTGGAAGAAGTGCTAAATAAACATTATTTTATCTAGAAATTTATTACTGCCGACAAAATTATTTTAAAAAAAAATTTAAAATATAGTTTTCATTCTGCTGTGTTATTTCATCTTCCCTCTGGGTATATTACACTAATTGATTCTGAATCTGAAGCCTTTGAAAATGAAGATGTGAAAAAATCAAGTAACAAAATGACCACAAAAGTGGTAAATGAAAATAGAACATCTTTTGTACACACAAGTTGTCAAACACTCATACCATGTTTTTTATTCAATTAGCAAATAGTTTCTACATTATCAGCACTAATAACCACATTATAATATTACTATGTTAGTCGTCGACTCAAAATATTAATTCTTTCCCTAGTAACACAATTATGCACAAAATGAAATGTGTTTCAACAATACTCAATCTGTAAATTTATCTCAATTTATACTGCATGTAAACCTAGATATTTTCAATACTAGAAGATTTGGCGTTTTTGGAGTCTTCAGCTAGTTCTCAAAGTCTAGTTTTACTATTTACCAGACTGGTACATTGTGTTCATGTACAAAAAGACTTTTTAGTCACTACACATTTTAGTTTTTTGTCATCCAGCGAAATAAGAGAAAATAAGTCTTTAGTGAAAATTTCCAGGTTTACAGTTACTGTATTACTTTGACCATTAATTTTGATTCAGTGCAAAATGTTGTCTAAAGGGAGAACATCACTCCAGGAAATAAGGTACTTTCATAAACTATGGGTTCTGAGGAGTAATTTTATGAGTTCACATCACCTACATTATCATAAATTCAGAAAAACAACAAGATGAACTTGTGCTTGATAAGGGAATTTTTTGCTGTGGGCCAAATCGCCTCAAGAGAGTCATCAGAAATACATTATACTATATACACATGCACTGAAATGTTAAGAAATTCAAAAATCTAAACTGGTACTACTTTGACCATCAATTAATATGTGGACTCAAAATATTCAGTTTTTTTCTCTGTGATATAAATTACACACTATTATGTGGAATTGAAATATGTTATGAAAATAGTCTCAATTTGTGAATTTTTTTCAGCTCGTATTACGTATACTTTGACCATCAATTTTGATTAAGTGCATAATTTTGTCTTAATGCATATGTTGTTCTAAGAGGATCAATCTGGTGTAACTCTGACGTTGTTTTGACAGTTCAAAATATACCCCACTTAACCCTGCCACTGTTATCGCCAACGACATGCATTTTCACTTTTCATAAAACACACTTATAAGAATAAGCTCTTAGTTTTCATGTAGTGCGAGGCTTGCGTGTAAATGACATGACGCACAATATCAATCCAATTTTGGGACAAAAGTAAATGTATATATATACATAATATAGGACTTCCAGATAGTGATCAAATTGAATGGATAGCGCAATAGTATCCTGTGAATTGCCATGATATGATTCAAGAGAAAATGAAAAATTCAAGGCAAACACAACTCATTACTTGATTGACAACTGTCTCTTTCCATTTTTTTTTTGAGGTCGAGTAAATGAGTAACAGGCTATTTGAATGGGGGGGGGGGGGGGCTGCAGCCTATGACATTTTGGGAATAGAAGTTTGCTTGCCCATAGTCTATAGAGGGACTGTGGCTTGCATTATATGGTAAATAGTTACTTTTGGCATATGGGAAATCATATTTACTTGTGACTAGGGGTTGTTGTGTTTGTATAAAATAATATATTTTTTATATGACATTTCTATGTGTCAGTGTAGAGATATCAAATTCCTATCTTTTTTGCCACAAAACCCACTTGCAGAATCAATGGTAATTTAGACTTGAATGCATAACTAAGAGCTAGTAAACAATTTGTGTGTCCCTGTATCTGCATTTCTCTTTGGTTATAAACATACCACCCCCACCCCCATCCCCACCTCCACCTCTTGCTTCACTGAAGTATACAACTGATGCTCATTCAAATGTTCATTCATGTTATTGAGCTGAACAAAACACACGGATAGTATATACATTTGTGAAAGGTAGCAAGATTTTGTGTGTTCCCCAGTCACTTTACCAAGGGTTCCTAAACAAAACTGTGACATATTGTATAGGAAACTATGCCAGATTGATCTGATTCCCTATTTCAGTTACTTGAGTTCCCAACCTTAGCAAAAAACAGTGCAAGATTATTATGACAGTTGATAATGTAACTATGCAACTAGTGTGTAAATAAGACTTAGAAAGTACATCATTGATTGATGAAATTATAAAGTAGTCATGGTTAGTACATGTACACATGCTTTTCTCACTACGAAAATCAAATACACAGTCTAGATGTACAGCATATCGGTGTCCACAAAGGAAACCATTTGTCAGAATTTCTTATTGCGGGGTTGATGAATGAAGCCATACAAGTACCCTTCATTGATTCTTTGATCACATCATTTCTGAGTGCCGCATGGTATCTTGTTATTGATATTACAATTTCCTTATTTTCACATTTGACTTCAATACAAGTATTCTACTACACTGCACTTTCAATTTCGTCAGTAGAAACAAGTTAGAATTAAAAGTGACTGAGATTGCAGAAAAGCAAATGTTAGAAAAATTAAAGTAGTAACACTCTATATATAGACCGCGTCAAGCACCAATTTTTGACAGCTAGTAAAGCATTACAGTGTTAGAGTGCCTCCGACATTTATTGTGAAATATTACCGTTTTATTAATACCTATATTGCATAATAAATATCATCAATTTGTGTAGTTTCCGACACGAGGAGAGGTATGACTAGGTTCTTAAATGAAACAAAATAAACTCAGTAAATACTGGTAAGTTCATACAAATGACCATTATGAATGCCAATATTAAAAGTCTGGCAAATAAATAAAAGAGTAATTGAAAACCATGTGATGCATTTAGATTATATTTTTTGAAACTATACATGTATATGGTGTTGGATAATGGGTTCAATGTATTGCCTGCACTCTGAATGGCACACAAAAGTACATGTGTACAGTGTTAGATGACTTTTACTTAGTTGTACAGTATAAGTTACTTGGTATAAGGTATTTTATAAAATATCCACAAAGTTAAAATCATGCCTAATTTATATTCGTGAATGTCTTTAGATTGTTGGTTTCTTCACTTTCCTTTTGTTGTTGTAATTTTATGTTGTTTATTAAAGTTTGTGTTGTTGCTTTTTTGGGAAATTATAATTTTCTTCTTTTTTTGGGGTGGGGGGGGGGTGGGGGTGGGAGGTTGGGAGTGGGAGTGGAGACTAGGAAGTTCACCCGACGATTGATGCACTGAATTTGCATCACTTTCCAATATGTACAAAGTGACTCAAACTTTTGGTTAGTTGTAAAACTATGTGCAGCATACCAACTGAATAGTCTTTAATAAACATTTGGTCAGCTTTATCAGACTGAAGCATCCAGTGATAATTACCACAGAGGATTCGATCAAACCATGCTGTAAAATGTATACTCCCTAGGGAGTTGAGGAAGCATAATGTGCCATTGTCATGTGCAATTGTAGGTCCATACTAAGGGTAATACATGTAAAAAGCACTTTGAGCACAGTGTGGGAAAGCGTTGTATAAAAACTAACATCATTATAACATTAGTAAATGGTACAGATGTAGTAACATTAAGACCTTGTCAGCATAATTACATACCTGTGATGGAGTTTGTCTTATTCCATCAGGTGAACCATTATAGATATATACAACACCCCTTCCATCTTTACCTCCGTATGGGGCTCCAACGGCAATGTCTATATACAAATATACAAAAAAAAAACAATTTGTGATAACAACACAGATACAATGGTATGGCATAAGATGGTCCAGGTGATGAAGATGGTAGTGGTGTTGACAAAAACAGCATTGATGATGGCAACAATGATGGTGATGGATTGATGGGATGGTGAAAATAAACTTCTAAAGCCTAAAGCTAAAACTGAAACTTGAAAGAGCAATCGTATAAGAACTCCTTGTGTTGTTTTAGTTCATAGTTCACTATCATGTATAAATAAGAGGTTTAGAAAGAACCCATTCAATCAGCAGACTATTACATGTAGTTGTATAAGAAAATACATTCAGTTTCAGTGAGTTACATTCCTAGGATTGTGGCATCCCTTTAATTTTGACTTATAGACCCCTATACACATTGGAAATCTACTAAAAATTACAGCAGCACGAGTCTTGCTATAAACTGAACCAGTACACTGTGAGTGCAATCATATCAACATCTATTGAGAAATCAATGTCAACATATCACCATAATAGTTTTCTTTCATTTCGGACTTTAGCTTTGTCGAAAGTGATCTCAGCAAAGTAATACAATGTATCTTCATCAGCACCCACCGACAACCACATACCATGATAACCCGACATTTGACATTTGTTGCACATCTCTAGCAAAGTTATGGCTTGGAAATTGATGAGCATTTCAAAAATGTGCTCAGATCACTCACTAAAAGATGTTTTATCTTGTTTATGGGCATACCGGTATGTCTTCATTTGTTTGGATTCTCTTTGGGATCTTGGCATGGATTTTGTTGGGCACACAAATTGACAAATGGGCATGGATTATTAATACTGCCCATCCATTTCAATATTTTGTCGTGGCCCATCAATGTTGATGTTATCCTGCATCAAGCAGCTTTGATATTTTTCAGTAGTCAATTTATGGAGTAGATTGATGAGATGAAAAAAATTGGTGAATGAATAAAAAATGGTGTGTACATGATTTGTATAAAGAGATCTGTCTTTTTTGACGCTCAGGAGACTAGTATATGGTAAACTGCATTTTTCTTCAAAATCTGATATCTCTGCATTGCTATTTTCACAAACCATCATATACTTCAACCTATAGAGAAACTGGTGGGTAAAAACAGCAATAATCTGCGATTTGCAGTTTGAGAATACGGAAAACTATCAATTTTGGTGTCAAAGCTTTTTACTACAATATTGTAATGATATCCCTGCTGAGTGATATACTTTAGACCTGAGTAAGCAGCTGAAGCAGAAACTAAATTCACCACACTGTAAAGTTGAACGTATCATGTACCTGACATAGAAATGCAGATTCAAACTGTACATTTTTATTACAACTCCTTTTCATCCTAATGGTTGCTTCATTATTTCAGAATATTTATTGTGCATAGGTGACAATGTCTTAAATTTCTTTTAATATTTCAGAACGACCATGATAAAACTTTTAAAAATTTGAAGAAAAAAAAATTGAAAAATATTGATATTCAGGGAAATTGGTCCTTGAGGAACACTCTACCCGAATTGTGAGTTTATTTGGTCCCAGTGTAGTTTTCATAACCTTAATGTTACTTGGGAGTTGTGATCGTAAAGTTTGCCAATAACATCCACTAATTGAATACCAACTCACTCAGGACGAAACCTCACAATACACCAAAGACGACAACCAATTAGAGCCATAGCTTCTAACGTAATTAAAGTTGCATTCCCTGGCTGAATCACAGACAATTAACGAGAAATAATTAAAGATATGCATTAGAATAATATGATTGAGTTCAAAAAGTATTTTCTTGGAAACGAAGAGTGATCATTTTGAAGTTATACAGTGGTGATAATGTCATCGTGTCAGAGGGGGTAGAGAATAACGCTAGCAGTCAACAGTATACACTTTTCTAATAAATTAAATTATGTACTTCATTTAGCATATGGATATCAAATACGGTACACCGTCCTCAGAGCCATTTTCTCTCGGTGGTATTGTGTAATTAAATCATCTGAAGCTAAACCAAATCTATGTTGACATTTATGCGTATTATGTGTAAAAACTAAAAATAGACCAACTCATTAAATGGAAAAGCTGCACAGTCTGCTCATTTCACTTACAAAATTTATCTCGTGCTTATTAAATTTTATAAGCTATCCGAGTTCCATTAGTTTCCTGCCTGACACGATGTGGGTTTAATTGTTTCTCCATTTCAAAGTACTTAAGAAATCCATTCCTACATGCATCTCCTTCAGAAGTCCCTGGTACATTTATTGAGGGATATAAATCTTTAGCTGAAGGGGACTTATGCAGGCAATATGCTTGTCAGAGAGTATTATGCAGTGTTCTTAACTTAGTTATGTTGCACTTAATTTATCATCGGTATCGGTAAAGTAGGATAAAAACAGAGACATTCCTTGCAATCCCGGCAAGGGAAAATTTCATAGAGGCAAAATATAGTCTTGTTGTTTAGAGTGAAATTTTTTTTTAAAATGAAGTTTGTAAATATGCTGGAAAGAAGGCCTGGAAATTCTTGTATTGGATCAGAGCCAGAGATGGCCTCATCAAAACAGGTATTTTTCAGAGCTGATTTTTTGAAACCATACAATGTGCAATACAGTTGCCTTGCTATTAGATACATAGAAAATAGTGTGCTGATCATTAGTTTGTGGACAGGGTGCATTTTAAAGAAATTCTTATAGGGCTTTTCCAATTTACCAAAAGCATGGCCATCAGTGTTCATATCAAAAGTTGATCATCTCATGTAGATGTAGATTCACATGACTTGTATAGATTTGTTTCTGATGTCTTTTTGACTTCTTGGTGTGACACGCTGAGTCAGACTTTTACAGACCAACTCTCAGATTCTGACAAATGCAGCTTGCTAAGCCATTGTATATACATATAGATGCACACATCTACATATACATGTACAAACTATGGAAGGATCAAGCCTTTAAATTTGACATGTATGAAGATAAACCCACTCCTAGACAAAATCAAACAGAGCTGACATTAGAGGCCCATCAAGGCCTACAGTCAGAAGAGTACCTGTAAGCACCTGTAAGTATCAAACCATTTGTAAAGTTGGAAATTTCTGATAAAAACTTATTTTCACTATAAAAAAATGCAATAAGTAGTGACTAAAAATACTTCATGTACAGAACACAATATATGAGTCTGGTAATTAGTAAAAATTAGTCTTTCAGAACTAACTGAAGACTGTAAAATAGCAAAATTTTCTAGAGGTTTAAATCTAGGTTTACAGTATTTTTTTCAGCAATTGTACATAACTGCCCTATATTCTAGCAAGACAGAGTTCTTTAATAATATTTTATATATGAATTATCTTAAACTAAAACTTTAAATACAACTTGAAATATTACTTTAAACTCTTTAAAGCAATAATTTTTTTGCAACTAAGATCCAAGCACGTCATTCAATTCAAACTACGACATGACAGCATATTACTATTTATTTTAGAAATGGGCAAATCTATGTAATAACTGATTCTACATAATTATACACAACAGCAAGAGTTACAAATAAGTACATCCATTCAAAAGCTAATCAAACTTGCACTCAGTTGTCAAGATTTGGAATGAAAAATGGAATTCTTATCATTCACTGAAGGCAATAAACGATAACATTGTATGCAACAATGCCTCAAATTAAGATAAACCAGAACAAATTTCCTCTCATGAATAGCGACATCACATTAAATATTGATGATGGTTGACGTCAAT
Source organism: Glandiceps talaboti (assembly GCF_964340395.1). NCBI lineage: Eukaryota > Metazoa > Hemichordata > Enteropneusta > Spengelidae > Glandiceps > Glandiceps talaboti. Next base: position 21,537,894 of record NC_135552.1, read on the forward strand.
CAGTGCATTTACTGGTAATTTGGGTCTGCAGCAAACATTGCCAATGTCAAGTATTAGAGTTTCATATTTTCTCAACCGGAAGATTCTGTCAATATTTCATCTGCACCGGTATATTGAAACAAAAATTATCAAATTTGCTGTACAGTATTGCATTTATGTATAAAGTGGTTACAAAAGACTTATTAATGAATACTTATTTTCATGTCTTGTTCTTTCCTCCATGAAAGAAGTGGATATTTATCTTTTAATAAATGTTTAGGTGTAAAGCAAGCAGACTATAGTTTGGACAGGGTTTCTACAAACTTCTCAGTCATTGGCTTTAAGGTCTCAGCTATTAAAGTAACTTTAAAGCTGCTCTAGCCACAACTCGCACGAGTTTTGAAATATTTTGTTGTATGACAGCTAGAACCCCATGACACATGAGTGTGATGCACTCGGGGTATTTGCATGAGTGTTTGCAGTGTTCTCTGCAGTCAACACTTCACAAGCATACTGAGTGAATGATCAGCACAAAGCACTGCAAACACAAGTGCAAATATGCCCTAGTACCCACACTGGCACTAATGTGGTATGAGAGTCTGTTAATACACAGTCATGTTTTTCCAAAGCAACAAATTTCAATAAAAATAACACTGTGATCACATGCTTTCATGTACATGTAGAATGAACGATCATCCTCATTTGCATATCATTTGTATGCAGATATGCGATAACGTTTTCGATACTGCACTGCAGTGCAATACCACTAGTATGTGCATGCACAGAGGCAAGTACTCTCTGGTACATAATATTATAAAAATAATGAATAATAATAGTGTAATATCGTACACTCTTCTCAGTATTGAATCATCTGTGGATAAACATTTTTGTGTTACAGTACACATAGTATGGTAAAATACATCTAGTAATCAAATCAATTTTTTGGTCAGCATCCAAAAAATCAGTGCCCCAATGCAAATTCAATTTCAACATATTACCGTACCACTTTATATACATGTAGATAAAGTAGACCTCAAAATGTAGAATTTCTAATTATTAGTATTTCAACAATATTTTCAGTGTCTAGATATTGCTGATTGTCTGTCCAAAAGAGTACTACTCCAGTGACAGCTAGTGCAACTTTAAAGAGTATAAGAATATCACTACAGAAATCATGAATACAGCTACCTTGTTCATCTACCCTACATGCTTTTTTTAGCAATATTAAAATCATTTCAAATAATCATCCCTTCCACTTTGTTTCATCACATCCCTTGCAATAACATAAACATGAAACGTCTTTTTAAAGTCACAATATGGCATTGTATTGATTCTCTCTCTGTATGGAAAAACCTTTAAAAAAAAGGCGGCACACTTGTATCATACAGTACTATGATAGAACCACATGCCGTAAGTGTGGCATACTGGACGCATTTCCATGACTGTTTGCAGTGTTTTCAGTGGCTGTAACTTTCATGAGCATAGCGATATATTCTACTTTCTTCCAAGTTTCAATTGTAATATAACATTTGTGGTAAAGACTACTATAATTACTAAAAAGAATTCTAGAAAGATGTTTAAGGCTATTGGAAGCGTTCATTTTACCTTTATATTTGTCATGATCCACATCTTTTAATGTTGTTATAGCTGATCCAAATCTTGCCTTACTTTCAATCCCAGTTAGTCTATCAGGTTGACCAAACATATTCTGTGTAGACAAGAACAAAAAATGAATATTTTTAATTGCAAAATGGAAATTAATGTAGTTGAAATCTCATGAGCTCATGAGTTGTGTTGACAGGATGGCCACATATGAAATGGCAAGTTTGCAGCATTATCTTCCATGAAAATATTATCATTTTTAGATTCTGTAGACTCACACTCAGCTTGAATTCTCAATACAATGTACCTAAAATATAATTTAACCATCTAGGCGTGTCATTTAAATGACGGTTATTTGATTTCTTGGTTGACATCAAGACTTCTGCTCCATGTGTTACACATTCGTTTAGTATAGTAATTATGCATGAGAAGAAATCGACCTTCTTGTTCTATTTTGACTTTCTAGCATTAGGTACTAGGAATTCAGACTAGTAATTTACAGCTAAAACAGGGAGTGTTTGCCAGAAGACTGTACATAACATATATATCTAATGATGAAAGCTGATCATTTGGAGAGTTCAGATTGTTGTTTTACTCACTAGATAAGAGCACATTTATTACTGAACATAGCAGGATTGTGATTGAATTGAGAGTTTTGTTTACATTCATTCAGTTTTTTAGACTCCCCGAATAACAATCATGCTGTGTTCAGTAGTAAAAGAGTTATTATCTATCAAGTAAAACGACAACCTAAACTTGCAAATTGTTTCACGTTGATCATAGATGTGTATGTTACATATAGTCTTTCTGGCAACCACTGCCTGTTTTAGCTGTAAGTAGACTTTCTAAGGAAACCATCAAAGATACATAATATGCACTATTATTCAACCATCCAAAAGTGATGAATTTCATTGGCATTGCCTTGTAAATTATTCAACGCGTAAGCAATGCAGCAACCATGAAATTTATGCGTACAACAATACTATCCTTGAAAAAATACATTCATCATGTAAGTAGAAACATACATGAAGTGATAATTCTAATAATACCTGGTAGTAAAACAAGAAATCAAACAGCTTACTAAAGTCTACTGAGAGAACAGTTGAAACTACAGATGCTGGACTATGTTCCCAGATCTATGGTTAACTCACTGAATACATAATATGCTGTTAATTCATGGTCGTGCTATAAAATTTTACGTGTACATCAAAACCAGCCATATTTTCTTAATGTGTAATACATGTATATCAATCTATATATTGATATCTACATCACATTTTCCATGTTCGGCATATCAACACACTTCAGGCATTAATTTAAAATCAAATCAATGGTTATTTTTTCACAAGGACTAACATACACTAAAATAACTGCACATTCACTTTGGCACTGATGTATGTAATTATAATGATTTCATCAATTTATTGAAATCGACAATGTCCTTCACAAACTGTTCATTTCAATAACAACATTGGTTATGTTAATTATAACATAATTAGAAAAGTGACATCTCAATGCTAGCTGATTGATTAAAATTATCAATACATATTTGCATTTCTGAATGAACATTTGTATAGCTTTCAAAATGGAAACTTTTCATGTACGAAGTAAATAAATACTTGCATAAAACATAACATCAATAATAAAGTCGACTCCAGAGATATTATTTAAACCACAATTTATGTGTTCCAAGGATGACGTGTTCCCCCTTCCTGAGCAAAGAAGATTTTTTGGAAATTCCACCTTGAATGCACAATTTGGAACCACAATTTTCCTACCTTCAACAAGAACCAATTCTCTGTCATCATCAGAGTCTGACTCAAGTCACAGCCCAGGATTTCTTTTTGTTTTGTACTTTCCCTAGTCACACATGTACCTGACTGACTGACTGACAGGCTGATTGACTGGTAACGTATTTTAGAAATCTACTTAGCTTTTACCTATTTTCCTTTCTCTATAAGACCAATGTTCCAAAGTCTTAGCAAAGACACAGCAATACCCTTGTGTTCATCTACTTTTGGGTTTCAATTTAATAATTTAAAACTTGTCAGAATTGAAATCGATAACACACATCTCCTAAAAAGGCAAGACAGCCTAGTTTTTATGACAACCTAGGAAAATGTAGGTTTATAGGCACTTTAGAGTCAACTTTGAACTCGGAATCCTTGAAGACATACTGAGTTATAATCATTAATGTAAACCCATACATCATTTCTAAATTAACACAGTAAGTGGTCATTTTTTATTATACTACCCATTTCTTAGATGTATAAAAGCAGGAAATTATTACAAGAAGGAAGGAAACATCATGCAAATATGAGAAGAAGATGAAAGTATCCAAGGTTGTAAAAGTGAAGAAAACACACTAATCTAAGTCTTTCAGTGCTGTGTGAAAAAAGAGAGAGAAAAAAACCGACATGAAAGTGTATGGTTCATGGTAATCTCCATGTATGGTCAATGAGCACCACTCGATTGTAAAATGCATTTTCAATCCATGCTTACAAATACATCAATCTTTGAAGAAGTGGTAAAGTATGATGTACAGTGATGCAGAACAACAAATATTACATCAAGGAACTCCTATATTTACCACTTTACACAACACCGGAAACTACATTTCTATAGAATCCTAGCCATGCTCTCAGTTCAACTTGAATCAATACCAAGGAGTTATTCTAAGAAGCAATATGTAACTTTTCTGTGTCATTAAATCTGCATTTCTAAACATCTGGCCAACAATGAACGACTCAATCTCCTTTCCTTTCTTTCCACTTTGATGAGATGAAAAACAAATAACTAGTGGCGTGGTCAACATTGCATGCATGTACACAGTGCAATGTCCTTCATTATTACGGCTGCCTATTCAAATACCATTTGTGAGTATTCTAATCGTAAGAGAAAATTGCAGCAATGGTAAATAGACCTTCACGTAAACTAAAGTCAAAGCTTTTTGTGTGTTTCTTTTCTTTTCTTGAGGGCACTTAGGAAGAGTCTTTCATTAGAGTCAGTGTATATTAATGTGAAGAAAATGTCATTATAGATTTTTTTTTCAATGAGGGAAGAAGTAACACAATATGGCAAGGTCATTTCTGTTAATGCAAGGAAATGCTATATGGATATCTCAGATGAAGAAGGAACATCACAATGCTTGTCAGATTTTATGCTTAAGGTTACTAAATTGCAGCTTTTATCTACAGTAGGTTGCCATGGCACCAAAGTCAATTTTGTAGCTTTATGATGGCATGATATTTTCTGCTGGTAATCTATCACTTTCTAAAGGTAAGGAAAAATAAATGTTGATATCTAAAAGAATGAATAAAACAGACCTCATTAAATTTATGATCCACCAGGCAACCTACTTATGATTTTTTCTACAATTTAAGATGTATTTGGCAAAATAAAAAAAAGTGTTTGTTTCTGATGACATGACTTCAGAAAATATGGGATAGGTAGGTCAGAATTTTTTTATAATCTTGTTTAAATTTTTACAAATTACTTCGACCCCAAGATAAGATACTCGTCGGTCACAAAACTTCCGAGAGAGTCTGATGAGGCATAAAAGAAGTAAATAAAGACAATTACAAATGTATACATTAAGTGGAAGAACACGTTATGCAGACTATAGTCTAAAAAGATCTGGTTTCTCGTTGGAATAGGATTATTAAAAAAGTGGTCACAGATGAGGCAAAGGTATGAAATGAAGGTGTACAAAGAAATAGAAGTAAGTTGTTACCATTATATCTTTTTGCATGCAAAACAATATTTAGGGTTGGGGGCTTAAACTAGGGTCAGTAGGGTTATTAGAGAAACACATAATTTTTTTTATTTTGCCTTACCATAGAATCAAGTCAATTTGAAGACAGTGTGACATTTAGTTCTGGTAATTTAACATTTTTCCAACACATACAAGATGACATTTTGATGTAAAGAAAAAAACACCACAAACCACATCAATTTTATGATTGTGCAAGCAGCCGAATTAAATTTATGTATATTGCAGTAACGTCAGTGCAGCAAATGTAATTTATAATTACTTTATGAGGTATGGAAAAAGATCTTTTTATATTGCGAAGATGAACCTGTCCAGCACAGAGCTTATCAAATTTTACAGGATAGAAGGCAACTTAATTACACACTATTCTTCATCCGAACCATCAAATATGTTACCATCGAACAAAAGTCAATTTCATCACTGAAGTGTACCACTGGTAAGTAATTAGATTGTGGAGTACATGTATTACAAAACGGAAGACGAGTTAAACTGTTAGTGTATACCAACTTTCATCTTAGCCATCAAATGTATTATACATGTAATGTAATAAATGTCAATTTCATCATACATATTTCATCAGTTTTGAAAACGAAATTTAGATATTAAACAGATGAACTATCACAGAGCTTTTACAAAACAGAAGGCAACAAAAAAAGTATGCAATGTTTTCATCTTAACCACCAAATTTATGATCATGGAACAGAGTCAATTCCATTATCAAGGTGACATGTAATGTTACTGGTAAGTAATCAGTACCATGGGGTACTTCAGACGTGTTGGAATTGAAATTTGGTTATTGAACCATCACAGTGCTTATAAACTTTTACAATACAGAAGGTGAGTTAAGCTAAATTGTGTACTAGTTTTCATACTACCCATCACATGTGCTATCATGTAACAAAAGCCAATTTCACCATCAAAACTGCATAAAGTAATGTCGCTGGTTAGTACCATGGGACTATTTCAGAAGTGGAGAAATTAAATTTGGATATAAAACAGATGAACCATCACAGAGCTCATCAACTTCTACAATGCAGAATGCAAGTTAAACCAAATTCTACTCTAGGTTTCATCCTACCCATCGAATGTGATGTCATGGAAGAAAAGTCAATTTCATCAATGAAGGTCATACATGACTGAAATGCCACTGATAATTTATCTTTGGGGGGAAACTTTTCACGACTGGAAAAAGCTTGATATATGTATATATTGTAATCTTCACCTCAATGTAGAGATGAGTTTCCATAATACCTTTTGAGATCAATTCCATAAAAAAGACTTTATGTCAGTTGCAATTTATGGGGGTAGAAACAAAAGTAGGGCTATGGCCCATTTAATTTGCAAAGCCAAACGTTAGTAGCATACTGTGAACCTTTCATGGTAGACGACACTGTAGGATGTCATTTTGTCCAGGATCATCGTTGTCTTGTGCATCACATGATGTACATTTGACATCTGGCCTGGACCAACCTCTTAATGTACATGACTGTATGTCATGGAGATCACCCATTAAAAATTGGTCAGAGGAGATATAGACCCTAATTTAAGGAGGAAATCGGGCATTACAAATTTGTCTGAGGAAATATCTGAAAATCTAGTCCATAAATTGGACAATTACATTTGTAGATGTAATGATAATCTTTCTACTAGTAATTAATGTTAAGCATGACAGGAAACAGTGATTTTGATCTGGACATAGACCATCTGGCTTGTGATGATTGATAAATTTTTGAATAAAAATTTACTCTACTGTAATGTGAACATCTATAACAATTCCGCCATCAGAGTGCTGGAGTCAAATTCTGTGAAAGCAAAATGTCAGCTATACATGCCCCTGAGGGAGTTGAGAAAGTTAAGGTCTATGTCAGCAGTACAGCTGCTGTACTGAACTCTGCTCTGTGGACAAGTTCTGAACACTCTTCCTTATTGCAATACCTGTACATGGAATTATTGTAATTCACACATCCCACCCCCATCCCACCTTACACACACACACACACATACATGCATCATACTTTGAGGTTTGTTTCTTGTTCTTTTGAAATAATAAAAGAAATTGCTGGTTTGCCATCTTGTTTTCAAGGAAATCGATGACATGATATTTAGCGGCCATTTTGGAATCTAAAATGGGTTACTTTTAATATCATTTTGATTTCTATCTCAAAGATTTGATGAACTCTTATTTTCCTTCCTTGAATGGGTTGAAGTTTTGTAGAACAAATAGTATTAACAGCAATAGTTTAAGACTTTCAATTCTGAGGCACATACTATGTCTTAACATCAGCTTAAACTCTTGGTACAGCAAATTTATTGGCAAACAAGCTGAAACACCTTTATATGTAGTGCCCAAGAGACATTTTGATGGCTCAGGATTTAAATTCCACACAACTTTCAATCCTGTTTTACTATCAATTTTCCAGTCAGAGAGGACATAAATTATGTACAAATGTTTCAAACCAGTGTAATCAGGCCAGAAGTACAACTTTTACTGAACAATCGTGATGAATGCAAATTAAGATTTCATTTCGTACCTATCATTGGGTCTGCGTCATGTCAGCCAATATAAATCTAATTCTACAGTAACTGTTGTTTTGTGGAATAAGCAAGTTAAAATAATATGCTGAAGTTGGATATCCAAATACTTTTAACATATTTTAATTTACTCAAATGATATTATTACAGATGCAAAAATTCCAAAAACATAATGTTTTATCCATGTTAACATTAATTATTCAAATAAACACATTAACATGCAAATTATGCAAATTATCATTGTATCTTTTATTCAGAATAGATCATTAGTATGATAATTGTATGCATAGCCAATATGTGGTGTTTGAACGGATACCGCGGATTGGACTTTAACCCTTCATTTATTGATTGAGATGTTTCTACTAAAAATCTCAGCATGAGTCTATCATAAAAATCTTGTAAATTAAATATTTAAAAACACTAAAATTTAAAACTACTCACATTACTATCTTGATAGTAGATATATACTCTTCCAGCTTCCCACTTCTCAGTCGTGCCTGTCCTGTCTGTGAAGAATGGCGCCCCGACAATGATATCATCACGTCTGCAAAGGAATATAAGTCGACTTATGTAAGAACAAGACTTCAGCCATAATTCAATGAGATTCCTTATCTGCAAGTCTTTTGCTTCAGTGGTAAAAGAGGATTAGACAAATTAATGATATTAAAACTACCTGCAGTGCAGAGAATAGCTTTCTGTAAAGGACTGAAATAGGGACTGTGTTTTCTGAAGGATAGTCAAAGAACATGAAGGGAAAAGTAGTAGGGAATTGAATTTGCCTTCAGACTTTAGCATGTTTAGTACTAGATCATGGACATAGATGCAGCACATAGCCTAGTTACCTATCTCTGTACATAATTAAGGCAAAACAAATAATTGTGTGTTTCAAATAACATGGCCTCAGAAAATAGGGTAGGTATCTTATCTTTTTAACTGCTTTTATTTTTGAAAAATATTTCTTCGGCTCAAAAAAATACCCCTTCTCTGATGGTTTGATGGAATATGTATAGATATCGCTGGGGAGAGAAAACAGATGAGCTTTAATAAAGGTCACAAAGACAAAAAAATATTATTTGTGAAAAATATATCTTTGCCTCAAAATCAAACATGTCAGTCAGAATATCCCTTCTGTGATGGTTTGATGAAATATGTATTGCTGGGGAAAGAAAACATGTGTGTAAAGATCAAAAAGACAAAAAATTGTTTAGGGTCAGAGGCTTAAACTAAGGTCGGTCAGCTTGTCGGAAACACACAATTTTTTTATTTCGCCTAGTTTCACAATTTTTTTTTTTTTTTTGCTTTCTTGAAAATTTGAAATAAATATATCATTTCACAAGACATTAATTTGTATTCATCAATAAGACTAGACATGCCAAATAGCTTAGCCTAGTAACTTCCTCCCATACATAAGTTTACAATTCTATTTTTTCTTAGAAAATTGAAATAAATGTGTGGTTTTTTTTTACACAGAACTTTTGTGTTCTTCAATATATGATATCCAGTTCTTTCCTTCACATGTACTGTATACACTATAAGTAGTAACTATTACAAGTCTTCATTACAAAAAAATTGAGTTGTAGTTTAATAATATCCTGTATATTTACTTTCAGTACTAACTCATCACTTTCTACTATAATGTATTTGTTGTTTCCTTAATGCACAGTCATGAATACAAATCAGGTATTAAATCTGATAATTTCAACTGTTGTTGATTATGTATAAACAAATTATAGATATTTATGATACAAAAAGATTGAACTTATTTTGGCTTTTCTGATAGACTACCTACATATATCTCATTTTTCACTGTTTTTAATTCTTTTCATTATATTTAAATACAGTAATGTACAAAAATGACTTTCAAAAATATGCAAATGTATATTCAAGTTAGCGACTTTATTGTTAGAATATGGTTTAACCCCCTATCATAAACATAATTTGTAGCTTGTACAACATGGAAAATATTAAACAGTAGACTGACTGATCAAAAGATGCATTATAACTACTGTATGTATTCAAGCTAGGGGATTACAAGGGGTTTACTATTATTAGTTCATGGATAGGCCCCCTAACTTAAACCTGATTCATATCATCACCAACAGGGCAAGAATATAATGATAATGGAATGACTGTTCTGAAGATACATACGTTGCACTATATTCAAGCTAGGGGATTATTGTAGATCAGTACTAGACCCCCTAATTCATAGCATCACCAACTGGGCAAGAATATATAACAGTGGAATGACCATACTGAAGATACATACTGTATTTGACCTGGGTTGTTAAAGTTAGTTAAGGGAGGGACCTGATTTGTATAATCAGCAAAACGGAACAATAAAAAAGAGTTGACTGGTTGTGCTACACTTGCGCCCTGTTCAAGCTAGAAAGCAAACAATGTATGAATATATTAAGAATTTTTACTTTCGACTACAATTTATTGATCAGTAAACATAATAAACCCCATGAATTATACAAGTGCAGTTCTAATTTATATGCGTAGACCTAAATATACCCAATACTATTTTTTTTGTAGATTGCTAGTTATCATCTTGAAATATATCATGCAAACCATATACATATTACTTCCAGAACGATGTAATCGATACTTTAACATCATGAAATTGCTGATTCAGAATCAAATTTAGCTTTCCAATAACCATATATATTGCTAGCAATGAATAAAACATGTATCAATGTATACGCTTACAAATCTGTAATTCATTCTTTTGAGGTTAGATAATTTTTGTCCTATTTATCATCGCAATCTGAAAAAGTAATCGAAGACAGATTAAATCTAAATTTAGAAAACAAATTTAATCTAAGGAAGGTGAATGGAAGGAAAATTGAGGCTGCTTTTTCTTCCCCAAAACAAGTCAGGTGTTGAATTTGAAAAACTGATCACAACACAATCCAATCTCCGGGAAATCATGCTCTGCTGGAGACGACAGACACAGTTCCAGGGTTTGCATCTCGCATTTCGGTGTACTGGTTTTTGCCTAGAGGAATGTTTCCTGATTTGCTAGTCAGCTGTTTTCAACATGTACGCTATCGTCAAATCTTTATGCACGCATAATAGAAATGGGCATGACCATGGAGGTGACAACTTAAAAGATAAAATTGACAGTTGCTGATAAAATAAGACTTGTGATGGAATGAACGGATATCACACAAATCGATAGGAGTGAGGTTCCCCTGAGAGTTTGGGGTTTGTTTCCTTAAACCAATACTAGAAAACTCTGTGATGTATATCACAACAGGTGGTAATCTGGTGGCTCAGGCAAAATTGGATGATGCACTGCGAATTCCCATCTTTTCAATCTTTTATTTAGGGTAGTGTCTCTCTCTCCCCCGCTAGACACTAGCTAGCCAGGTGAATGATAAGGAAAGCAAGAATTTGTCCTAAGGGACTACAGTGAGCATTACAATTTAAATCATTGCTGAAAACTCTAAGGTGGGCAGCTTATCTGAAAATCTGCTAAGGATATATGTGGAATTCTCATGAATGGATAATCAGGCAGATACTAACAGAATACTCTCAAGACCATCAGTTGTTACAAACAGAAGAATTGCAGTGAATCAACGACCTGACATCTGTGCTGAGTCAAGTTGCATAATGCACTTTGAAAATAGATGGATTAAACTCTTAAAGGCTTAGTTCGGATTTGGATTAAAATTTAATTCAGGTGTGAAAAACAGTTGTCTGGGAGAGCTCTATGAAAATCTGGTCCAGAACAAAGCAATGATCCTATGTAAATTCTTATGGCTCCACTGACAAGATAACACTATGTAAGAACCTGGGACTGAAACACTGGCCTTTAAAAAATTCAAGCTGATATACACATACACTATCAAAACATACCATGTCAATTTGATCATAAAATGGATAATATTTTATGACTTTGTTGAAAGAAACTGTTTCCCAGCTTGCAGCAATTGTACATCATATGCATTGAATGATGAAAATAAACATTTGTTTTTGGCTTTATAGCTTCAACACTCATCAATCATAAATGTTTGTATTCAAAGTACATGTATAGAATTACATATTACACTGCTCTCACCAATATGAAACATATTGTGTGCTATTTTTGATTGTGTGCTATGTGCGTAGTTATGTTTCTAACTTACCCATCTCCGTTAACATCTTCAGCGCACACAGAAAAGCCAAAATAGGCACCAAGCTGTTCACCTGGTAATTCATGTTGTAACTGTAATTCTGAATTAAACACCTTCACCTGCAAGAATAACATGAAATTATGTCTGTCTATGGTACCATGTATTCATGTACTGTGTACATTAGGTTGTCGGGCTGCTAGTTGTTACAGATTTTAAGTGCAATTGGAACAAAACCACGAATAAGTGGTGCCATGAAATAAGAGCTGACAGTGTAGGTATACTGTGTAATTACATGATTGTACAAGGATGTTGAATTCCCAGTTCTTGAAGACTTTACTGCATTTATAACATTAAGCCACAAATAAGAACTGACAGTGCTATACTACATACAACCTGGCTGCCGTTCGCCTACAAGCAATTGTAGATTTTACTGTATTAATAATAAACCACTAGAAGTAGTAGCATAAAATTAGAACTGACAGCAGTATACTGTGTAACTACAAGGTTGTCAGTATCCTATATACAGCAAACCACAAATAACAGTGGTTTAAAATTACAGCTGACAGTGGTCTACTATACTTAATTTACATGGCTGTCAACTCTCCGATTACTAGGTGTTGCACATTTTACTGTGATTGGATGGTGAAACTATTGATTGCAGAAAGAATTGTCATCTCACAGGAAGTGATAAGATGACACACTTCCATCCAATGGCTACTTTATAATTTATATGAATAAACCTGTTAGTTGTGTGTGACCTAAATGATGCTGTCAGTTACAACCCTCAATACTATCTCCATATATAATGTCTATCAGGATTTTATCCAAAACAATACCAAAACAGTTTTAAAGGCACATTTTATGTTCTCAAAAGCAATGCTTGGGGATGGATATTCATTATAAAACAGAAGATTCAAGTCATTTTTCTGTTTCCAAACTGTTTATATTTAAAAATTAGAAGTGTTGAAAACATAGTGTCAACCACTGGCAAAGTGTTATTGTGAACAAAACAGAACTATAATGTATCAAGTCTAATTCACACAAATTGTGATAAGGAACGATCACACAATGTCCCACAAGCTCAATAACTTTGTTCCTTTAGGGGGAAGGGCCGGGTCTGGCATCAACATGATTGCTGAATTTCATTTTCACTCTTTTAACCAAGTTTTGAAAATTTTCACCACTTCAATAATAAAAGGAGCTGGTTCTTTATTTACTAAGTACTGAGATGGTGATTAAAATTTACTGCTACAGTGATAGATGCAGAGCTGGGTGTCCGGTTTAATAGTATTATACTGTGTTTACCATGTTTTTAAATTGTATCAATAATAGCAGTTTGACCTCTACAATTTTCACCATATGGTTATGTGTCAATGTCGCACTTGTGAACATTGTGCAATTGTCCCAAACAATGAAGAGAACCCCATGCCCTATACATCACTCCAATAATCATGTACAATGTCTATATACTACTATCAATCTTCTTACAATACATAACTACAGATTGAAGTACATGTAAATGTATTGTGTAATGCTTTTTCATATTCTAATACCCATACTACGCAACAGAATATGCAACATAAAACAAAGAAAATTGTAAATCTCCAAGGCTTTTCTTCTCATCTAATTTTATCTGACTCCCCCTCCACCTCCTCCAAACCCATACAGAAATATATATACATTTTTACATTATCTAAATGATTTTCAGACATAAAATAAAATAATTGGCTGCAAGAAATCAGGTGAATGGACAAGCACTAGTCTTAGCCAGCTTTATACACAAGATGTACAGGACACCATGACATATTTAAATCTGGAGATACAGTATTCTAGAGACTCAGTGTGTTATTCTTGGATGTACTTACCAGTCCTTTTAATTGATTACTTCGAGGTGCCCCAGCTATGTAGTCTTCACTTTTATCATTAGTAAAGTCTCCCACTGCTACTGAATATCCTAGTCAGATAAAATTGAAAGACAATTCAATTCCATGCTTAGTTTAATCAAGTATGGGTTTGAAGTGTGCAAAGTTGAAGTCAGAGTGTCTTTGATGTGGCAAGTAATACAAATATCTACAACATGATATTATTACAGTATTCACTTAAACTCATATCAAGTAGACAGTCCAACTGTCACATACTAATTACATATTGTTACTATGAAGGCTACAGTAATCATATTGTTTCCTGGTTGGCATTAATACTGTCATAGCAAACATATATATCTCAATTAAGGCTATTTTTTTATTCTGTTTACATTGAAATATGGGAGGGGATGTACATTCCACTGTGACTACAACCCCCACCCCCACCCCCTCCCACAAACCAAAAAAACACCCACACACACACACACACTCAAAGCAAAACACAACACAATACATAAAAAAGAAACATTAATGAAATACAAGAAAGTGCTGTCATTGATTCTATACCAACTAAATTGTATATATCAAGCATTATTGGGTTGTATAGAAAACATTTACATTTAATATATTGACACTTCAAAACTAGATTCAAAAAAGGTAAATTTATCACGATTATTAAATTTTCCAATAATTTCACAATAATCACAAATTTTCAAGCCAGTCATTGTACACTGAGCATGATGTGCACTAATGACTTTTTATCAACATTATAATTCTACACCATGCACATGTTAGTTCCTGATGTGAAGTTCAAGTCTAATGTCTCTCTCTAGGGAAGCTCAGACTTGCTTCCATTTCAAATTAAGCTAATGAGGGTTACTCATTAGAACAACTGTAGAAGTATGTGAGGCATGACAGAATAACAGGATGTGTGAAAGAAAAACAAGAAGGTGTGTGTTAACTATGCTAGCTGATATGAGGTGCACTCATAAATTGCAATATAGTATTTTTGTGTAGTTTTGAAACCCTGGTAACAGCTGAGGCGGGAAATCTGACAAAGTTGCATAGATTTCAGGGCTACCGTATGTATCATAATCTTGGTGAGGAGTCTAATAATACCTAGGGAACTCAGGTAGATTTTATCAACTTTTGCCCTTCACAAAAACATTGATAATTGGGATGTTAGAATGTGAATAAACAAAGCAGTGAAAGGCAATTCTGCTGAGTGGAATGGAGATTTCTTTTTCCTTTTGGCTGTTTAGCTTCAGGTAAAGGTTACTATATTGCTATTAAAAGTAATATCGCCCCTGATTTTAATGACTTTTTCAAGGATTCTTCAAACAAATGCATTCTGCTGGTTGCCCGAAGTCATATTTTTTCGTGATTTCATTTCTAATCATCTACATACAAAACAACTCCTTTCTTTCACGTAACAATATCTGCAGTGACAGCTAACAGTCAGGCAAAAAGTTCAGTTTTTCACAAATGAAAAACAGAAAGATATGAAATAACAAACAGAATGTAAATGGGTCAACGATTCTTCAATTTCAAAAGAAAGTCATGATATTGATCGGAAAAACACTGAAGGTTTGCAATGAATGTGTAAACTTTAGTGGCAGCTTAACACTTTCAATTTATTTTCCCTTTCATTTTCGTTTACTGAGTGGGTCTATAGCCTCCAGCGCAATTCAAAGTAGCTTTCATCTCAGGATATGTAAATAGCTGAAATATAGCGGTGCTTGCAAAAACATACATAAGCAGACACACAGATATTAGAAACATCAATATGATGCATTACGTTTTCTAAGACAGACTATTTATAGGCCTAAGCATTCCAAGCAGGATGTAGAGTTAGCACAGCTACATGTAAGCTTTATGGCAGTTTTCATCCCATCATCGATCTTAAAGTTAATGTGATTTCCAGCTTGCAGACATGTGTCATCTGTATTACTTCTTGTACTTTACATTCTTTGCTTTCTGTTCTAATGGGTTGGATGAAACATGACATTATGTCTATGTAAAGAAGGAATTACAAGATAAATTTGCATATCAGAGGTGCATACTTTGCCAGGGACCTGCCTACATTGGGCAGCAGTTAGATATACTGACCAACATTACATGTAGAGATTTTCTGAATCGGGGAGGGGATGAGAGGAGAAGGGAAGGGGGTTAAGAGGGGAAGGGAGGGGGTTAGTAGCTAGTCTTCTGTTTGTTTGGCAGAATTGAACACTCATGGTTTAGCAGGAGGAGTATTAAAACGATGTAAAAACATTCATAACATTGTAATCACATACATACGTGTAAACATGTACATGTTAGTTCATCATATTCTAACCACATGAAAAGTAAAAAAGAACTTTAACAAGAAAATGTTAAATCCCTGAATACCTAACAATGAGTGCTTGAACTGAGCAGCTGGTTTCTGAAAATATCCTTTCTCTTTTAAAACGGTTTGTTGTACACTGCAATTTTATCGCCTAGCAAATATAAATTACATTGGATTCCATTCATGTCTGCAGTAATAGAATTTGTCGTTTTATGATAGATTCCGTGTATGGCAACATTAATGTCTTTGGTTGTCCTAGATTTGAGAGTGACAGGAAACGTTAATCATGGAGATCACAGGAAATCAAGTAAAGCTATTTAGCTACTTTGATGACACATTTCAATGACCACTAGGATATGCGGGGACAACTAATTAATTTCCTACGGTAAAGGGGTAATTGTTGCTATTGAATGAATGTATTTTGTGCGAAAGCTTTTAACCATGAAAGAAATTTGTACAAATTATTGCTGACCTTAATTCTTTTCATGACAATGAGCACACATTTTAAATGGCCATGACCAGTTTTAACTCCTCTCAATGCTACAAAAACTGTGAATTACAGAATTGTATGCAGAGTTTTGGTATTTGGCAGAGACAGCTTCAAAATGAAAGAAAGGCACACCATTTCGTGATAGTAAATACCCATTGATTTTCATTATATTTGTTTGTTTTCACATACAGTTGTTATTGATTTTGTGGCCTGTATATATGTTTCTGTACTTTCAACAGTCTTCAACTTTTATTATCCTCCCTGTACTGACAATGTATCGATTTTTGTTGAAGGTGACATATAAATATACTGTGTATCTTGTAACTACTTTCATTCCAGTGTTACATGGATTGTTATTTGTTTACAATATTACCCACATGTAAAATAGTTTACTTTTCTATACATTCCATTTATATTTGATGTAGGGGAACAACATCTCCATAAAATGTCTTACAAGAGGAATCAGATATATAAGATTTATCTTGCAGTTCCTTCTTTACATTGACATCATAGATAAAATGTTGTGTTTCATCCAACCCATTAGCACAGAAAGCTTTGAGAATGTAAAGTACAAGAAGTAATACAGATGATACATGTTTTCAAGCTGGAAATCAGATATATAATAATAGTATTTTCTTTTGTATCTTATATTGAAGGTTCTATATAAAGACTGCATTACAATGTGCATGTGTACACAATGAACTATAAAATTTAATGCATCTTCAGGTTTCTCAAAGTTGGTCTATCATGTCGATGTTCTTCATAGTGAACACATATTGCCTGGCCATGAGGGCTATAGCACCCGTTTATTACACCCGAGGGACTGTGAGTTACCAGAATCACATGCTATTTCCCGAGGCTAAAGGCCGAGGGAAATAGCGTGTGATTCTGGTAACTCACAGTCACGAGGGGGTAATGAACGGGTGCTATTGCCCGAATATAGGCCAGGCAATATGTGTTTTATAATATACCTCATGCTGTGAACTCGCGATGGCAGACGACATCGTCAGAAGCTGCCATTTTGACCTGCTGTGAACGCGCGGTGGTCACATGACCATGTAAAAGTTGATGGAACTATTTCCCTAGAGAAATAGTCATTCTATTTTCCTATCACGTGACTGATTCTAGCGAATCATGGCACAGCATTATCACTAGGTATATTATAATAGCCTTTATGTGTCACATAGATATGTTTCAGTGTAATGTTGTGACTATCAGTGAAAAAGTAAATGTGAAAAACACCAAAACTTCACATTGTTTAGAAACATTAGGTAAAATTGGGAAATTGCAAATCAGTAAAATCATACTAGAAACATGTAAATATGCACTAAATACGTGCTCAGTGTTTATCTGTAGTACTATAAAAAACCTTACATATTAAGAGAGATGAACGATACGTAAAAGGCCTCTCTTTCTAAATAATTGAACAAGCATAAACCTGTGTACTCAATGACCTGAGACATGAAATGACATGATCAGTATTGCAGTCAGATATGATAAAACAGATGGTGTTTCTTTGCCTCATTACTTTGGTCACTGAAGTTCTTTCATAGCACGCAAGAAAAACCATGGTAGATGCACTCACCTAGGTAATTGCTGTCATCTGTGGATGGTCCCTCCTGAGTAACCAACGTTTGAAGGGAGGTTGAACTCTGAACATATACCTGGCCTGCAGATGATATGAAAAAAGGAAAGAAACAAAATTCATGTATAAAATGTAGAAGGAATCAAGACTTCTTCAAGTACTTGCACAATTTTGAACTTTTTGAATTTTTCTCTTATTACTATCCAATGGTGTTATATTAATAATACACATGTTTATTTACAGGTAGCACCTTCTCAAAATAGCATTCAAACCACTGTGCATTTTTACATTTTTATGTATTTATATTACAACGGCACAGACATTATGGTATACATACACCTTTAAACTTCTATTACTCCCTGGGGAGTGCAAAGCGTGTGTTGCCAGTATGTGTAAAGGATTAAGTCCTTCACAAATAAATTCCTGTCCTACCAGGTACTCATTTCTACAGCTTGGATGAACAAGACAGTATGATTGTTCAGACCTTGCACAGGGATTTTTTTCTAGCAAATGAGAAATAGGTCACAACAGCAAGGATTGAATCAGTAATGTGTAGATTGGAAACTGCATGGTTCCTTCAACCATTTCTCTATCGTCACTATATATGAGATTTACTACATTTATTTCCTAATGTTCACTGGTGTTCACATTCATGTTTATACCATAGTCTAATGATTCCCATTTCAGTCACTGATCAATGTTCTCCATTTTTAATTTCAAAGGTAAATGCACTATCAATGGTATCCACTTTCACATGTAGCTATTGCTGTATTCAATAGCTGTTTAATATAGCTTAGACTACATGTATATCGCAGATATTGTTCCAACATCTACCAGTATGTCTACATCTATATTTATGGTTCATTCTTTTAATAACATTATAGTTTTTTGTTGTCAAATTGCAGGGTCTTTCTATCAGTGCCTGGGATTAATGGCAACGTTATATTCACAATTGAAAAGCACACACTATATTTGACAATGATGTTACATGACTGTGTACTTTTATATCTTTGATGTTATATATACATGTATAATGCGAGCTCATCTTAGATAGACAAAAAATATGGTTATAGTTTCACCCTACCAATGCTGAGTACAATCAATTTATTTGTATTGCCAAAGGACTCCAGCTCAAAATATCTAGTACATAGAAATGTATATATCAAAATATATTTTTCTTTTTACTAAAATGTATATCTATTTCACAGTGTGTCAACTATAAATGTACGTTATCTAGAATTTGCATATATGAGAGGTTAAAATTCAGTAATATGGACTGTCAATCAAAACATACAGCATGCTAAGATGTGAAATTAAAGTTTCGAATTCTTCTCAATACTATTACGTACTAGTATATACCACAAACACATGTAGACAACTCTGCACATGGAATTCCATTAGAAAATCCAAAATTGCCATCTCACTCCTTTTATGCATGAGAACTTAGAATTCAGTATAAAGAGTAGAGAGATACTGCATGTTACGATGTGACACTGCTAAATCACCAATTCATGCTTTTTTTTGTACACACCATTAGTACATATATAGACTGAGACACACAGAATTCTATTCAGACTTTAAAATTGCTGTCTCAGCCTTTTACATCTCGTTCTGTTTTTCCTAACAAAGTCTATTAAAGAACCATGTATCATGAGATAAGTACATTTTGCTTCTTAATGATTACGTAGAGTTCTCACAAAAGAAATCGCTCTGCAGCTTTTAGACCCTAACAGCTCTATTTATTTACTCTCCAAGCACAACTGTTTTAGTAGCAATTAAAAAACTTGTCATTTGAATGGTGTGCACACAAAAATTTCAATCTTTTTTTCCCCTCTTTCTTTTTCAAATCCTTGTGTAGGCTGTGTAATACGTACATGTAGGTGATTCCACTGAATAGGGAGGGTCACGTTTACTGAGGAACTATCAGTAAATCTTAAGGCCTTTTGGATTCTCAACTTTGAAAGCATGACGTTTTAAGAGTCTTTCATTAGCAACAAGACTGATTGATAAGCTTTCTTACAAATAGCTTTTAGCATTGAAATTCTTAGCGCTATAGCATCATATAATGAATGGGCTACTTTTTTGTGTGTGACAGAAGCTTTCCAATAAAAACCATTTATTTTTCAGGCAGTAATGGAATGTATGTAGCTTGTTAAATGCATTTTATCAACCACTGCAGGGAAGTATTGATTTTTTTTTTTTGTCAGACATCAATATCTAACTTACAATGATTTTTACAATGGCATTAAAATCAATTTATATACATGCAGAGTCTTCAGACCTACATAAATGGTAGCAACGAGACTGTGCATTTATGGATGGTGGAAATCTATATAATCAGCAAAAAGGAAAAAGTGTGGTCTGATGTAAAATTGCCAGTGGCAGAACTGCCATTATGTAGCTTTTTGTCACATTTCCCTATAGAATTTTACACTCTGCATGAATAGATACCGAATAAATCAAATCACACCTCCAAGACTCGTGTATAAACATCATTAAAACCCAACAAAGATGTAACAGTGTTAGCTAATATCAGTCATTCTCTGGAAATAAAGTTATGAAATTATTTATTACAATGCATCTAATATTGATGGATTGAATTCATTCACTATCGTTCATTTTTTTTTACAATGTTGGTGCCTTCCTATCTCTGGCAATCATATCTATCACATTATTTCTACAATTCGGCACCTCTATGTGTATTGTAGTGCCAACTAACACATTCTTTTCTTAGGAATTCATAACTTTCACATATTGAGGAAACGATTTGAAGGGGCTGCAAATGTATGTATTAAAATGTGCTAGATAATGTCACTGAGTATTTCCCTTGCAGCTGCCTTTTATTAACAAAGGCATGCACCTTGCAAAATGAAAATCTTAAACTTTAGCTGTTACTTTACATGTAAGTAAACTCTAAGTCATTCTCAGTTAAAATCAAGAAGAAAAAAAATCAGCATGCAAATTTTCAATGAGAGGTGACTCCGAAATGATGTCAAATTTTGGCTATTTTAGAATCAACTATGACTGCCAAATGCACTTACATTGTACATGTACCTCTATTGGAAAAATAAAGGATCGATTTCCTTTGAAACAAGATTTTTGAACCCCACATTTTGTTATTATTTGAAAAGGATCTGGAACAAGCTTTTATATGACAACTATGGAGATATTTTAATAACTTTGATTTCCATGGATCAAACTGGTCTCTTAGGCACACTCTACATTCTACAGACCTATGAATTTAAGAATACGTAGACTTGTATTCGTCGTTTTACAGTTAGACAATTTTTTTAAATCGATCTTTTTTTTTCTGTGATATCACACACTGGTAAGGCAATCATTTAATGCACAGTTAGCAAATTATTTCTTTGTGTTAATTTGTTTTCTTTCATCACTTTCAAAATGAAATGTCAGTTCACCTGCCATTTTGAATGATGTATCATGGGAAATGTAGTGCCACTGCATTGTTTAGAAATGACTATTAATCACTGATACAGAAAATGTTGTAGAACGATCTGTCATCTGTAGTTCAACTGTCTTGTTTATTAAGACCCCTTCGGAAGGACTCTACTTCTGGTCACAACATTACACGTTTCACCACAGCTGTGAATAACCCCCATGAGCCTTTACATCTGGTACTGCTGTCATGACAATTCAGAAACCCTTAAAGTTGCAGTTTTAGCATACATGCTATCAAAGTATATTGTATGCAATTCTGTGAAACCCCTTCTACATTACTCCCCCCCCCCAAAAAAAACCCTCAACAACAACAACAACAACAACAACAACAACAACAACAACAACAAAACAAAACAAACGATAAACAACACAAAACGAACAAAACACACACAAAAACCAAAAAAAAAAAAAAAACAACCCAAAACCTCTAAAATCATTGAACATTTCAAAACTATAATCCCAGCTATCAGTGTGACAACATCGATACCTTTATCTCATTACTATCTATACCCATCATATTATCAACCAAGAATGATTACCAGACTCTTAATTATGCACTGACACAGCAAATAATCTTTCTTTATTAAAATCTATAGACACTGATTGTGTACCAAATGATGGATCGTTCTAAAAAAATTTCCTGCTATATTTTGATCTCGCAATGCTCCAAGCTATAGGTTGTTAAAAGCTACTAAATAGTTCTCCAGGGTAGTAAGGTCTCATAAAATATTAAACGCTCATAAAACATGTGACCTTACCTTGCCAGTAAACACCTCCTACTGCACCCATCACTAAGTGCTTCTTGTCCTGTAAGGGTAAAATACACAATTCTATTATTATCAATTCTACATTACTCAGTCACTGGCTAAACTTGTCCTGTAAGGGTAAAAAGTAACACAATTCTACACTACTCACTGGCTAAACTTGTCCTGTAAGGGTAAAAATACACAATTCGACACTACTCACTGGCTAAACTTGTCCTGTAAGGGTAAAATACACAATTCTAAGCAATTCTACACTACTCTTTGGCTAAAATATCAGTCTTTTATCTTGAAATATATCACAATATGATTCTTATTTTGGGGTAGATGAAGATGCATAGAAATAACCTGTAGTGCCCTCTAAGCCATTTGATATAATACATATTCAGCATCAACTTGTGATGTTGTACCAAATTTTGGAGTTCATCAATCCATTAACTATCTGGTGACTCATGAGAGAGAGACTTTATAGTTTTGATCCACCTTTTTCATTAGATAGCATATTGGTAATAATATTAGCTAGAAGGGTGCTATAGCATTATGTGATGGTGGATGCTTTCTAGCATGAATGATTTAATGTATACAGTACCAGTATTAAAAATACCAACTTTGATATTTTTTACTTTCATTTCATTATTCATTTCATGCATTTGAAATTATGCCTCCTATAGCTATGTCAATGTCCTGGTACATGGTGGACACTTCCAAGCTTTGAGTTTGTTGCTTGAGTGATTTAATGTTCAGTATGGTACCAAAAATGCCAACTTTGATAAATTTTAACTTTTTCATCTTTTCAACTTTTCCGTCAAAATTGAATGCTAATCATAGATGAAGTCATCAATACCTGCATTTGAAATCTTCCCTCCTATAGCTACATGTATGTCAATGCCCTGGTGGGTGCTTCCAAGCACCAAGTTTGTAGCCAACTTTGATAAACTTTTCAATTTTTTTGTCAAACTTGAATGCTAATCATAGATGAAGTCATCAATACATGCATTTAAAATCTTCCCTCCTATAGCTACATGTATGTCAATGCCCAGGTGGGTGCTTCCACAGCACCAAGTTTGATAAACTTTTCAATTTTTTTGTCAAAATTGAATGCTAATCATAGATGGTCATGAATACATTCATTTGAAATCTTCCCTCCTATAGCTATGTCAATGCCCCGGTGGGTGCTTCCAAGCACCAAGTTTGTAGCTTGGATGATTAATGTAGAAACATGTGGGGAGGTAGCACATGTCTTGATTGATGGCTCAGAGTCTGGATTTCACAGTTTATGAGTTGGATTATGACTAACAGTTTGAAAATGTCATCACAGCGGTTTCCAATATATTCCATCATTTCTCATCAAATGTATGCATAATCAAGCTTCCACGTCTAGACTACACATTGCACATGAACAGTACTTAATAATTCAAATGCAGGAAATGACACCGTACATATTTGAATGGACATTAAACTTTAAAGAGTTTGGTATGAAATCAAAGTCTCATTTTCAAGGTCTTTTTCTTTAATTAGTCTGAAAAAAGGTGACATTTCACTCTTGCCTATAGTTTAGTGATATGTTGAGAAAAATGATGGAGTTGTAAATAATGGGTTTCATAATTTGTCCGGATTAAATCTATTTTGAAATAACAACAGGAATTTATTTTTTGTTATCAAGGCTAAAAGCATATTAGGGATGTCAAAAGAAATGGGATGTCAGTTAGGGATAGGAGGCGATGACAGATGCTGCAAGAGTACTTTTTTTAAAAAGCTATTTATTGTTTGCGAATTTCCACTTTCAATTTTTATATAATTATTATGCATTTACTGAAAACAATTACTTTGTACTACATTGTGTATTTTACTTTGAGAGGCATCAATTTTTTGATAATAAAGGGAACATAAATTTATTGCGATCATTAAGATGTCAGAAACATAGCACTTATACCAGTACTTTCATTTCAATGTTTTATGACTTAACATTGTATTATTTGGTGTGAATCATTAACAATTGATGGAACTGAATTGCTTGCATAGAAATTGAAAAATTTAGGTAGTAACTCAAAAGTGTCACCTTGCTGTCATCACTGAATAGACAAAATATGACAATTTACCACATTAGTATTGAATTGAGGCTGGCATTTTGAAAGACAGTTGTGAATATGTCTCACCTAAAAAATGATTCATCTAAACTTTGGACATACATGTATTATCTCCCATGTGTGTACATTCCCTTGGTTGACAAGCTTTAAACTTTAGACATACATGTATTACCTCCCATGTGTGTTGACAAACTTTGGTAGAATTTCAGTTATATGGACAAACAATGAATTCAGGCTGCATTTATAGCAAATAATTTATCAAACCCCAATGTTTGAATCCTACAGTCTTGAATTTATCAGAGAAGCCATAAGGATCATTCTGTTGTATAGGACAGACTTTTTCTCTAGCTTTGCCAGACAACTGTTTTTCACACATAGGTTTTAAAACTCAACATTTGAGTACCATGGTTTTAGATTACGATTATCTTATCAGTGACGTGTTAGGGGTTATATAAGGTTATTCTATTGTTCTGGACTATATAGATATATACCTCTTTCTACAGTTCTACGGTTAAATAACCGTACATCTGTGTTGCACACCTTAATTTGTTATCCTAATCTGAACTATGCTTTAAATTTGAATGCAAGAACACAACTCCTTTGTGAATGAACTGAATTTAATAATAAACTGCAGCTGTATTTTGTACTAGTTCCAGTTAGTCTAGTATATTTGTTATCATTGCTTATATGTAAATCGATATGTAAGACTGTTGATGATTCATTCTGTTGTTATCGATATACCTGAAGCTGACTTGACATTATTGCGACTGAGCAGTTTTCTGACTCAGCAAAACATGGCTTTCTTCATTACTCATCGCACTAAAGCCTCTGTTTTGACTTACAGAAAGCTGTACTGCTGATGTATTTGTGAGTTCTGTGTATATACATGTATGTCTGAGTTCAACTTAAGAATGAACTAGTGAAAGTGAGCACACCAAGCAAATAAATGAATGAATGACGAATTAATCAAATTACTATATATTGAAAATATATCAAATGTCTTAGGCAATTTTGAGTTGCCTTTCATACAGGTTCCAAATTAACAAATTACATGACAGACAAACAAACAAACAAACAAAACAAAAATACCTAAATATGTAAGCTCTGCTCAAATGACTGAGGCAAATGAGTTGCTTTTCACCAGGTAATTCACACCCTAACAACAAACTGAATGATACACTAGGTAACAGAAAAGAACTTGTGCGCATGCTTACATGGCTTCGGCAAACTTTAGTCAGCTTGCACCAAGTAATTTAATTTACCAACTAAACGACAAATCAAACATCTAACAAATAAACAAACAAACAAACAAAAGGAAAGACCTAAATCTAAACTCTGTGCTTGCATGACTGAGGCAAACTCAGTCCCCTTTCACCGAGTGCATCTGATAAATGAAACTTACAACCGTAATCAATCACCATAGCTGATAATAAATGAGGACAGCTATCCGACATGATCTGAATCTCAGTATTACACCCCTATGGTGACGAATAATGTCCCAAACACCTCAAAGTCTTCCCGATGTAGCAAAACGACACTCTACTATAAACTTATCCACATCATTTGTATTCAGAGCATGTTTTCAGACACATCTACCATCCCAAGGCTTACATGCCCATTCACACTCTCTACTTACTTGTGTTATTTCTGCACTGAATCCAGCCTGGCAGAAACGAACTCGCGATATTCCCCATTCATCTGTGTGGAAGTGAAAAAGAAAGCCAATTAAATTATACACAAAAGTACACAATGTATTCACTGTTATCAACACATCTATCAAGTTCACATCTAATTCATAATAACGTCAGCGATTGCAAGTTGCCTTTGTTATTTTTTCAATGTGATTACACCAGAGAGGGAATCATATCACTCATTGTTAGGGACCCACTGTTACAGACCAAAGTACTTATTTTCTAGTGCTGAGTAGGTAAAATCTATCCAGGTATTTTATTTCACCATGACACCCGACCAAAATTATGCTTCAATTGATGAAAATTTTTACCAGTATTAAGGTTGAATTTCAAGCAAATTTCTTACTCAGGGATGGGCACATTCTGCTGAAACATGAATAATTCATCCTGCTGAGGTGAAAGTTATTACATTTTGACTGCTTATAAAATCAATAAATGATGTGTAAAAAAGTTTACGTTAAAAGTACCCCTCCTCAGATTTCTCTTAAAATTTAATTTCAAATGACGGAAACCAATGAAAAAAAATTCAAATCGAAAACAGCAAATTTAACAGCAGGTACAAATATTATCTAATGGCTATTGTTCTTTTTTGAATTGGTGCCGGACTACGTGCATGGACTTCAATAACTCACCAATTGTCTACAACAAGCGATGTATACTACATGCTTAATACATGTATAGAGTTCACAGACAGTACGCATTACATATCTCATCATTGCATCTATTTAGCAATGTCTATAACTGCTGAGTTTGGCTGTCACTGTCACAGCATATGATTCATATCTTTAGAGTTATTACTCTGATTTCACACTGTGTCTGCTTGACATGGTGTTATATCCTATCTCTTTAAATTGTACATGAGGCTACCAATGACAGAGGGTGTGGTATGACTGCAGGGACTTCCCAACTTAGTAGTACTTTCATTGTAAATGCTACCATTCTCATAGTGGCATCTCTGCAGGTGTGCTTGTACCATTCATTTCCACTCATGCATGCACTTTTTTGAACCCTGGTATTTTGAAAACAGCAGTAAATCATTATGGGCTAGTTTTTGCAAAAATTATGTCTTTCCACTATTTTCAGATAATTTTTGTCTAATCTCTCTTACAATAATCAAACCTTGACATTTCGAAAACAGCAGTATCATTACATATACATAATAGTTTTGGAAATTTGATAGTATTTTCACTATTTTCAGTTACTTTTTTCCTCCACTTAGACAAGTAATAAACATGTACGTGAACCTTGGTATTTCGAAAACAGCAGTATGATCATTACATCAGTTTTGCAAATATGATATCATTTTCCTTATTTTCAGTTCCTTCCCGCTCCCTCTCTCATTTTTCGATCCATATTCATGTAAGAAACTGAAATTTTTTTAAAGGACAGAAAGAAGTGTCCTTTACCTTAGAGGAAGAAATCTCTCACTCTTCTATATTTGAGAAAATGTATTCCTGTAAAGAATTCTCTAGATATTCTTTCGAAATTGCATAATAAAGTGTAATGTAATACGAGTGATAATATTTTCTAGCTGAAAGATAACAAGTTGTGTTTGCTGCGGAAAATTGAACTAGTAAGATAAATATTGGATTCCCTATGAAACAGTAATGGTTAATGATCCACTTGTCACGATATCACGAAGGCGGAAGCATTGTGAAAAACTTCCCAAGATCATCTTTACCCATCCTGCATGGAAATCAAAGATTATAGTCAGGTGTATT
Source organism: Glandiceps talaboti (assembly GCF_964340395.1). Lineage (NCBI taxonomy): Eukaryota > Metazoa > Hemichordata > Enteropneusta > Spengelidae > Glandiceps > Glandiceps talaboti. The sequence continues at coordinate 21,565,879 of NC_135552.1, forward strand.
TTCAGTGGATTATTGATGTTACTGTGAAGTCCTACACGGCTGTGAGTAAAGTCCTACATGACTGAAAACTGTAACCTTCTACATTATCAAAGTCAGGTATCTCTATGCATACGCCTGAGGATAGTATGTATTGCTGGACTATTTTTGGCACACCATCAGCCCAGATGCATGAAGAGTGAAATCATTAGTACGTACAGCCCTCCGAGGAGTATGCGACACAGTGTAATAAAAAAGCTGAGGCTTAGATAGATAATGATGTGGAGGAAACCATTTCTTGCGAAGGGAGTACACAAATTTACCTGAGATCTTAAACATTGGGTCAACATAGAATGGTCTGACCCCTTTTAATATGAATTCTCCTCCAGGTAAATGCATCTTGCATTAAGATGTACATACATATCTGTTGAAAACACACAACATTGTAGATTGTAACCATGGCAATGACACCTTTTCTTGCTTTACTGAAGCATGATCTTTGTCCAACAATTTTTATTACCCTTTGTTACAACCCCCGGAGAGGAATTTACTTGTTTTCATCTCTGCTGGTAGACATGTAAAACTGATGTAATCTCATTTTTGAACTCATTTTGCATCAGGGCAATGGCTTTTCTTTTCATTTTTTCCAGACAAATGACCCATTTCAAACACCTCATTTACTGAATATGTAATTGTAAAGTTGATGGCCTTTTTTAGCCAAATGGGAGCAAAGCGAACACCTTCAAAATTGAGAAATGGACTTCTAATTCTGTATATACCTTTTCCTCACAAAGCAATCTGATTGCTTCTTTTGGTAATGCTAACTTTTGGTTAGCCTATATATGAAATGCAGCCCCATCCCAACTTTCAACCAACACAAATTATCCCACTCCCCTCCCTACTCCAGCATCCAAAATTTAAAAAAAAACAACCAACAACCGGATTTCTACATATCTTTTCCTCACTAAGCACTCAAAATATGATGACATTTAGCCTATACAAGTAACATAGTATATTGTTCATGATGTGTCACAGGCCCCAATTCCCCTCAAAACTTCCCCCTCACACCCAACACAAATTATACATCTCCCCTAGTAGCATTCATCTGTCTACATGTACCTTTCCTCACAAAGCAGAACAAATGCTTCTTTAGACAATGTCATTGCCTATCTGAATTGCAGACTCCCCTATTCCAATACTTCCCCCTATTATTAACACCCCAACGCTAATGGTGCATCTCCCCTCCCTATTTCAGCATTCAAAATTAAGAAATTCGTTTCTGTAATTTCCTCACAAAGCGGCAACCCAAATGTTTCTTTAAACAATGACATTTTGCCTATCTGAGTTGCCAACTCCACCAAACGTCGATCCAACAAACACTCCACTGCAAAAGTATTCATACCCCTCCCTACTCCAGCATTCAAAATGAAGAAATTCACTCTTGTATACCTTTCAGCACAATAGTCTACATGTTCCTTTTGGTGATTGATATTTAATTTGTACGGCAGGCCCCAATGCCCAAACTTCCTATGACAACTCCAATGCAAACTATATAACTCCCAAGATCTCATTCTTACTCCAGAATCAATATTTATCATATCATTTATAATGTATCTAGCAGAACAACTTGTTTAACAACCAGCTTGAGTTGTATCATCTTCACAAAATCCCCCTCCCTTCCCCCCACCATATGTCTCTAGTATATCAAAATTTCATTGACAATTGGTTTGTTCTTATCTAGTCCAAAACATGTCTATGTATACAAATAAGTGCAGATGATTTAGGGCTGAACAATACAACAAATCTTACTGTCTACTGTGAGGTTTAGAAGCCTAGGGCTGAACAATACAGCATATCTTACAGTGTACGTACTGCCAAGTTTAGAAGCCTGATTATGGGCTGAACAACACAACATATCTAACAGTGTACTGCCAGGTTTAGAAGCCTGATAGGGCTGAACATCACAACATATCTAACAGTGTACTGCCAGGCTTAGAAGCCTGATAGGGTTGAACAACACAACATATCTAACAGTGTACTGCCAGGTTTAGAAGCCTGATAGGGCTGAACAACACAACATATCTAACAGTGTACTGCCAGGTTTAGAAGCCTGATAGGGCTGAACAACACAACATATCTAACAGTGTACTGCCAGATTTAGAAGCCTGATAGGGCTGAACAACATAACGTATCGTACACTCTAGACCAACAGTGGCAAATAGATTCTGTAGTTACCAATCTCAGTTTATGTCATTTCTGACGTCACCTTTTTATTTTAAAAATATCCCACAAGGCATACCTTACCTGAATTCGAAAACAATTTTCTTAAATTTGATAATCTATTTTGTTTTGTTGAGTTGATAAATTTGGACAGTTTATAAAATGAATAAGTACTATGTGTCCTTGCTGAAAAGGAGCAGTGACTGAGCTGTGAGATTTACTGGACTGCAATGATCTGTGACAACAAGTCAGGAATTATGGGTAGTTAAAAGTGAATAACATGTCAATATAATATAATACCATACATCCCCAGTAGTATTGTTCGTGTTATGAAGTTTCACTACATTTAGAGATCATTAGATGGTATTTTTACCATTAAAACTGAAAAGGGAGGCATATGACAGGCAGTCCCAAGACAAGTTTGACCTTCATATTCCCTTCTGCTTTTTATAAGTACACCTTTTACTAAGTTTTAGTAGATAGTTTTTGAATCTCAAACTTGTCTGCAAAGAACTCCTATGATAGCCACTCCTTATAAATAGGTTTAGTGTTACTTACTAAAGCAGGAAGAAAATGGAAACCTACAAACTGAACAACTCTTCTTACTTATAGCTAATACTTAAACAGTTGCAAATATTAATCCAACCATTGAAGGACTCAAACTTTGAAAACAATGGTCAAAGAGGCAAGTGGTTGACAGCTGCACTAGCTGCAACTGGAATATTTTTTTTTCATTGTTGGTTGTGTGATCAAAAAAAAATGTGTGTGGCACTCTCACGCTGGGTATTTGTACAAGTACTTGCAGTGTGCTCTGCAGTTGAACTTTCACAAATGTAGCAAGAGACAAATCAGCAGAAAACACCACAAGCAAGAATGCAAATATTCCTCAAGTACCCACACTGGCACTCATGCATCACTGGGTTCTGTCATTACATATACTTAATATATTTATCTGAAACAAGGTTTGGAAAAAAACACAGCTGGGTCATCACAATTTCGTGTACATAAGCCAAGCATGTGCGCATTGGCATAAAGGTACGTATGAAATAATGTTGGTACTGCACTACAGCACAAATACCAATAGTATGTATATACACATTGATGCAAGTAATAACTGGTACATATAAAATACTAGGAAATAATAACCCATGCTTCACTCAAGATATACATATTTTGTTAGGTAAAAACTGGCATATGGGTTAACCACAACTCAAATAAATCAAATTGATATAAATTCATATATGTCGCTTTCAACAGGCATCATCTACGGTGATATGATGAGTCCCACAAATTTGACTTAGAACTGTCTTGTAAACATAACTCATCTAATCCATCGAAAGATACCCCCAGACAAAACTCTCACTTAGTATTATAGATAATACCATGATGCAATCAAGTGGAATAAGAATGTGGGTTTACTATGTATTATTATACAATATCAATAAATACCAGATGAAGATGCAGTGGTATAAGGAATATCATCAACTTGATGTCATTACCACCACAAAGGGAGCCATGGTATTAGTAGGAAATACAACTCAGTGCTAACATGTCTTGTTTTTCCTATATGTACATAAAATATCAAATGAACATATCTAATAATGACTTACATGTTTTACACGGCGAGTATTCTCGGAAATCACTGAAATCACTGCTGGCTGTATAACACGCTCCTATTAGGTACCTGTCCTCCAGATCATTGGCAAAAGACAAATATCTGCAGGGTGCACATGCCTGGTGGAGAGAGAGAGAATAAAAAAAACCACATAAAATAGCTAGAAACCTTGAGTGGGCAAAAGTTGAAGACACTGTGGAAAGTATGTAAAGAAACACTGAGAGGCCATTAGCAACACAAGATATAATCAGAAAAGTCTTCACTGCAAGTACTTTTACTTCCATTAGGTGTTTTTTGCATGAAAGAAATATGCAACAGTTTTGTGAAATAGTATCCTTAGTTATTTGTAAGTCCCATGACGTATTATGAAAAATATACAAAGGGCATCACCTGCAATTCCAGGCAAACTTAAATTGCAATGTGAGTTGTTTTACCTGTGAATTTGTCACTATTGATACAATCCTAATATCTTTACAGTAGCTGATAGTTGTTTGAAATGCTATAAATTATGGTGATAAATCTTGCTGTAGATACTAAGTGCTGTGGGTTTGTCATAAAAATAATGGACCAAAGATTGTCCAAGGCACTGCTGGATTACAAATCTTATGGATAATGTTGGTAAATGTTAAGTAGTAAATCTTATAAAATGTATGCAGGTATTTTCAGACGATCGATATACTTCTGTTCAGTATTCCCAGCTGAAAGTGACATTGCCGGGCTACATGCATATTTCATGAAATGTTGGCAAAAAAGTCTAAAATTAGGTTACTATTTTGCATCTCCAAGAAAGGATATAGTAGTAGGGTTCGAAATAATGGAAAAAAAAGAATTTCTTACTCACTGGACAAGTAGAGGTCTAAAAAATACTTGTCCAAATCAGAAAGTACTAGTCCACAAAGTAGATATTTTTTTAATTTTATTGACATGTTGTCCCTTTTGAGAAGTCTTTGTCAGCAAATGAGTTGTCATCAAAGATTCAGCAGGTGCAGGAAAGTTTTACTCATATTAGAATGAGCAAGCTGAGGTTTTAAAATCGCAAACCATCAGAAATTCTACTTGTCCATAATTGGGACAAGTACTTGCTAAAATCATTTGCCCAGTGCTTCAATTACTGAATGTTCAGGACAAGTAAAACACCCTTATTTTGAACCCTGTAAAGTTATTTATCTTTTTTGAAACCCAATCTTATAAAATCCTAAAAGACATTATCGTAAACTAAAAGAGAATTTTACATTTTTACTCCCCAGACACGTCATACAAATAACAATCATTCATGATTCTTGCTGCACACACACTAAACATGCATTACTATATCTTCAAATGAAAATCAAGCTGTGTTGGCACAGAAATCATAGGGTAAACCAACTTTGGTAACAAGGACCATTTCTGATAAAAGTTCAGATGGCAAAAACCTTTGAAAATTTGAAACATGTTGCATAGAGTTATATGAAAACTTACAGTACATGTAAAATACACAATAACACTGCACATTACATGTACTTTTCTAAGATGATCAGCAGTGTGCCCTCTCGGCCAATTTAAAACATCACTGACCCACATCATTTCTTGTGACCCTCCCAAATTTGGTGTTCCCCTATCTCTTACTGTGTGGTGACTCGCAAGAAACCCTTGTTTTTAGCATTTTCACCCTCAACAAAATATTATATTTTTCTTTTATTTAAGGACACACTGTTGAACAGAGTTTAAGGTTCATTTATATGTAGAGTAAGTGACAGAAGGAATCGATTGAAATACATGCTACATGTATATTCCCCAAAGCTTTTCCTCCCAACTGACAACCAGAGCAGGAAATAGTTCAAGTCAGCAGTTCTTCAAAACGTCTTTAGAATTCTTTCTTATCTCTCAGAACGATATCTGGGGACTCTGTAGTTCTTTGCACTCTTAAGGGAAATAGTAGGAATCCATACTTTAATACATTCACATATAGTGACCATGTTGTACTTAGTACATTCACATATAGTGACCTTGTACTTAGTACATTCACATTAAGTGGCTTCACTAAATGTATACATGTGCCTTGGACACTGAAATACTCATTAGGCAAACAAATTCACGTGTGTTTCCAATAACATGGCCTCAGAAATTAGGGAAGTGTACTAGGTAGGTCAGCATTTTATTTTGTTTTATTTGTTTAATTGGAAAAATATTGATTCAACCCAAAAACAAACAAAATGGCGATCAGAATACCCCTTCTGTGATAGTTTGATGAAATATGTACAGACATGACTAGGGAAAGAAAACAGATGTGCATGAAAGCCAAGAAGATAAAGAATTGATTTTATTCCTGTTTTAGATGTTTAAAACATGTTTAGGGTTGGCAGCTTAAACTAGTATTGGTCGAGTTATCACAAACATAAGTTTTTTAAATTTTGTCTTAGCGTCCTTAGAGTAGATCAAGAACATATTCTGTTTTTAGCTGTGACTATTTCTCTTACTAGTATTTGAAAGTTGGACAGTTTTCTTCTGAATTGTACAGAATATTTGAATACTGGTAAAACAGTAAATCTAAATCACAATTGGTAATCATGCTAGACATACATCAAAACATTTGTGTGGTAGTGTTTTTTATATGAGATTTCAGTTGAGAATTTACTACTTGCCATTGGTAATATCACGACTATCAAATGACTTCAAGTTTTACGTGTTTTATCTAAATATCTTGTGTTAACATAACAAGGACAAAATGAATCGTACCCTAAAAGTTCAAACTAAAGGATTACTTTAACAATATGTACAGTTTCTGAATTCAGGAGAAGATCTGTTGAGGAAAGTAAAGACGTAAACTCGATTGAAGTTTACTGGGGTCCTCTATGTAAACTCGATTGAAGTTTACTGGGGTCCTCTACCAAAACTATAGTAAATGGTGTGGAAAGCTATGAAACGTCCATATCAAAACTTTTCACAAGTTATCAAAATTCCAAACCTTACTAAATTGGTTTTAACCATGGGTTTTACTTCCATGGTAAAATGAGTGTCTGGCTCATAATGTCAGTTGAGATGAGCTATACATTATAATTTGATACTCAATACCCGATATAGAATATTGCTGCCTCGGCATATCATAAAAATACGGAACATTCGATTTCTTGGTCGACACCATAACTTTCATTCCACACACTTCACATGCATTACTATATAGGCACATGTGGGAATTAATAAATCGACCTTCTTGTTCTATTTTGACCCTCTAGCATGTGGTAAAAAGCTATTGCAAGTACTGAGAATTGTTCTAACTGCATTGAACTGACAACAGCTGGTGTATGCGATGTACATATCTCAATATTTTGAGAACTGATGAGGTATATATGAATACACTAATTAAATTAAATGTTTTGTGGCATTCTACTCACTCAGTATATTTTTATGAGCCCAGTCTAATAGAAAGATGTTCTTTTGACACATTTTGACATGGTTTATGTCTCCTCATAAATATGTTCTTTTTTTTGTGCATGACCTGAAATTTCATTAATTATAAATGATACCAGCAATCTTCAATTATTGATAAGGCACAACTACTTTGTGGATATAAATTACTTGATCAAATCAGACTGCTGACATCAAGTAAAATGCAAGGATCACTTAACAACTTTCAAAAAAAAAATTTCAAGTCTTAAAATTTTGACAAGAGAATTAGTACATGAAAAAGAAACCTTTTTTTAGAAAAGGATACACCCTGAATAAACCAATATTTTCAAATAAATGGGTCAACTAAAGGTGACAATATATGTGAAATGGTCAAGCATTCCCAGTCCAGTAAATGAAATCTTAATTTACTAATTAATTACTACAGGTGCAATGTATAATGGTTCAACGGATAAATATTTTTGTTGGTATTCTTCTGACCAAATAACTGGACAAAATATGGATCTTGCGGATTCAGGGTTGTAGGATGGAAATATCTGGTCCAGATGGACATATGACTTATGAGCCATGTGTTAACAATTATTTCGGATATGAATTAAATTATCAAGTTAATCGGCTGATTTTTTGGATGTCATCAGTTTGCTCCCATTACAACGTATAGGAAGTGTTAGCCCAGACAGAGTTGTGTTAGTGTTATTACCTCACCATGCTCACTACTTATGCCAAGATAGTGGTGCAGGTATCGAAAATAGTAGCACCAACACATTCTCGTCACTCTCAGACCACTATTAAAGTGGCACAAGCTGATAGAGTTTATGTATAATAAATTACGTTGTCAGATCATATGAGTTCAGTTAGTTGCAAGTGATGATTTAAGTATACATCTGTAAGTACAATACTTTGGGTACTTTTTAATATGAAAAAAAAATTACACCCCCAAAAAACTCAGGGTCTACCCCTTTTATAGTACCATTGGGTCTAAAAAGATAACTGTTTGATTCCAGTTAACCGACCCCCACCACCTTTCTTTTCACTGCCGACCATCAACTTTTTTTTTTTTTTTTTTTTAGATATATGAGAAAATAATAATAAAATCACAAAAATTGTAAAGTCTCACAAGAAATAGTGGAAGCAGAAACTGAAATCAACTTAACAAGACAAAATAAAACTGTTCTTCCAATCTGTGATGGATGTACATGCAGTGATAGGAAGAAATAAACAACACAGAGACCATTCTGAAAACAATGGAAAAGCTCAGTGAACTAGACACTCACACAGAAAAAAATATAATAAAATAAACTAAAAAAACCTACCTACCCCACCTATTCTAAAATTGAGCTTAATCGGGCCATAAAAATTTTTTAATTAGGCTTTATAGAAAATAGTGGCCCAACCGAGGGGGGGGGGTGTCTAATAACTCTGAGGTTCACTAAATAAACAAACGGTACCAAAGAAAGCTTTGTACACAGACAGTTAAATCAATTAGTATATAAAAATAACTATTTTATTTTACTTGTACTGCACAAAAAAATAATATTTCTTTTAAGAGACATACACACTTGTTATACAGACTGATTGATATTGATAGTGCCTGTGGTTTGTATATGATTGATATACTTATAGGGATATGAAAATGGGGGTGATATTTTTTATCTAATGTAAGACGTACCGCTATCATTCCATTCTTTCTCGATCTGAGGGTAGCTCCGAACCATTGGTGGGATTTTTCATCGATGGCTTCGTACTCAGCACCTGGCAATGACTGTTTTCTTAATATCTCTTCCTGGGGCATGGCACCTGAAAGATAGTATAAGAATTTCATGACTGAGAAACGTGATCGTGAATTGCTGACTTTGACTTGAGCAAAAGTCAGTGTTCGCACGACGATTAGCGTATATTCAACAGCAAGTGTGAATTAACAATTGATTAAAATCTACTTTGACAAAACTAGATTAAATAGATTACTTTGAAATGTTCATAATTTACATAACAAACGAAACGTGAACTCCCTGCACCAGCATTGTTCTTCCATAGACAATAGAGAGAGATTACTTTAAATATGGCCGCTCATGTTATATGCAAATTAGCTGTGAGTGTACCACGTGACAAGAGGGTTTCCCCGAGACAAGTGGTGTCGCTTGATTGAGTTCGTCTGGAATAATATACCACAATGAATGCTTGCAATACTTACGCGTACGCGGGCGTATTCTCTGATATGATCACTAGCGCTACGCTGGGAAATACGCTGTCGAAATCTGCTGTCATAATTAACTTTCCATGATATATGAAAATCTACACAATTTTAATTCTTACAAATATTTGCATACCTGTCGGATCGAACGGAATTTGTCTACATTTCTTATTTGAGGATGACGAGGCCGGACATTTATAAACTGCACCTCCCCTCGTTACATTGGTCTGCGACGTCTGCGCTTCCGGAGCACCGACCAACAACCTGTACGGATCAAGGAAAGATGTGATAACTCAGAGATACATTGCAATAAATATAAACAAACGATTTTTTTTGAAGTATGACTAAAAAGTCCTATTCTTGATAATAGATCCATGATTTAAGCAATACATTACCCTCTTATGGTATTCCCCCGAGGTTTTGGACGATGCAAAGTCAAATCTTTGATAGCCAGTATGAACTTTATTAAAGCTCCAAAAATCATACGCTCCGAAAAGAGCCGACACATCTTTAATGTTACAGATATTCAATATCTAAGTCGTGAAAGGAGAAACGGCCTGAGTGAAAATACGCAGTGGTGCAAGTTTTATGGTCACCGTAGAGACTAAAACGCTATACTTTGCACATACAAAAACGTTATATATTTTTTCTTTAATATCAAAAGGGCAAAGGCAAGTTCACGTTCAACGCTTTGCTCTTGATAAGGTTCCATTCATTTTGGTCATTTCCCCTTTACTAGTTAAAGGGAGAGTTGGCATTTATTTTAATGCATAGTGCTAATTTGGAGGGTGCAGCGAAGTTCAAGTGTTCACTGCTAGTGAAAACTCTTTTAGATTTACGAGACAAATTGAAAAGTGACAGGATCAGACTTCATCTATTTTTTTTCACTATGAACCACGCACACCACTTTCCGAAATGCACATAGACTACTATATGAATTGAATAGTGTCGAACTTGAATGTAATTAACGTCCATGAGAAGTGCGACGATATCATGAGTCTCGGGGGAGGGTGGGAGGAAACAATATTAATACATGCACATTTAAAACCAAACAGCAACACCAAAACGACGCATACATACGTTGAGAAAAACAAGAATATTTACAATTTAATGTATTATGCAAATCTAGAAACTAGGTCGCGACGTAGAACTAATTGTATATACAGATTATCATGATGTAATTCTCGTGCACTGAATTTTTTCGTTTGGAAATCTCTTGGGAGTGGGGAGACGTACGAGAAAAAAAAAAGCAAAGTGGTCAATTTATCGTTTATTTTGAATTTTCTGTATCTGGATCAATCCAATAGGCGTTTTAACGTTGTATGCAACGATACACAATACCATGCCATAAACGAGTTACACGAGGTATATTGAAAACAAATTACTATTCACGTGTTACTGTTAATAGCGCAAACCAGGAGATAATATGATGGATAAATTCCCCCAACAGGAGACGACGCCGACGAATAATTCCCCGGGAAAATTACAATTGATCGCCACACTCTACGTCCATAATAGCTCTATAATGAGCTGTGGATTGGATGTAATTGAGAAAATTTAATTGATGCAAATTAAGGCGACAATTAATTATTCGTATTCCAAAGATAAAATTCATAATGGGATGAAATTATGAACATTTCAGACCATTTTATCTATTTCAAAAACATCTCGATTAATAAGGTCAAATGGATTTACGTACGCGGTGACCAAGTTCACTGAACAAATGAATCGTTACTCCTGGCAACTTGTACTTAAATTTCACGTTGAAAACCAAGTACGGAATTACAATTTGGAGCAGCCACAGAAGAGTTGAAGGTTAGGTCTACAGTGAGCGACTTTGCTTAGATCGTTGAACTTGACATATGAATATTTGGTTTCGATTTCAAGATAATAGGAACTTGAACTCTTTGGGGACAAGAGTCGTTGGTTCAAGTGAACCCTTGGCATTTAGAAGTAAATCACTCCAAGTTTCGCCATCGGTCAAAAATTACAACAAAACCATAAAAAAATTAAGATGAGAGGATGGGTTGATTGATGGAGAATGAATTCATTGAGGTGAAAATAAGAAACAAATTTCAATAACTATATATACGCTACCACGGTAACATTTTTTTCCTATTTCATTTTGAATGAAATATGTTTTTAAAAATACCAACTAAGTCGTTGATGACATGAATTCAATTATCGTAACAGTATATCTCTGTCGGAAGTTCAATTTTACAAAGAGAAAAATAAACTTTACAAAAGTGCACGACGATCATCAATACACAATATTACAGGTAAATTTAAATACTTGGTATATAGCGGTCAGGGAACGCTGATTCAGGTAACGTTGTGCGAAACACGCACATCCAGGAGTAAATGGTAAATCATCATCAACACAGATAATCCCGACCTCACCGGCGAATCTTTACAACGCACGGGAGTATACAGCGTACCCCGAAAGACAACACGCGCACGTAAAAAGGGATCATCCCGGAGAGCTTCGTATGTCATCCTGTATCACCGCTAGGTGTGTCATCATCACCCGCACACTTTATCATCCATCGTACAAATTCAGAGAAGCGAGCTTTTACACTGTCTGATAAAGATGAGTTTTTGAAAAACAAATTCACAGGTAGTTGATAGGGCAATCACATCCAAACATTTACTACGTACAGTCCCCCTCACTTACCAGTTCGAACCCTCTGTCTGATGCAGTGACACAGAGAAACCGAACAAGGTGTCAGCCGGGCCTGTATGGATGATTGGTAACGATGTATCGATGTTAAATCCACATATAAATGTTGGCAACAAGGTAAATATCCAAAAGTGAACACAGCTCAGAGTTGTCATTGCGTCAACAAATCGCGCTTGGCAGAGATTCCAACGGTATCCAGCTCCCGAATCGTCAACTAACTAAACAGTAGCATGCAATCCATGACGATACCACGCAGCGACTGAACACAGGGTGGATATGTGAGTGTTGTATGAATGGGCCTGCATGTTAATATCGGGGCGTGTCCTCCTACTATAATGATATCATATTAATGACTAAGTCGCTGGCCTCGACTATTTGATCATGTTTTTTTTTCTTCTGGTATTGATTGACGTATTTTACCAGTCCTTCGTTGCTAAACATCTACTTAATAAAAATAAAAATCATAATCGAAATATTGATAACGTAATGTATAAACATCAGAAATACACGGCATGTTTATTGGACATGTTTTGTACGTTTTTACCTGATGTAGGGTCGTACGTTTATGACTCCCTAAATTAAAACTCTTAGTCCTAATGATATGTGAGGCAGGTGGCTAAGTGTAATTAAAAGATAAGAGCGTCGCTGGCTCATTAGAGTCATCACCAAGACAACGAATGCTCACAATGATGCGAATGGCATAATAGCAGTATATGTGTGTCACTATCAACTGGCTACGCCCTCAACGACGAAAGTGTTAAAGCTGAAAGACGAGTTCGTTTGAGGTCACACTAGAGCTAATAGCAAAGTTTTGCAATTTAAGCAGGTCTTGTACTGATGTGATTTCGATTAACATTTCTATTACATTGGATTTACATACATGTACAGCAAGGGCAAATTTCAATACTAAACAGTGACTTGGCAGAAGTGTGTTGAATTGACTGCACTAAGAATGTTTTAAAAACCGGAAGAAAATGTTCTGTTGTTTTTATTTACACCGTGATAATTTATTCTAATTTGAATTTGAATCTAATTAATGAGTCCAGTCAATGATGTGGCGTACAGTAGTGACTGGCCAACATATACTACTCTCCGACCCTGAAACGTAGTGTTCGTGTCAAACTTTTATTAATATGAACTAAACCAATTTAGAGCATGCTGTTAAAGTTGTTCACAAATGCCTTTTCTTTGACTGTGGTTTGTCACTAAGCCATATAACATAACTCGTAGATACATTATACAAACATAAAATTATCCCTATCTTAGAAATCTATGCTAACAAATTTTAACATTTTAAATGATAATGGCATAATTGAAAATTTACAATGACTGAAAGTATATAGTAAATGATATAATGATAATATTAAAAATGAGCGAGCTAAAATTATGTTACATGTAACTTGAAAGTTTCGTCTATTCTGATGTGTATCTGAGAAAGCCTGTCGATCATAAAACAGGCAAATACTACTCAAAAGTATTAAAGCCTTATTGGGTTACCGACCTGGTTTACATTGGAAACGTAATGCGTTTCCGTCACGTGATAATACATGTAAATGATCTGGTTACAATTCTACAATGAAATGAAAAATGAAAATGTTCATTTGATCAATAATTAAAAAATGATTTTTCATGCCGCTAGATACAATGAACAATAACTCAATCGCACATTTGCGTTTTCTTGTCAACAAAACAAAACAAATATCAATTAGGGTACTTTGTAACCATAGATACCGTACGTTTCTTTTAAATCAAGATTATCAGAGACTATTTCCTATCAATCGTGAAAATAAAAAACAAGGATTACAAAAAACTTGCGATAATAAATCGTTTAGGAATTCGAAGTTCAACAATTGTGTGACAGTGACATGGAAAAAATGGGAATAATCAATGTAATAGATGAGAACATACGGTTATGACAGTATTGTGTCTAATTTCTGCTAAAATGGAGCGATTCAGACGCGTTGCTAAGCTACGGCATATTCACTATACGTTGGGATGAAAGAATGTAATGTTTCTCAGCAAAATTACCAACATCTAGTTACCACACAGGTAGGTAGGTGATTATAATAGCCCCAACACAATAAATACACGACAGTGTGCTAAGCCGCAAATTTGATAACAAATATAATGAAAAAATGACAATGGTATATAGAGAGAATAATCTACATTTTAGCAACTTGAAAGAATTAGGAAATAAAATAAACGTTTTTGGGATATTTTAATATATAATTACAGGAACAAGGAAATGGGAAGCTCACAATTCAAGGACTTGAAATACTTCTCCGAAGACAACAAATTCATCATTAATCTACACAACATGTTAATTGGAGCTGCTGAAAATAGACTCTTTTTTTTTACAATAAAATCATGAAATTGAAAAGATGGTATCCAACAGAGTCACGAAGCAAGGAAGGGGGCAGGATATATATAGATATGGGACATGGAAAATGAAATATTAATGGCATGTACAAGGACCTGACCTGTATTACAACGGAGCTGGTCATAAAGAATACGATTCGGCTAATTCGTTGCTGTCTCTGTTTACTCTGCCCATATATGTATATATAATTGTCAAACACACACACTATCAAAGAAACTATCAAAGAAAACAACGCTTTTCTTAACATAATATATCACCCTATTATTTGTTCATGTCCAAAATGTTACGATATATCATCGGACATTCGTTCTCTCTAGTTACTAGAATTACATGATTACACACAAATATTCCTCCATATGAATATTTCAAAGCTTATTTCTAAGACGATTAGAAAGCTTGTATATAATGTTCATTAAAAGAATTACCCTGGAGATCTATGGGTATACAATTACATACAACCTTGCTGGTATTAAAACAGTTTTGAATTATTAATGATTCTTAAAATTATTATGTTGACTTTTAAAAGCAATTGCGCCTTATATATGTGAATTCTGTAAGCGAAATAGCCTCGAATGCACAGAAATCCATTTTATATAATGTCAACGTTTATTTTGAGTAATGAGAGAAAAAGAACATTGTAAGCTTATACACAGGGAAAGAACAAAGTTTAGATATGTTTTCTTTTGTCTGTGGGTTAGATTGCAGGCGACACGCTGTACGTTTGAGTCATTTGTTATATACGAGACGTATTATTTTGTAACTAATTAAGTTACAAGGAAATGAACATCTAATAAGCACAATCCAGAACAAACGATAACTTCACACGATATGACATTTCACATACCCAAAGAAGTCACAGAACGCGTATATATACCACCTATGAACAAACACAAAAATTGACCACCATTTGGGGAATTCATTTTCTACACATAAAATGTGTTGCTATGGCAATATCAATGAAACGACTACACTTTCCATGGAAATACAAAAAAGTTGAAATTGACAACAACGCAAATATCGAAGAGCAGGAAATGAACACAGGTAATAATATGAGATGGCTCCAGTCTATCGTTTACATGTTGTTTGCTATCTCTGTACAGAGTATATTTGATGAAATGCAAACTGCCATTTGTACAAATTCACGTCGCGATACAGTATTGACAATAAATAATAAGAAGACGTTACAACTGAATTACCCAAGCGTGAACTCTATGATACTCCTGAACTAATGTGGAAATGTATATAAAATCCTGATAACTCCCCCTCCCATAGCTAGCTTAGAGGGGGAGCCTAGGAGGTCGTGAGACGAAGGGAGATTTGTACCAGTAATTTGAAGATGTTTCCCAAATCCTCAAATATTTCCATCGGATACAATGAAATGAATAATTTATTATGCAAATTACCCTCAATAGCTTTGCATCACCAGATAATAATCAGTATGCGACATTATAACATACCCATAAAAATTTATTCTCGAAACTAATTTATTTTTTCAAATTAATAATATTGGAATATTTCTATGGAATGAAACTATAACTCGAATCACTTGGGACAGAATGTAAAATGTATGCTGATTACTAAAGGTAGAAGTACGTGCAATGATATTATGAATACGACTCCAGAACCAATATCAACCTGTCTGCCATATTGAGAGTACTTGATTGGCGGGTGGTGACGCTAAGTCTGTCGGTCAAAAGGGTCTCGATCAACCTTTTAGGAAAAGATGTGCTGTGTCTTCCTTTTCTTGTCAAGACTTAACCCAATTAGACCCTAATTATTTACGTCAATGAAACCCAAACCTTCAATCTACAAAAAATATCCTAGAATTTGATATCAATTATGGTTCAAAGCCCCATCTTTTCCTACTAATCATTAATGAAATATCATTTTCCTTTATTTCTTGCAAGGCGCCAGTGGATCCATCCCTGTCGAGATTAAGTACTTATTGTCAGTTGATTTTTTTCTGAGAGACTTCCCTTGTAAACTTGACCTCTATGTATGCAGAAATTGATATATTTGGGGTCGTCAGTCTTAGTATTACTAATTAGACGAGTGGAGTTATTACATACGACAAAGTGCTGTAAAAGTGTGATTTGTAGCTACTGTCTTAAGTCTTATACTCATCTTGTCTCCATATATCCTATCCTGATAAGCATCTTTATTTCATTATCCTATCTTCGTAGTACCCACCTCGGTATATATCTTTATATATTTTCTCATTCTCTCTTTTTTGTCTTTGACTACTCGTGTCTGTCTCCACCCGTCTCTGTCTTTCGGCCTGTGTATGTCTGTCTATACATGTATATCCCTTCCCCATCTCTCTCCCTATGTGCGATACATGTTGCTATGTATCTGTGTCGATGTCTGTCTCTCGTTATGTCTCTCTCATTGTCTCTATCCATCGCTCTCCTTCTTTGTGTCTGTCTGTCTGTCTGTCTGTCTGTCTGTCTGTCTGTCTGTCTGTCTGTCTGTCTGTCTCTCTCTCTCTCTCTCTCTCTCTCTCTCTCTCTCTCTCTCTCTCTCTCTCTCTCTCTCTCTCTCTCTCTCTCTCTCTCTCTCTCTCTCTCTCTCTCTCTCTCTCTCTCTCTCTCTCTCTCTCTCCAAGAAAGATGTACTGCATTTTTGTATTTTATTATTAACATTTTATCAGTCTAAAAGTTTTTACGGTTGGTTAGTTCCCTAATTATGTATTCCCAATAATGATCTGAGTCGACCTTGTAAAATAATAACACGTTCATCATTATTACAATTTGTACTCGTTTATCATATATGACCTCGAATGAACTCAAAACCACTTATATCTTGTTCAATCTATTGAAGAAATAATAATGATCGTGTTTTTACAACGATTAATACGCAAACATAAAAAACTCCTCCCATCGCAGCAAACACACACACGTACCAGTTGCAGCTGGATCGCTCTTTCGGGATCGGCATAAATAGATCATCGTTTGATGGTTAAAAAAAATACATCTTACAGATAACGTGAACCCCATTTACCGGTGACATTTTCTTTGCACGGTAATCTTGGAAGAAGTATTAAATCTCATCCGGAGAAGAGTAGCAACTGTCGAAAAACAGAGACTGTATGTCTCCTAGTAAATGGAGAACTTCGATGTGCGGTCGAAGTAATTGGGCGTAAGCTTGTCTTATCGCTGTCCAGGTTTATTAAGATCACGTTGATAGCACTAACTGGTAAGGTATACAATGTACCTGAAAGCTAATCAATAACACAGTTGGGAAAGTGTCTGGGATTTTGATGTAGCCATAGTAATTAGAATTCATTATGGTAATTTACGGATGGTTCGATATATGTTATGTGTTGCTATGGTGGTTTAAATAATGCGGAGTTGTCGATTTCATTAATTCAGCATCAATTAGGAAAACGTTGTTTGGTAAACCGCTGGAATTACACCTTTCGACACGTACATAAAATGTGTACGTTTTCAACCGCAACGAAAGTCCCAAAGGATCCTATACTGGCCTGCCATTCATTAATGTCATGGTATGATCACCTGGAAATGTAGATATTGTCATGGTATGATCACCTGGAAATGTAGACATTGTCATGTTCGTATTAACATCTCTTCATCACAACCGTGAAGTTTTCGATTAAGTTCCTTGAATATATAACATATATCAATGTAGGAAGAAAAAAATACATTTTTTTTAGTTCGGCCTCAGGACCCCCCCCCCCCCCGCCTTCTAAAATTGAACATTGTTTCATACAGCGCAATCAATTTCAAATCATGATCAGTATGCACTAGTGTATGCATTGCTCTGAATACAAAGCCAGTATGTAGTAAGGAAAACAGTGTACTTTCATTGACACTTTAATGTATTTTAGTGCCATGCATTTACTATTGCGAAAATTCTTCCGAAAAATGACATTTTTTCAGCAATAATTGTATTTAGATGTAGAAATCAGATCCAATATTATTATAGTTTTTGTAGGATTAGAGCTAAAAATGGTTTAAGACCCAAACACCCCGAACTAAAAGTGTATATTTTTTATCCTAGTATATTGCACCTATTGTTCTCTGTCCCTCACTTGAGACCAAGTACCTCACCACTCAATTCAACATATATTTCTCTGTAATTGAGACCACCATAACGATGGTTATCACTATAAAACATTAGATATTATCACAGATCACCAAATGAGTACAGTAGGGAAAATCTCGCTCGTCGTCATGACCATTAAGTTTAGACCAATTCTCTCAGAACATGATACTACCAAAGCAGAGTGACTATAGAGATAATGAGACGGCACGATTTTTTTGACATCTCATACAATGCGATGTTTCTCGTTACAAATTACACCAACACAATACAGACACTGATAGTGCGCACGCACAATGTTACATTTTATCTCATTGTGAATACAAATTAACAGTTTTGTCTTTGAATATTCTTGTTTCATTCGACAGGATGTTGATTTGAGAAGAAATGTATCGTTTTATGTGCTTGCGCGTTTTCAGTGCCTCTATTTTGTTTTATGTAATTTGTAACAAAATACCCTGTGTGAGACATAAAAACATCATGCTGCCTAATTGAAACTCTAATAGTCACTCTGGTTTGGTAGTATCTCATTGCAACTTGACTCCTCACCGCCGTAACTATCATCTTCATAATCCCCATAATCCTCACAATCCTCCTCCTCCTCCTCCTCCTCCTCCTCCTCCTCCTCCTCATCATCATCATCATCATCATCATCATCATCATCATCATCATCATCATCATCATCATCATCATCATCATCATCATCATCACCACCACCACCACCACCACCACCATCATCACCACCACCACCACCACCATCACCATCACCATCATCTTTTATCTTTTAAGGAACATTTATTAATATTGAAACCCGTTACAATTAAAAACTAAAAACTTCGTACAAGGTATCACCACCACCACCACCACCACCACCACCACCACCATATTGTCGTTGTCACAACCCCTTTCGCCAACATAACCATCATTAACATACACATGTGTATGACTATGATGATAATGGCCTCTTGAACACAAACAAATACAAAACCAAAACCATCGTCACCATCATTGTTTACTAATGACCACAACCGACAACAGGGTCGTCATCCTTCTCATTAGCAACATCGTCATCAACACGTCATCTCTTTATGTTACGTCACTCATTTCCTCCTCCTCCTCCTCCTCCCCCTCCTCCCAATCTTGCCTCTTAAGGCACTAATCTCCCAATTCATATACAAATTCTCTGTGTTATCACAATTGTCTATACAGGTTACAAAGTGTGTATACCGGTCAGGTGGGGGCAGTATTTTCTAAACAGGTAACCTGGAAATCGATTTACCGGTGCCATTAATACTAGCGATCATTATCAGAAAGACAATCTCAAAGCCGATTATATTTTTCCATCAATTCTGGAGAAGTAGTTAATGGGTTTTACTGCTGATACTAGTTCCGTATATTCCTACGATTAGCGACCGATCCATAAACAAGTCCGTTACCCGAGGCCTTTTCCTCAATTTTACACGTATTACTGCTGGATCAAAGACGTTTGCCAAGAGCCAATTTACAGTAAAGACCTCCCTCCCTCCCCTCTTCCTCTCTAAGCTAAAATGTGGAAGCAAGCTAAAGTTTAAAGGTAAACATTACGGTCGGGAATACAAAAAAAAAATTACTGATGAAATACAGTACGTAGGGTTCAACAATCATAGCAGAAAGGAAGTTAGGGTTCTAGGACTAATCCTAGGCACACGCGTTTTTTGTTTGTTTTTTAATGCTCATGACTTTTGTTATCGTTGAAAAAGACATGACTGTTGCTATGGGCGTGGTCTTCGTTGTCAGGCACATTTTTGTTCATTTTGGAAATTCAATGCTCATTCCAGGGGCTTGAATATTTGTCACTGTAGTCACCTTTAACGACAAAGACAAGGGCATTTGATTGTTGCTATGGGTATTGCCTTTGTTGCTTGGCACATTTTGTTCACGTGCAATTTTGAAAAAAAAACCGACCGTTTGGCGGAGGGCGTGGTACAAACTGCTTAAAATCGCCTTTAAAACTATGGTATACTGATGATATTATCAAGTACGTGAACTTATAAACGTAATCACGAGCTCCTTGCCAACATTAGCAAATCAACCCTATAGCTGAGACGCAACAGCTGTGTCTAAAACACCTACAGGGAACAAATTGCAATGTATTTTAATAGTCAACTTGGAACAGTGTATTGAAGTTGAACGTCCATTCCCTCAAAATTTTGACGACTAGAGCCAAATTGACCTTATAAGTTCTGAGTAAAGAGGATATTTTCGAATTCTAAGACGACACAACGTATCAAGCCACATGCGTAATTCGATGTCCCATTAACTCTATTTGTTGCGAAATTAGTGTGTTATCAGATATACACTTTCTTTTTCTTCTCCGTGGATAAATTCAATTAGTATTCTAATCAATTAATTTTAAATTATCAAAAAGAATTATCATTTTCTTGTTAGTCTAGATGATTATATTCAAACATTAGATAAAAGCATTTGTGTACATCGATCTGAAAGAGATACTGTAACAGAAAAAAGAATGATATTGTCAATTTTACGCAGTGGTCCATATATATGACATGTACGTAAAAAAAGAGAGATGCAGTGTCAACGCATAACAGTAATTTGGTTTAACACCTTGTAATGAAAGGTGTGTCTAGCCATTGTACTGCCAGACTGAGTACTAAATAATTAATTATCTCGTTTTTAGGAATTTCCAATTAGAAATGTGGTATGGTTATTATGCTTGTAGTTAGTGCAAATGTGTTGGATGGCTATCCCTCACATGACAGGACCTGTAGGTATTATGTGTAAGACTGCTTTGCATTTTAGCCTAGATTGCCAAGAAAACCCAAATTTTGAAATTCGATATTTTGAATATTTATGTATACATCCAGGAAGATATTTGCGACATCAGAATGACTGCTGCCATGGTCCTGTGAGAGATATCATGTGTCGCTATGTTTCCGAACATGCACCCTTCTTTACAGTATCATTTGAACCCCCCCCCCCTTACGTTGAAACGATTATTTCATCAATGTGACACTACCAAACTATTCCCTCCCAGTCAGGTAAAAATGACCATTACCTTAATGATATGAAAAGCTAAACCTCCCATCAGGAATGGTAAACACGAATTGAAATTGACATCAGCACATCTGAAATTGACAAAATAATGGCCGTCTTAACACGCAGAAAGAGAAAGGCTGACCGGGATAATTGAATTTTTTTCACATCTATCATCTCCTCTATAACTAGGCATATTGGTTTATTGTACTCGATGGTGCCACGGTGCTCAGACATGGAACGTATGTTTATTTCGAGTACGTCTGTACTGTGTATGTATCTCGTTGACCTTTCCATCGAGTATATGAAAGCAAAGTTGTCAGCGCTTAAAAACTCACTAACATGAGATCAGTTGGCGTCTCATTCATTCTCCTGTTTTCCTTTCAATACCAGTGAGTGGAATTATCTGTTTAACGGGTCATGGTAGCCCCAGTGTGTGTAACGTCTGTGTATGTATTTTACTCAGAACGATTATGGATAAATACACAGTGAAAGCAAACAGATGTTACATATATCTAGGTATATGCAGGCATGTTGGACATCGATATACAACCTAATACACACGCTGCACGTCATGACTCTCCACGTATATCTTCCAAAGGACTTTTACGTAATTACGTTCAGGACATGCTGTGGAATGTTTAACGTTTGGAGTGAAATATGAATACTCTCATTTGGCGACGATAAACTTGAAATTATCTCAACTGTCGAATAATATGAAAGCTAATGTGTACTGCGCAATACAATAATGAACATAGAAAAGAAAGAATTCAAATTCGATTTAAAGTTGAGAGGTCATCAGATCCACGTGTCCTGGACAAACACAATACGTCGATCGCCTAGAGTCAAGTTGATACCCACCCGCCTGCTGTCCCGACCGCAATGATTTAATATTTGGCTTACTGTATTTGCGCGACGTCAGAGTTCACTTATATATAAATCATGTAAATTTCTGCATCAATACATTGTACGATTTTGTTGAAGCGTACTGGTTACTTGCTAGGTTTTCGTAGCGTGGGACCCCGACTCGGAGGCACATGTGTTTGAATTGGTGGACGACTGCTGCACAGTAATCTCATTTCGTGTATTGTTTCAAGTCATGTCTACGAAAATGTACGTGTAATATCGAATCAATTTTAACAATTGGTAGACATGGAAATCGTATATGATGGTATTGATATCATGACATACTATGCATGGGGGCGGAGGGGTTACCAACGAATTCATAAAATACAAAATGTATCTAGTCATGGTTACCAAGCCTTATTATGCATATACAGAGATCTATCTAATCGGAATATATATATATATATTATATACATATACCAAGGAAGTATAACTTCCATGCATATACATACATATTCATATGAATTTAAGTGTCTCGCTGGAGAGAACAGTGCTCGATGCAAATATTAGTAGCAGAGCATTATAAGTCTACACACACACACACACACACACACACACAGACGAGAACTGGATGGTCTCAACAGAACTATTAAACTCTAGGGTTTCCAAAAGTTCTGACTAGCTTTCGCCCTGTTAACAGGTCAGTGAGTGAGAGAACAATAGTAATTAATTCAAAGGAAATCTAGGATGTGAAAAAGCTCAATACAAAAGAAAACCGTGAAAAGAGGTAGAAGTGTGAAAAGGAAAATTAACAGTTAGGATGTTAGACAGCTAAAGGGGTACTATTCAGTCCTTCAGGGGTCAAAGTTCACAGTCTTTTAATACACACACACATGTACAAAGTGAGGCCAATTTACTCTTAATAAGTTTTAGTGTATATACATGCGCCTTATATATGTAGACACTGAATTTACCCTATATATGGTCTTTTGATAGTTTCAGACTTAGTCACTTTACCTTAAAAGATGCATTCTGTAATTATCATGGATTATGCCGGGGTTCATTTTTATCACAGCTAGGGCATCGACTACTTACTGTTTTACTTCTACCAATATATTATATGCAATTGCAGACCAATCATTTTCGGAACATACTCTATCTATGCAACTGACTTGCGATCAGTGTTTCGTCCTTGTTTGACCGACTGACACACGCTCCAATGCGGAAAATTGGTGTCATTAGCAAAGTAATTGTCAGTACGAACGCTTATTGCAAGGCTTACGGTTCAACGATGTTTCAAAGGTTCGGCTTGTGGTTTTTATTTGATGCCAGTGGAATTGTATATACGTAATAATAAAACTCGTGCCTCTGAATGCAAAAAAAAAAAATAGTGAAGACGGTCGTTTTTGTCACGAAGCTTTAATTTGTTGAGAAGTAATTTAGACATCGTCAATGAGACACTAACAGTGTATGTACTGGCATAAAATGAAGGAAATTTCACACAGCGTGGCAAATTTCATTAGATGAAACCCCTTCAGTTTCCATTCTCATGTAAATATACAGAATTAGTCTGAACTCTGTCACGCAATGTTACAGTTTTTGAAGTTTATATACAGACTAGAATCAATGGGCAATAATGTACCATCTGAAGACACATACTGAGTGATTACTATGTAGGTATGGAAATATGAGAGAGAGAGAGAGAGAGAGAGAGAGAGAGAGAGAGAGAGAGAGAGAGAGAGAGAGAGAGAGAGAGAGAGAGAGAGAGAGAGAGAGAGAGAGAGAGAGAGAGAGAGAGAGAGAGAGAGAGAGAGGTCATATCTACATACATACATACATACATACATACATAAGAGGGGAATTTATGTTAACAAGGCTCATTTTTGAGATTGGGCTGACTGTAATAATCAATGCATATCGCGCTACATTTACACTTTAGAGACACCACGTGATGAGCAATTGATCGACCGAGCTAGTAACCCGTATCAGTCACATTTTTCCTGTCACGGTTTCACTATGAAAGAAGCAAAGCAACTTCGAGCAAAATGCAAAACAGTGGACTTTATTGAATATACTTTCTTGAATATGTACGTGACGTACGATTGCCTGAATTGAAGTGATCCGTTGTCGTGGCAAATTACTCGGAGACTTGGGTCATCTGGAGGTCACAAACAAAAGAAGTAAGAAAGAAGGGTGGACCGGGAAAGGGTCGAGGAGGAAGTATGGGGAGTATGCACAAACAGATTCAAAATGAAGGAAGTATGTGATGCATGTCAAGCATAATACATGACATGAAAAAAAAAAGAAAGGTGAAGACAAACCATATTTCGATGACACTTACATGTACAGCTTACAGCTTGTGCTTGTCGACTAATCAAATGCATCTAAAAACACACTATATGAAACATTAAGCCGTTTCCACTCACTTTGAATTTATGGAAGTCCTACAAACTTCACATTTAACTTAACTCCAGGCTACGTTGTTTCAGCCGCATTTTCACTCACGGACAATCCGCTTGAAGAGCTGACTAACGTGTAATCCATTCTCCTATCTTAGCACGGCACGTGTTTTGCCGAGGGGACTGAAACGAAACGAGATAAAAGTAAAAAAAAAAAAAAAAGTCATATCACATCAAAGTGCGCGAGCTTTACAAATCGCTGCCCACAAATGTCTAGATCTCGGATTTCCGTATGCGGCATATCTTAAATTCAAAGGGTACTTTATACAGTGATCCTTGTAAAATGCTGTGCTCTAAATTATTTTTCAACGGTGTAAAATCGCCGAGTCCCAAGAAATAAATTCCCAAGAGAAGTTGGTGCGGGAGTTTCAGACAATAGTTCGCATGAAGATGACTCTGTAATTGGAAGGATGCGGATAAGTGTGTCATATGCACAGCGAGTCTATATCTACCGCACCCGCTACAAAGAGTAAAATCAGATGTAACTAATAATCTCTACTAAATGCAGAGTAAAGAACGCGCAAGTCTTAATCGTAACGTGGTATCGAGTCATCTTAAGATTTTATGTAGGATAGCACTAGACTAAGAATACACATTAAACATAAGGTCACTCCTATTTGGTTTTCAAGCTATATCTTAGTTACGCTGATATGTTGCACTCTGTTTTGAAGTCAGGCAACACTTTTTTGAAGAGAAAGAGAGAGAGAGAGAGAGAGAGAGAGAGAGAGAGAGAGAGAGAGAGAGAGAGAGAGAGAGAGAGAGAGAGAGAGAGAGAGAGAGAGAGAGACACACACACACACACACGGATGGATGGATGGATGGATGGATGGATGGATGGATGGTTGGATGGATGGATGGATTGATGGATGGATGGATGGATGGACAGAGTAAGAGAGAGAGAAAATACAGGGAGCACAGGAACCGTACTTTTATATTGATGAGTATAGTAGATATTTTATCGCAATAGTATGTATGTTAAGGTCCATATAAGTGTACACGGGTGCATGTTCATAGATAAGTTATCTACATTGTTTAAATGGTATTTGCTCTACTCAATGACATGTATATTTTGTATGTTTGTTTGTTTGTTTGTTTGTGTGTGTATGTATGTGTTTGTTTGTTTGTTTGTTTGTTTGTTTCTGGGGCTCCCTGTACTCGTGAGACAAATAGGCAGACATACAGAACATCGATATCACGATTAATATACTCCGCTCGTGCAACTGTACTATATATCATGGAGAAGGCAAAGCTACATTGTTTTGTAGTTTTACTTGATATGTCCACATTTCATTTATATTGCCTGTCAAGTCGTTGAAAGAAAAAAAGAGCTATTATTTGTCAGTATTTTGCATTTTCAAAGGAATGGCTTGACACTACAGTGCAATCGAATCTTGGCGTGGTGCCTGTCTAGTCTGGTTGTAGGCCATATACAACGTTTGTCACCACCACGCACATCGCACACACAAAGAAGTAATCGGTTAGGTGTCGCATCGTTATCTGATCTATTGTGATTGACAGCTTAAATAATTGCTTGACACGTGAACACGAGAAATGAACACAAGATGCGTTGCAATGTGCGCACAATGAATGCACAGACGTTATCAGGAGGCATACGACTGGTTCATTGTAGTTGGCACGCTTTTTTTCTCGAGCATACCCCTTTATATATGTTATTATCTTTTGTCGAGTTCGTGGTGTTAATATTTGATGTGTTAACGTCGAATGACAGCTTTTGTTATACAAAATGATTAGACGTGAGTTTTTAGCAAATTTTGAAGATCAGAATTTGGCAAAATCCTCGAGGACAAATTCCATTATTTGTATGGCAAAGATAACAAGAATTATCAATATTTGTTGTGGATAAAAATCACCCTTTCCTAATTTAACAGGAGAAATACAGAAAACTACAACTCAACTACGTTGACGCCAAGAGATCACGGAGGTGGCATCATACCTTCTACCTAGTACCCCCATGCATAGATAGATAGATAGATAGATAGATAGATAGATAGATAGATAGATAGATAGATAGATAGATAGATAGATAGATAGATAGATAGATAGATAGATACATACATACATACATACATACATACATACATACATACATACATATACACATACATACATACATACATACATACATACATACATACATACATACATACATACATACATACACAGACAGACAAACAGACAGACAGGCAGGCAGACAGACAGGCACCGACATGTACAGACATACATTCAGAAAGACAGACTGACAGAAAGAAAGACAGACACATGTTACATATACCAACACACATTTATATGATACATGTACATGTACATGTATATAGCTTGTAGCCATTCAA
This sequence comes from Glandiceps talaboti, assembly GCF_964340395.1. NCBI lineage: Eukaryota > Metazoa > Hemichordata > Enteropneusta > Spengelidae > Glandiceps > Glandiceps talaboti. Next base: position 21,593,076 of record NC_135552.1, read on the forward strand.
TACAGACTGTGCAATTTACCCACATACCAGCCTATGAATCATGTCCATAAGAACCCCAACTTAAAAAGTATACTTATCACCCAGGGAGGTTAGAAAGAACATATTCAGTCATACAACGCGCACTGCATGTGGTTCATTCGTTCTTACTGTAATGCTCACATCCACTAATGAATGGTAGATCTTAGCCTAAAGATGGAAAATTACCGGCTCATTTTCCTTACTTTCAATTTCCCATCATTAAAGTGGAAAACTCCAATTAGCGAATGTTGTAGTTTTCATACACCCTAGCAGCATTTTCCAGTGGTGGTTTATGTTCCCGAATTTGCAGTTACCATGGAAACAAAACGGATGATTATCCTCTGTATCATCAATATTCTCTTTATTTGTTTGACAAAGGTACTATTATTATTCGGCTCTCTTGTGCTTAGTCGAGAGACTCATTTGCCTCACTCAAAATAACGTTTTCCCCGAGCTAAATTCTATCGATTTAACTCAACGATCTCGCATCAAAATTTGAAGTTCAGTTGTCCTGGTAACGAAGAAGAGTCCATCACGTCTTGAATTGATGTAGACTTTATAAAATGTCCCTCAAAAGACCACTTCAGACCTGAATGACTTACAATGAGCGAAGGTTATTCATGCATTACTGTTTGATTTGGATCTTTATTTTCATTTTCCTTTGGCATTGTTTCTGTTACAATCAATGCGCACGTTCCAAGTCTCCTCGGAGGAGAAATCGACATGCTTAAGATAATAGACAATATATAAGTAAAACCCACACGTACCTATCGATGTGTTGTACGTGTTTATTTAGTACAAATGTGGTCGTTGAGGTTACAATATTGAAGATAGCGGTCACGTGTTCCGTTAGTACTAGGTTTAGAGGCTATCCGTGGCTTTGACTCGGAAGATCGCCTTCACCATCTTCTGAGAAGGAGACCTTCAGAAGTTCAAACCACACACAACACCTAGCCTAGTATTCGGGTAACAAACTTGACAGTGTTAACGTTGTCTATACCATTTACACTGTAACAGTCTAGATACGAGGAATAACCTACTTTCAAGCCACTCAGTTGACCCTTGTACTAAAGTTTAAGGAGCTTTAACCCTCCCCTACCTAGATTGTTACACACTCTGTTACTTTTTATCAACTCGCATACTATACTGATCTATACAAACGCTTAGTATGTATGAGTTTTTGTAGAAATGCAGAAAGATATATATACCCTGGACGATATACATTATATACATGTAGCCTATATAGTTATCAATGAGTGTAAAATGATATTTTCATTTCCCCACGAACATTTTGTATGGTTGTGTATGTTTACTTACTTACTTACTTACTTACTTACTTACTTACTTACTTACTTACTTACTTACTTACTTACTTACTTACTTACTTACTTACTTACTTACTTAGTTTGCTTGGTTCCTGGGCTCTCTGTAGATTACGAATGAAATCCTAATATCATTTAGTAACATAAATTATATTCAATCATTTCTGGAATAATAACTTTTAATATAGTAGTAGCAATAAATTATTTTGGTATTATGAAAATGAGCAAAATTTACATATATATTCTCTCTCTCTGTATCGTCATCAGGGTTTAGACAAAGATTTTCTACGAAATAATCAAGTTTTAATTAGTCAATACATTCTGTACACACTTCCAAAGATCTGACCCTACGATGATCGCGAAATAAGTGCTGATTAGGGCACAAGTAGAATTTATGGCGCGAGAGGGTGGGGGTGGGGGTTTAAGGAAGAAATATTTTTGTTTATCTTCTTTTTCCAATGAAGCTCCTCCTTCAGGCCTGGCCAGAAATTTAGTGCCCTCTTCCCGTAGCTCACCATGAGTTTTTAAATCCTCCCGCATCTTATTTTCTCCGACATGCCTCTAAGTCTCCATCCCACCGTAAATTGAGTTTGTTCGAATTCCTTATCGAAACTTTTTCATTCGTTTATCACTTTTTTTCAAACGTCATTTATGTGTCAGGCCATCCAAACCACCCAACTTATTCCAGTGTTGGGGATTACAACGTTTGTCATGACGTTGTGTACATTGATTAATATCAAGGCACGAAAACTGTCGATGTCACGTGGTTGATTTGCATGATAAACATTTCTCAGGTTACCGGGGTCAATTACGAACTTGACCACCGTCACACGCACACCGATTAGAGTATAACATGCCTTACTTTTCACTTTTTAAAAAAAGATTTGGCGCCTAATACTGGCATGTAAGCAGATTGGACATATACGATGCTGAGTCTACATATCCATTCCTTAGAAGATTAAGAACAGAAGTCTATGGTGCAGTGAGCGATGACGTCGTTCAACTCGTTGCCATGGCACTATGTGATGAAGACCGGTTTACAAAATTTTACAGTCCAGGAATATGGTAACATATTGTGGTGCTAGAACTTAGGAGAATGATATGTGCTTCACTATGTCTGTCTGTCTGTCTGTCTGTCTGTCTGTCTGTATGTATGTCTTCCCTAATGTATGGTCTCTCTCTCTCTCCCTCCCTCCCCCCTCTCTCTCTCTCTCCCTCTCTCTCTGTCTCTCTGTCTCTCTGTCTCTCTCTGTGTGTGTGTGTGTGTGTCTCTCTCTGTGTGTCTCTCTCAGTCTATCTGTCGTTAAACTTGATCTGTCATCATTTGTTGATATTCACAATACCATCGTACATGTTAAACTACACGTATTAATTGTGATGAAATCGACATTACAAAGGATTTCAATACAATATGTTTGCATACAAAATCTAAAATCTACCTATTGACGGCAGTTATATCTCAAGGGATTCTCAATGCATACAGCGTAAAGATAGATGTTATTTTTGCCAACCATAGGAATGATGAAATATTTGCATATTAATCATAAACTGATAGTATATATCACATACAAAGATATACCAAAATTACATGTATACAATCCTTTGAAGGACTAAATCTAAAAGGAATTTAGAAAAGAGAATTTTGAAAGCTGCACTAGCTGTAAATGGAATATCATTTGCTCTGTCAGACAACAAGATGATCACTGAACATTGTTAAAATATCAGTAATTAGATGTTGTACATGTATATTAGGTCGATTGTATTAACAGCAGGTTGAAATCATGAATGCTAGTTTTGGGACCTTGATTTTTAGGTATAGACCCAAAAACCCAATTTGATTGGATTTCTTGTACCACATTAATGTGTGCACCTGCAAAACTATACATTTCCCAACAGTTGAATTGGCACTGTTCAGGGTGTATGACATGATAATATGAGTATTAAAGTCATTCTATCTGATGAAAATACTCTCAAAAATGTTCAAGTTACAGTTAGAGCAGTTTTAAAGAAATGAGGTCATGTTAATTTATGCAAGGTGATGGTAGGATGGAAATTCAGCAAAAGAATTTATACGAATTTGGTTTTTATTAGTAAATATCTGCTTTCAAATACGTGTATGTCATCCACTCTCATTTCACTTTTCCAAAGGTTTCTTCCATTAGTGTCAAGGCATATAGCCAACTAAACTGTCAAGAATGTTCTAAGATTAACAAAAGAAGTCAGAAGAGATTTTTCTCAGAAAGTAGAAATCTTTTCAAACATTTTCAAAGTGACAGTGTACATATAGCTATGGTATATAGCTAGCTGAATTGGAAAATGCTTTTTAAACATCAAAATCTTGTCCACCTCGTTAGTTTTAAAAAGCTGTTTCATTGTCACTGTGTTAAGATGCATTAGAAGTGGGAATAGAAAAGTCTTGGATCATCTTTAATAATACATGACGATGGCTTCTACAACACCAAGAGGATTGCTAATGGATTGTTGATTTGTAACCACAAGGAAAGGAGAAATCTTTTGATATTTCTTAGTATTTGTTCTTTGCTTCAGACAGATGCTAAACAAAGATATGGACATAGATTGAAGAGTGATAGACCTTGTTTTTCCCAGGAGGGATTTAGATCTCATTAACCTGGATTTTGAACGCTAGGTTACCACATTATGGAAGGTGGATGAACTTTGACCTGTGGCACCTAAAGGTCAGTTCTTATTCTATTTTGCCTCAGACACATCAATGATGAAATTAATAATTCAATCCCACTTTAGGAAAAGAGAAGATATATCCACCAAGGGAAACAGTCACTCTGATGGGTTTCTAAGAATAGATTTTGACCCTAGGACTCGGTATGTAGAACTTCAAATGAGTCCAAAAGTTCCTCAACCTTGAAAATGTAAGAAATGTGTGGTTGTACAATACAAATCTGGAGGGGGGGGGGGGGGGGGTACATGAAAGAGTTACCCTCAGGATTATGAAAGGATATATTTTTCATGTTAAAATTAGGTTTATTAAAGGGAAAATGCATGCAAATTCCAGGAAAAAAGAGACATTTTCATTTTCAGAGAAGCATCAAGTTGGTCTTGTACCTTTATAGGATATCTTTGCTTTAGGCTACTGCATCATGGGAGTCAGCAGAAATAATGTATTCAAGTTGCACACTGAATATTCATGAGTCCCCTGAGTGCCTGTACTCTTCAGTGTAAAACAGCAGTGTGGAAAAAAAGCCATATAAAAATGAACATCATTATAATTTGTTATTATGTACAGATTTCTTCAAGTACAATGATATAAATGAGACAAAATAATGATGTTAAATGTTTCAACACCCCCACCCCTTTCTTTCTGGTGATTGCTCCAGTTCATAATTTTCAACCCCTAGCCAAGTATTCGGTCAGTACCATATTGTTAGACATTAAAAACATCAAATTAAAAAATTCCATTATGATACTTCTAGTTTATTTGAAATCTGTAAACAAGGTGGATATCAAATATTGGTAGTATTATAACAGAACACTTTTCTATGAGATGTCTGGCAACCTAATGCTGACCAAACACTAGGCAAATGACTGCAGCAATTGATTGCCTACAGATTGAGAGTCAGACACACATTGACTTGGTGATAAATATGTTATCTATTTCCCTGAAGACCATGCAGACTCAATCCTCTGTCCTTCTATCGTGTCTTGTCAATTGACAAGTCATTGTTTCTACGATTTCCAAGTGTTGCAGAGGTAGCCAGATGGCAGACACTCAAATGGCCAGGTTTATATCTTGAAAGTAGTCTCAAGGTACCTTCTTATCTTTATTCAATACTTTCAATTATCTTTGACAGTTACTATGAAGATTCTCTGTGGACTGCGGGTAACGTCATAATTTACAACACCATCCTGAAGTTGAACCATAACATATGCGGCATCTAATCTTCTAGGCTGTCTTCTGCTGTGTAGAAACAAGATAATGCTGATAGATGATCCATGGGCTGTCTTATCTGAGTTTTAAGGTGACCACGTGTTTCACAATAAGAGATATGCAAGTGCAAAGGGGAATCAAGTGTAGCTCACTAGAAACTCATATTGTAGCACACATTGCCTTGGAAATTTAAATTGTTAAACTTTTGCCATTATTTTGTTCAAGAAATCTCAATCTATTTTCAGTTAAAACCAAGGAAAAGCAGGGGTCACTATACAAATTTTTGAAATAGAGCTCAAAATGATATACAAATTAAGCCATTTTAGAATCCAATATGGCCACCGAATTCTGTGTTAACTCCTTGGGAAAATGAAAGATTGTTGATGCTTTTAACAACAAGGGTGAACCATGAACAAGCTTTCGTATCACAATTTTTAGGAGAGAATTGAACCACCGATTTTCAAGGAAATTGACCACATGGTGCATTCTACCTTAACTGTCTTGCCAAGTGGTGCAATTTATGTATGCTATTCAGCACATATACACATATAATTTTTTCTCAATTTTGAGAAAACCATGATTTAGTCATTCCAGTGTTCATTTCCTAGCATATTTGAAAGCATATTCTCTTGGGGTACCCAATTTTCTAAACTAGGTTTCCAATTCAAGTTTCTTGCAAATTGGATTTTCTTTGAATTCCCAGTTGTTCTTGAAGGAAAGAAGCGGAATAATCAAATGACGATTCTTGCATACATGTATGTGTGTGTACTCTAAAAGTCATATTTTTTATTCAAATGAAGTTACTTTCAGTAATAGTGTCACTGCGCGTGGTTGGTATTGAATGCTACATTTTGGAGGAAACACATTTGTATTGCATTTTGTCCATCATTATTGAATTTGACAAGCAACTGTGAAACTGTGAAAGAGAAAGGTAAATATTCTACTAGTTTATTCTGACATTTTTGGAGGTCTTAACACTGCACAACTGTAAAAATAGCTTTAAAGGGCTAACTGTTGTTTTCTAAATGCATCTGATTGCAGACAGTTGTGTTTCTGCCATGTAAACCTTGCACAAAGATGACATAATTACATAGTTTACATTTAAACCTTGTACAAAGATGAGACAATGACATAACATTACATTTAAACCTTGTACAAAGATGAATCAGTGGCACAGTCTTACATTTAAACCATGCACAATGATGAATCAGTTCCATAGTATTACTTTTAAACATTGCACAAAGATGAGAAAATGATATAGTATGACATTTAAACCATGCACAAAGATGAATCAGTGGCTCAGTCTTACATTTAAATCTTGTACAAGCATGAATCAGTGGAATTGCATAACATTTAAACCTTTCACAAAGATTAATCAGGGGCACAGTGTTACATTTAAACCTTACACAAAGATGAGACTAGACATAGTTATACATAGCCATGCACACAGGTGAGACAACAGCAAAGTGCATTTAAACCTTACACAAAGATGAGACGCAACATTTTACATTAATATATCATTTGATGTGATATTTCAAAATGGAAGTTCCTTATGTTTCCCCCAAACTATTTATACAAATTGAGCATCTGGACCCTTGCTTAGCTAGGATTTTATAAAAATATTCATTTTGGGAAGGAGGGGTGAGATGTGGTGGAATGTCAGTGGACTGGGATGTCAGTGAGGATATCAGCTTGCAAGGGGGTTGAAAGGGATGCATTTATATGTTGTGAAAAAGCAATATCTGATTCATTTTTAAAAGGGCTATGATTCAATTGCAGGTTCTAGCAATACAAGCAGATCAATCCTGAAAAGCAAATCTGAGGACTAAGTAACAAAGCATTACAGATTGAACACTGCAGGTATGAACTAAGATTTTTCAATTTCTCAAGTAGTCCAAATGTAATATTTGTAAACATCATTAACCAGTGATGGTATTTATATGGTATTCATAACATTATAGCTTTACACTTTCAATAATAGTATTATGCTTTAGCTCATAGAAGGGTTAATTATGTCTGAAATGTCGGCTACTCATAACTTTTAGTGGACTGCACTGCATGTGCACACCTCAACAAGTTTTTAGTGATGGTATTTGTTTTTGACAGTTCTTTCAATATTTTTGCAGTGTATTTGTTTTAGTAGGGATAGATGATCGAGTCAAACTCTAAGTCCATAAATCATTACAGTAACAGCTGTTTTCATTTATTACACAGAATATGAAGAAATGACTTTTGACATGATACAAATAGGATTATAAATACTATATAGCAACATAATTTACAATTTTACAGTAACTTCCAAATATGACAGAACCATACGCTTAGGAGCCTGATTACAATGTACCATTTTAAGTCTGCCCTAGGGTCATTCAATGCAGGATGTTGCAGACATATTGGCCAAGGACTAGACGAGGAAAGTGCAAAATATACCACAGACAGTATAATATAGCTCAGACAGATTTCCTATTTGAACAATTTCATAAGCTAAGCGGATTTGTTTGCCAATTTTTTTTTGAGTACAGCTTTTATATGTTGGTAAAATTGACTAGGGATAATGAAAACTTAAGCAGGAAATGTTAAAACTTTTTTGAATGTAAGTCTTATATTAGAGTTATTTTCATGAAACATACAGTTGTACATTACACCTATATAAGTTATTGTGATAGATATGGAGGAAGTTAGCCATAATAGAGTCGCCGAGGTCACAAAATGATCGACCTATATATTATATTATATGTTTAGGTTCTGTTCAAAAAGTCACATATTTCGTGGGGAAAGAAAAATAGGGTGAAAACATGATATCTGTGATGAGGCTTTATATGGCAGTTTGAATTTCCCACATTTGCATAGATTACCCACAATGCCCTTTGTATAACAATGTTGCAACATTTGTAGTGTAGTGTAGTGTCATGTACGTGTAGTGTAATGCAGTGCCGTGTCGTGCCATGCCGTGTCGTGATGTGTAGTGTAGTGTAGTGTAGTGTAGTGAGAATAATGCACTATACTGAAATTGGATTTTTTTTTTAAAACTATTTTGTTAGATACTCCTTGAATACTAGTAATATGTACATACCATTAGCAGTATTGAATCACCTGTTGGTAAACATTTTTGGTTGATTGTACATATACCATGGTGATTGATTTTTATTTTTGTTCCACTCCCTAAAATATTAGTGCTCGATCCCAGCGTGTTCCCAATTTCAACTTGTTGCTCTGCTACTTTCAGGTACAACCAACCCCAGGTAATTTAATATGAACAATGTATAATAATTGGTATTTCAACAATTCTCAGTGAATGTCAGTTGTCTGATTGCAAAAGTAATACTCCGGTTACAGCTTTAAGTGTTCTAATGAATAGCATCTTGTGTACCATACTGGATCTTTGACTTTTCAAGTGCTCGTTTCACTATCGAATGCTGCTGTATGTCACAGATCAAGTGATGTACACATGTCGGCAAACAAATAGTGCAAAAGCCAAGAATTAATTTCTCAGAATCAATGGTTCTACATTCAAAGAAAAAAAATTAAAAGTTATAAACTACACATGTGTATATACACTAGAAGATTCAAGCCATTTTTGTACTAACAAACTGCTGATGCCAACTATTCCATATCATTTCTCAGAAAATTAAAACAAATTTGATATTTAGTAATGATAATATATTAATAGAAGACAAGAATTGAAAGCCATAAACAATCCCATTTAATTTATATCGTTATAATCTTAGAATGATTTTCCAGCTCAGTGGTAATATTTATCATCATTTAAACTGTCAGCATTATCTCACAAACTTCCTCTTTGGTCTACATCCAACTGTTCTCCAGGGAGACGAGTCTGCATCAGTCATCATCTCTCTCATCATGCATCTCCTCATCGCTATCAAATAGGTCGGCAAAACAAATTTTCCTCCGGCGTCGATAAAGGCCCTAATTTTAGTCGGCAATGCAGACAAAGGATGCAAACAGCTCTAAGATGGTTATCGTGTCTTATAAATGCATTTCTCAATAACGTTGTAACATTGTCTTGCGGGCGAGTTAATGCTTGAAAGTGCATGCAGCTGGTCCAACTGGTGGTGTTAAATAATGTAAAACCGTGAACGAAAGATCAAAGAGCATCCATTGTAGCTTCCAGTTACAAAAGATGCATTAGGTAAATATCCCCTTTGTATGTTGGAAACATTTAGTCATTACTCAGTGGTGCCAAAAGTAAACCATTATCACAACTGATGTATTCCTCTCTTCGTGCTTACTGTTTTGAAAAATTATCCTCATTTTTAGAACAGAAATAGGTAATGGCTGACATACTTAATTCTATGTCTTTCAAATGACCCTATATTTCTTTGAGTTGTCAAAATATTTTTAAAAAAGGGACACCCTCTTTGGTAGGATTTGAAAAAAAATCACAGTGTCACTGCTTGTATGATGGCGATCCCATGAGCTGGCATCTGAGCAAGATTATTATTCATTACTGAGGTTTGGAACTCTTAATAATAAAAAACAAATGGTTCTAAGTTTCCTTCTGACTTTAATTGTCATTTCTAAGTCATTCAGAATGTTAAAGTATATTTATGAAATGAAAATATCACCACCATTTACACATACACTTACTTTAAAAAAACAAAAACAAACTTTTTTACTAGTTTTAACCACGATCCATCCTTTTAAATGTGTTACAATGAGAAGATAGAATTAAGTACAGGCACCCTAAATGTAAATTTAGCAACTTAGTTTCGATTACAAGTCAGAGTATAATGTATTAGTTTTCTGTTCTGGCATGGGGGTAGGGGATGTGTTTTATAGTTGCAGCAAAGATGGTGATTTCATAGTAATTGTGGATCTGGAAAACACCCTAAGGAACACAAGTAGATTTTACTGTCTATCATACTTTAGCTTGTCAGAGCTTTACAACCTTGAAATAAAGAAGCAAAAAATCTTAATGAGAAGTTTGTTGGAAACCCCATGTAATATTTTGCCAGAAAACATTACTATTTACACAATTTTCTGAAGGTCTCATCAACTTAAAAGACAATTAAAGTTTTAATCCTAGATTCTCCCATGAATGTTATCTTGAGTCATAAGGATTACATAATTAAAAAAAACAGTCTTTTCTTCTTGTCCTAGCAACTTTCAGACCATTAGCTCTACCCCTTTTTCTTGTCCAACTCTCTCTCTCTCTCTCTCTCTCTCTCTCTCTCTCTCTCTCTCTCTCTCTCTCTCTCTCTCTCTCTCTCTCTCTCTCTCTCTCTCTCTCTCTCTCTCTCTCTCTCTCTCTCTCTCTCTCTCTCTCTCTCTCTCTCTCTCTCTCTCTCTCTCTCTCTCTCTCTCTCTCTCTCTCTCTCTCTCTCTCTGTTATAGCTCTGCTAAATAAGTGTTTTTTTAGACCTAAATATAAACCTGATCTGAAATGGGCCTCTAAATATTGTTTCTTGTGCAGCAACATGAAATTTAAGGGAACCACAACATAAAGTTCATGTAAATGTTACCAATTAGTTGGCTGTAATGATACTTATGATGCTACAAGGGAGCTAGACTGGCTGGTCCACAGCTGGATAGCTAGCCCCCTGGTATCGGAATGATTAATGTACAGTGTATAATAATGCTGTTAATTACATCACCAACTGATTGTACTATAAAACACCTATTGTTATCAATTGTGACATCAGTTTGACAATATATGATAAATCTATATTCCCTGGAGATATTACGCTATATGTCATCATCCTCCAAATATGTAAATTATTACAAGTATTTAAAGGGACATATTGGCCAGATCTAAACATTTTTCTATGTAATTTTTTATTTCAGCTAAAGAATCACATTATGTTATTCCACTAACTGACACGTGTTTGATTATCGTTGTATCAAATTAAACTTTTGTTCCAAATGCAAACTTAATAAAAAAATGTTGCCTGAAATTTTCAACTGCATAGTTCAGTCTTTGTGAACAGATATGAAGATATTTGATTATCATCAATAACTATGACAGTTATGGCATAATTACATGTAGTTACAACCAAATGAAAGAGGCTGTCAAGTAATTTTTGGGTGCACTCCCTCTGACATTAATATCGGTAGAGAAGTGTACAATACATAAATCTACCTAATGCTGTATGTGGTGAAGACTTTTACACTCATTTCAATACATATATTAACTACAATGATTCTAGACAAAGTTTGTTTTATTATACACATGTTGACTTCACGGTCATGAGGGCCACATCATACATCTGTTTCCTCAAGGGAATGTTGGTCACCACAACACAAACCATCTCACAGACTGATTCCCTGAGGACAGAGCTGAACAAAATGTAGCTGTAACTGGAAATATTTATTCACGAATTTTGTTCTTCTTTTGATTTTTTTTTAGGTTGTTGTACTTCTCCCTGAAGCAAATTTGCCTAAAGTGATCAAACTCTGTCAGCATCTAGGCCCCTACAAATTTACGATATGTTTACAGACTATAGTTATCTCTACTGTTTGCACACTGATGTCAAGCCAATGTACACCAGGTAATCAGCAGAATATCAATTTTTTTTTCAGATAATGTGAAGCACTTTATAAAGTTCATTCTGATTGGTTAGCAAACAAAGGAAACAAACACATCTGTTGGCTGCATGTTTTCCAATCACCGGAAACCTTGTAATAGCTTCACATCATCCCTATCCAATCAGTGGCAACCTTGTAATAGCTTCACATCATCCCTATCCAATCAGTGGCAACCTTGTAATAGCTTCACATCATCCCTATCCAATCAGTGGCAACCTTGTAATAGCTTCATATCATCCCGTTTTTTTTTTTTTTTGCATTCGCGAAAACAAAGCATTTCCTTTGTTTGATTATAATGTAAATATAATGTAATAAAAGAAAATATCCATACATATATACTATAAAGTAACCAAGTAATGAAATCATATAATGGTCACATTTTTGCATTTTTGAAAACACGTCCTTTCATTTGTGATAATAAAAGAATTATACAAATAAAGTAACCAAGTAACAATAAAAAGTCTGCAACCAGCTTTTGGAAGTATGACTCACTAAAAAGTTCAAAAAAGGTTCATAATTATGGGTAATTTACATTATAATTGAGTTATAATCCCATTGTTGGATCATATCTTGTCAAGGTCACATGACTTGCAAATTTGGCTGTATCATTTATCAGGTAGATCGAGGCATCCATTTTGTTTGACTTCGAACATAAATATTATTGTTATTTTTAAAACACTTTGAACGTGAAATTGAAAAGATGTGTAAAAAAATCATCACATAGGAGTCATTTATATAGAAAAATTTGCTTCAATAAGATTATAAAATGACAATTATGATGCAACAAGATTGAGTGTTCATGGACTCTGGGTTCATTACAGTTTACGCACAAATGAAAATTTCCCGCTTGCAGTCAAAAAATATTTTTACAGTGATTCTAAGACTTTAAGCTATCTGAGAGACATTAAAGTGAACATATGGAATTCACTGCCAAAATTTTTTGACCATGAAATCTTTATTTGAATCAGTTAAGACTATTGCATTTTGTAGTCTGCACTGCAGACAGATATTACTATGAGATAAAAGTGAAAATATGGGGAATCCGATTCACTTCCAACATATTCTGGCAGTAAAATTTTTATTTGTAGCATTAAAAGATTATTGCATGCATATTTGTAGTCTGCACTGCGACCACAACACTGTGAATTTTCAGATTGAGATGATAGTACCACAACAATGGATTACTGACAATTATTATGCATGGTACAGAAATTATCTACCAGCATGGACCGCTGTGAAATGACTCAGCTCTCAATGCAGCCAGCAAGTCTTCAATTTTTTGTTCACTTTCTATTGTTATCAGTGTGAGTGAAAGATACATCTGTGATCGACAGATGAAAAAAGTGAGATTTCGTCAATCGCATTTTTGTCATTCATCGCATGTGAATGACAGATTGTTCTGTAAATAATAGAAAACTCTGAAAAGACTATTTCTAGAGGTTTTGTGTTATTTTTCACTAAGGAACTGTTATCTTGCACATTGATTTTCATGAATAGATCAATAAATCCCATATGACAGACTTCGTCGTTGTAAGACAAATCATTTAAAGTACAGTCGCATCGAACAGATAGGATGTACCGAGTAAAATAATCAGAAACTGTTCTAAACTGGTTTTTAATTTGTTGAAATATGAGCAATTTGAGACAATCTGTGTACATTAGTGAACAGTACATGTGTAAAGTTATCCTGCCAAGTTATCTAATCTGATTGAAAATAACAAAGGATAGTTTGCACTAGCTGATGAGAATTCCTGTGTTCGACACATGCCGTGAATTTCAATGTAAGAACAACTGCCGTTTTCTGTGTGTATGGTAGTCAAATAAAGTGTTGGCATAACATTCATCATCGCAGTCAGACAATGATGTTTTTTATGGTGGCAATTGCAAATAAAGTTTGATGGTCTTTGTTAACTGTGATTTACAACGCTACATAAACTTACTGCCAGACAGTTGATAACTGATCATTGAGTGGGTACTGGGTTAAGGCTATTCTGTAAAAATTAGGAATAATGATAAGGCCTTGTTGAAGCCCACTGTAGTAATAAAAGCCCCAGTTTAGCCCTAGCTATATCTGTTTGATTTTTGTTTGAATTTTTTTTTTTCATTTTTGGAAAATATATTAAGTCTAAAATTTAGTTGCATTGGAATGATAAAGTTAGAAACGAAGGTAATGTTTTGATCCATCTGATCTTGATCACACAGCGATTTAATTATTCTTTGTTGATGTCTTTGAAGCAAACTGTCTACCAACAATATATCCACCTAATCAGCTCATAGTTGGACTACCCATGAAAGTAGAATTCTTTCTATATGGTAGTTGGACTACCATATACTCGGGATCTCTCACAACAGCTCTTCAGAATTTTCCAGTTGCACGGTGCCAATCTGTACCACATGAACCAAGCAACCTTCTACATTAGTACAACCATTATAAAGTCTACCCCAAAGTATGATGCTGTGGCACAATTTATCACATCACTGTAACCAAGAGCTAGAGTACAGTCATGCAATAGGGGAATCTATACACCCCCTCAGTGTCTGTTTTAAAGAACATACAAACAGGAAAAAACCACCGGAGTTGGGGAACACTTAGTCTTATAATCTAGCCAGAGAACCTTGTCTGGTTGAAACGTAAAGTAATTAAGGAAGCAATCTACATTCAGACAGAAGAGACCCATCATGAACAGGGACCAAGGATATCAACTACCATCAATTTATAGAATTTATAGACATATTTTTCTGCCAGTTTCAAAGACATCAATGCTGATGTTTCTATTAACTTAACTTTCTAAAAGTAACCAGTATATTGTACTGACCTTCATAATTCAAAGGATTAATAAAGTATCACTAATATTTTTCAAAGAGCCAAAACTAAAGAAAAAAGATTGAACGATGCCCAGTCTTCCATCTGAATTTTGTACTTGGTCATTCCATAAAGAAAACTAGCAACCTGCTACATGTTACCAGGTGATCTGCAGTTTCTTGAATTCATTTTGAAATTAGACTAACAACTTTGATGTAAAACAGTAAAAACATTTTTTTTTAAAGATATATCTCACCCAGTAGCGAGGAAACATAAAAAACAACACAATACAGTTTGCAACAAAAATGAAATCTAAACTGTCATATTGATAAAGAAAATGTGGTTTTATATTTTAATGATAATTTTTCATAATTATTTGTGTATTAAGTTGAAAAAAAAATATTTGAAAATTTTGTAAACATGACTTTGATGACCAAAATGTTGCATAGTCAGTATCTTCAGAAAGACAAATTTGGTATATTGCTTTTGAGATATGCAAAATGACATGAATTTGGTATAATATAACTTGAGTTATGTATCATAATGTACAAATCTTTTTTTAAAAAAAACACCTGAATTTGGTATTGCTGTTAAGATATGCATAATGACGCATGAATCTTCGGAAAGATGAATTCCTGATTCATACAGTGAATGACAGAAATTAAATGGACCATTTACGACAAGAGGGGAAGATTCAGTCTTGCATGAGTAGGAAATGTGCACAAAAGAAACCATTATGAATCACTAAACTATAAACCTCATATGGTATGGTCCTTGGTGTGTTGTACTAGCAAATGTCTGTCCGACTCATTGTTTTAATATTACATGAACTGAATAGATATGCAGAAAAAATCTATATTTTGTCTATAGGGTTTCAACAAAGCATACAAACATGTTAACATTATGAAGTTGCAAATGTATTCATGCAGTGGGTTTATATACAGCGGGAACAACATGGAAGTCATACAAATTTGCATTGTACGCAAGATAGAAAATTTTCTCTAGAAATTTTTAGCCCTTGTAGTAGATAGGGATATTTTAATTCAGATATATATAACATCATCTGATCTAAAATTGCAACAATAAAAATGCCCTGTATGGGTGGATTAGGAAAACTCTGACTGCATCACTGCTTGTAAGTTGGCAACTTGAATTGTCACTTCTAAGTTGTCTGCACCATTACATTTACAAAATTATTAATTAAAAGCATATAGCAAATTTAACCTGCACATACACACGTTTTTTCCGTTTTTTTTCTAAAGATGTAATGATGAATATATGAAATGTAAAATTATGTAGTTCAATATTGTATATAAAATGTACAAAACATAGTCTCTTTGATCTAGTTTCTGGCCGAAAAATCATTTTTTGAGAGAATTATTGACATTGAAATATTGATTGAGGTGTACTGTAAACAGTTGTTATGAACATATCAAGTACGTATGAAAAAAAACAACGTCTGTCTGTGATTTGTGATGGTATAGTTCACAATTGTACACCATTTTTCTAAAATGCCTTTATGCAGGTATTTTGTAATAATTTTAGAGATGTTTCTATGTTTGATAAGCACATCACGTTAGACTGAAAATATTGAATGTGCATGGCAATTGATCAAGGAGGTTTTGTGTGTGTTATATACAAAATCATCAGACAAACAAAAAAGAAAAGAAAAAAGAAAAAGAAATAACAATGAATCCTGGCCTACGTATATGAGGAAAGGATGATACTGGGAGCTTGAAATTCTGTATTAAAACAAAACTTTATAAAAAGGTCAAAAACAGCTGGCCTATCAATAGAGACATGAAGTACGAATACATGACCACAGAGACTGAAATTCTGGCTAGATAGAGTGATTGCAGTTGATATTATTTGCACATTTTGCATAACTTTAAACTAAGGCTTAACAAAAAAAAATGTGTGGTTCTGATTATGCTCAAATTTAGAATAGATGGGGTAGGTAGATTTTTTATTTTATTTTTTTAAAGATATTTTTTATTCATATGTGAGTCGAGTGTCTAGTTCAGGTAGTTATGTTTTCTGTTGTTTTCCATACTTTCTATGTTATTGGTTTCTTCTCATCAGATGTACAGCCATTACAGATTGGGAAGAAGTTTTATATTGTCTTTTTAAGTTGATGTCAATTTCCGCATTCACTCTCTCTTGCAAGACTTCACAATTTTCACGATTTTATTATTTTTTTGTAAAAAAAAAGTTTAGGGTTGGCGTGAAAAACTAGGTGGGTTCAGGTAATTAGAACCAAACAAGTTTTTTAAAGTCCTAAACACTTTTTGAAAAGATAAAATCATTCGAAAGCATGACAGTAAAAGGAATCAGAGAGCTTGAAATTCTGGAAATATTTTAAAGGAAAAGCACTAAATACCTCGTAAGCTCTACCATGTAGGTTTCCATATTCAGCGATTAAAAGCATGATCACAAAGATTGTAATCCTGTTAAAATATTTTCGGGAAAGATTCAAAATTTCTTCATCCTTTGCCTATTATAATAGATATCAAGAAAACATGTTGACGAAGTGTGACATTCTAGCTAGACGAAATGGTTGTGATTGATATTACTTCATATAACTTTATACGGTACAAACTTTTCAAACTGATTGATTGGTTTTTAAACAGCAGCAAAGGTGAAGTGCTGTGATACGTTTTAGTGGCAATTGAATTGGAAAGATATGTCAGAAATTGGCCATTTACATCACAAAAATCTACTCTGCGCAGAATTTTTACGAGTATTTAATGTCATTTGCAGCTATTAGATCAATGTAATGGCACACTAGAGATATTTTGCTACGATTACAAAAACAATTTTTGCAATAAACAGCAAATTTATGACCTTTATACCAATCCGATTGTTGTTTCAGCCACTGTTTCTTTTAAATATGTTTGTCTAATAGCATGCGTACCTGAGAAGTTTGTCGTCATCACACAAAAAAGTATTTTGGTAATAAATATATGATTTTATGATGTGTGAAGTGGTGGCGTTAATTCTTCCGTTATTCCATTTTTTTGACTCGTGCGACAGATTAGAAAGTAAGACTTGGTGATGTGTGCATGTCGTAGGAAACCATTACTGGTAACGTGAGGTCAGATATTTTTACGAGCTTTTAATATTTTATCAGTGGGACAACTAGGGAGAAGACTTTAAGAGCTTTGGCAGACTTCTCTACTCCTGACACGGCACATTGAAATAGAAAGGAAATATTGAAGTTGACAGATTTCTGATATACGCATGACAGTCAGTGAGTAACTAAAGACTGGAAAATAGTCGGTCTTTTTCATGCACTAACAAAAAACAGGATGTTGAAGAAAAGATGTGAAATAATCCGTCATTCCCATAGTAACTGGTTGTTTTCTTTCTTCGATACATACACAGTGACTGCACTTTATTGGCATCTGTGCATGACATTCTTTATTTTCACAAACAGAATACAGTATCAGATTTAATTTTTTACTACCCGATCAAGTAAAAAAAGAGAGATATTTCTGTAAACCGTCATCCTAAACCAAAATTTTTGAAATAATTTTATGGTAAGGTTGAATGGTACACGATACAGCATTTGATGATTTAAAGTTATTTTTACATCTTAGGTTGTGAAGTAATATTGATAATAATTCTATACTTAAAAGCTCATAATCACAGGAAAAATGTATAAACAGATTCTTTTTGTAATAATTACATGTACCAGTACACAATATGGCCACCAAGGTCAGAATTATTAGGTGCCCTGACAGCAACCTGGTATTACTAACCTGTGTCTTCATTCAATTTCTTCATGTACAACTTTAGGCTAAACTATTTAATACAAGTATTGTAAATTCTATTTTCTATAGTAAACCTTGTAATAACATCAAATTCTGAATGTATAAGTGCATCAATTTGTCAAATTATGTATCTGAAAGTCAGTTTTCAGATTTGGTTTCGCTTTATACCATGAGTGTTATTCTGTTGTTCAAATGTTTTGGTTACACATGGTTCAATATTGCCGATATATTATATATACCATAATTGAATTGAACAGAAATCTTAATCAAGTTGTATTTGAAACGTTATTTTAACTTTAAGTGAACTAGAATACATTACTCTCTGCTGTGAAAATAGCAGATCTCATTTCACTGGAGAACTCATTATTAAAGTGAAACTTAATTTATTATACAACACACTATATACATTCAGTGTGTACTTAAGGTTACAATGCACCAACTTGTGACTGCTCCAATACACCATTATTACATTATCAGGTATTTGATATGATTATATTTCTTAAGGAAATCAATAATAGTGAACTCAGAGAAATTAAGTTGTTTTGCAGTTCTTTGCTCTTTAAATTGTTTACAGTTCAAGATTGTTTTGCTAAACACTATGCAAAGGACATGTTCAGTATTTTGCCTCCACCATGGTTGGAAATGCATAGGAATTCTATGCTAGGGGGACCTAATCCATATCTGACCCCCTAGCTTGATTATTGTATGTTTCCATTGTATTACTGTTTGGTGCACAAAATTACAGGCAGAAATCGTGAAAGAGATCAATGCAGTTTCTATTTGTGTCTAAATAAACATTCTGTATTGTCTGATTTGTTCTGCAGAGATGTTTTTCCAAAAAATGTACTTTTTTAGAGTGATTTTTAAGTGAAACCTAGAAATTGGGAAAACATATAATTACAAGCTTTTCAGCCGTGAAAATTCCTGAATTCAAGCTGATAATATTCCTTGGGGCACATGATGGAATTTGGTCAGAGGTCACAAAATTTGGTATAGAAGAACATAAAAGATGGGGTGAAAAGGTGAATCCCTGCTATTAACAGTTTTTGTGATATTTGCCTCACGGGGTGGCAAAGGATGCATATTATTTGGGAGGAGTTCATGTCTCTTGATGCAGTCATAAGAATTTCATTTCATGGTAATTTTCAGCCCATTTACTCACATTTCAATGCTTTTCTAGGGTTTTATGCCCCACTATAACAGATGGGGGGAATCTGCTAAATTGTGATGCATGGTTCCTAAAATTTAACTTGATTTCTCAAGAGAGAACACATTAAACAAAGAATGTTATGATTTACAGTTTCCCTTACAGTGTTTTCCATAGCAACTAAGTTGAGAGAACCACATTAACAAGAAATTGAACAGGATTTTGCAAAGATTCACTGAAATTAGAGGGTAAAGTTTTAAATGAATTATCCAAATTTATTAAATATATTTACCAAGGCAAGAAAAACTAGGATATCAACAAATCAAAGGTCCAGTTTGGATTAGGATTAGGATTAAGATTAAAATTTTAAGTGGAAAAAACAGCTGTCTGGCAGAGAGCTGTAGAACAAGTTGATCCAGAACAAAAGATCATCCTGGGTCAACTAACCATATAATAGTAATGTGAGAACCTGGGATTGAAACCTTGGCCTTTAACAGATAGAAGAGATAATAGAAAAAAGAAGATGTGATGTATGTTAATGAAGACCGTGCTAGTATTTGTTTTATTACAATGACTATGAAAGTTATAGCCCACATATATACTGCTGTCATTTGGGGTCAAGTTGTTTGTGTGGAAAGTGAAAACCGATGACCCGAAAGAGTGTACATATTCTAGAGCCTGTACCACAGCAATATGCCTTCAAGTTCAAGTGGCAATCCAGTATTTACATGAAAGTCAATGCACATTGATTATTTACTTTGCCACTTCAAATTACATATTTGCACACTTCAAAATGAAACTCTTTTAATTGATTTTATTACCAATGCTGAAATTATGTTCGGAATTCAAAATGCAAAGTGGAAATCAATATTTACAAAAAAAATGTTATTATAACGGATAAAAATTCAATAACTAGCTACATACATTCTATTACTGCTTGAAAAATAAATGGTTTTTATTGGAAAGCTTGTGTCACACAAAAAAAGTAGCCCATTCATTATATGATGCTATAGCGCTAAGAATTTCAATGCTAAAAGCTATTTGTAAGAAAGCTTATCAATCAGTCTTGTTGCTAATGAAAGACTCTTAAAACGTCATGCTTTCAAATTTGAGAATCCAAAAAGCCTTAAGATTTACTGATAGTTTGAGTTCTTTGGTCTATATATTGACCCTTTAATGAAGTTGGCCCACACAAATAGAGACTCAATAAATGTACTTGCATACACAAAGACTTCTAAAAGTAAAGTTAAGGAGCTGATTTCATAGACGAGATTAGTAATTTAGTCCTCTACACTTAAAGGAGATCAACTCAGAAACTGTACAGTATGGATGGATTAAAAACGACATTTGATAAATAGATATTTGACAGCTGATTTTGATAATGAAGGAAAATAATTTCATTGGAAAAGTAGAATAACAACTCAGTCTGTATATTGTCTATGTTTGTAAGAATTAAGGGAACACAGTTATGGCAGCCCTGATAGTCATTACGTAATTTCTGTATAAGGAAAAGACACAACTTTGGAAAATGTATCTGAAATTGACTGACCAACCAAGCTATGAACAATCCACCATCAACAGCCCAACAAGTCTGTCAAATTTATGTGTCAGTCAACTATATTCTCAGTGCAGCAAGAATCAATAAATAAAAATTCCCAGCAAACAAATAGAAAGTAAACTCCAAGATGACGTATTTTCTCTGACATTCAAGTTGTCAACTAACTCAAGTTAGCACTTTTTATTCATTATAAAGTGCTTTAAAAAATTCACTTTTCCTGAAAGGATCATCCAAAATTGACACGAACTCTATTGAGGACAGCAACATAATTCAGGAATTTAAAGCGCTATCAAGATATCGATGTAATCGTATTCACTATTTTCCACATCTTTCAGACAATGTATGCATCTTGACTGTTTCTGTTAACATGCCAGAGATTGCCATCTTTAGATGATGTGTCGGCAAAAACTAATTGTGACAAATATCACTGTATCTGATTTACGCATAAAATCATAAAATCTAGTCCTCCTAAAAAAAATTCGCCATCTGTTCCATGCTTGACTGAAAGTGATCATACTTGTTAGTTTCAGGTCACTGGGTGTGCTTACCAGTTTAAATATGTATAAGCCATGAAATGTACATTAGCTTGATGGTGTGTTTTTGTCAAAGTGTAAAAAAAAAATTCTGAACAAGATATCTCCATTTGATCGGCGTCAGTTTGTTTAAATTTACACCATGTGATGATAAGTACATTATTGTAGGAATCACTGTATTCTTTTATCACATGTATCTTTCATTTATTAACCACATCAGAAGTAGATTGTGTTTGTCTTCAATTTTCTGGCACCATTTCTGTTTATGTCTTTGCAAGCCGTGGTATTAAGTTTCTAATGGCATGCCTTATCAAGACATCTGTGTTGCCATGAAAGCATGTTGCTGCCTGAATTTTGAGTAGTTGCAAATTGAAAGTGTTTTGTGAGGGAAATGAAGCTGGATGAAGTCTGGATTCTTCAATAGCGATTCTTTTTGATATTGTATTTTTAAGGAGTGCGTGTGAATGAATGGATGGATGGATGAATGGATAGATTGGTGGATGGGTGGGTGGATGGATGGATGGATGGATGGATGGATAGATTGGTGGATGGGTGGGTGGATGGATGGATGGATGAATGGATAGATTGGTGGGTGGGTGGATGGATGGATGAATGGATAGATTGGTGGATGGGTGGATGGATGGATGGATGAATGGATAGATTGGTGGATGGGTGGATGGGTGGGTGGATGGATGGATAGATTGGTGGATGGGTGGGTGGATGGATGGATGGATTGATAACCAATGGATAAATGAGTGAGTGAGTGAGTAAGTGAGTGAAAAAATACCGCCAATGGCACTGTAGCACAACTTGGTATGGGCGTGGTCTTGTTGCTAGGCATACATGTATTTGCATAATTTTTGGAATCTTTATTAAATTTGCCTACCCATTCCAGTTTTCATCTTTGCAATATAAACCATCATTTCACTGTTGCTAAGGGTGTGGTCATGGTTGCTAGGACCAATTGTGTCAAATTTTTTCAACAATAACTGCAGAATATAACACCTCCAGAAACATCACCATCAAGTTTCAAGATATAGTTGTAGACCAGAACTGAGATTTTTAGACCTAATTTGCATATCGCTGATGGGGTCATCACATTGTGAATACAGCTTCATCTACACATCCCTAGATGCATCCCCATTAAATTCCTGCCCAATCTGCTTGGTCGTTTTGGAATTATAGATTTTTTACCAAACAGACATATTTTTAGACCTATTTTGCATATCACTGATGGGATCATCATGTTATGAACACTTCTTAATCTAAATGCCACTAAGAACGTTCCCATCAAATTTCAACCCAGTCTGCTCAATTATTTTGGAATTATAGCTTATTGACAAAAAGGACACAATTTTAGCCCTAATTTGCATATCGCTGATTGTATCATCATGTCCCGAACAATCTTAATCTAAACACCCCTGCGAATGTTCCCACCAAATTTCAGCCCAATATACTTAAAAGTTTTGGAATGAAAGATTTTTGACCAAAGAGACACATTTTTAGACCTAATTGGCATAATCACTGATGGGATCATTATTTCATGAACAATGCTTAATCTAAACACCCCTAAGAAAGTTCCCAGCAAATTTCAGTCCGATCTGCGCTGTAGTTTTTGAGTTTAAGTTTTTTGACCAACAATTTTATTTTTTGACCCAAATCAGACACCGATGGTAAGATAATTTTGATTTGAACAATTTCCCAACTAGACCTCCAAGGTAAAACACCCACCAAATATCATGGCAATCGGTCCTGCGGTTTTTGACTTTCAGTTGTTTACACACACACACACACACACACACACACACACACACACACATCCACACACACACATAGACAGACAGACAGACACTGCCATGCCTATGGCACTATTGAACCTAACAGTTCAGTTGAGCTAAACCAACCTACTAATCAGTTTCTATTGACACACAATTGCAAGCTTCAAATGATTGGCTAGATGCATGGGATTGAACTGTGTATTTTGAGCTTATTAATAATTCAGTGTAGGACAATGAAAAAAGGGAACATTTTTGATTTCTTCCAATATAGTTTTAAATACACAAAAACTGACCAGCCTAGATGAAACTTTAATGTGATAAATGTACATACCATAAATACTACACAGATTCTCATTCTGTGCAGTGTACTATTTCACACATTATTACTGGAAGTAAAATGTCATAGCTTTGACATCCATCCCATTTGACAAAATTGTACATTCGTAACGTTTTCTGTGTGGCCTGTCAAAATGGCTCACAATGTGTTGCAAATACAAAGAGCATATAACGCGATAATTCATTCAGTTGGCAAATTTTAAACTGTCAGCTGTCAAGCAATGGAACATTTTTATAACAAAAATCACACAATGTTTGAATGAGAATTAAAGTTGAAAAGGCTTTGATTCCTAATGTCGCTGGATCTGTGACTCCTGCTTCTATTAGATAGACCAAGTACAGTAGGGCAGTCAGTCACAGCAATGTTGACAGACTAAGTATTAGCATATGTGATCAGTAAGAGAGATCAGTAATCACTTCTACTGTGTTCTATTTCACATAGTTAAATATACATACTATTCATGAATCAACGTTCCAGGTGTCATTTCACGGAATATGCTATCACAAAATTGATGTCAATATACTTTTACTCTCGGACAGTACATTGGAAAAATGAAATTAAAGTTTAGCTGTTGTATTACAAAATTGTTCAAATCATTAAAATGATAAATCTCTATAAACATATAATTATACCAGTATAAATTGTCACTAGTATAAATTTAAAAGTACATTAAAATGTGAAGATAGCAATGCTGTTGTCTTTTAGTCCAAAGTTATTGTAAGAAAGACAATTTTTGATAAATATCTCATTCCCTGCATAATGTAATCACTGTACAGTATATCAGTCCAGTTTCCTGGAGGGATAACTACATGTGGAGGTTCAAATGAATCAAGGGATGTACGTACTTTTTGAGATTATTGACAGGTGTGGGAGATCTTTCCCATTTTGAAGAATAGTGACATATTTTGACAAAGATTGGCTGTTATTATAGTTGTAAACAGCAGTTTCCCCATGCACATGTGAACAATTCCTTCCGCAATTCCAAACGACAAGATCGTAAAAAGAGTATAGTTGTCATCTAGTGGGGATCTTCCTTTAAGGGAGAGAAGTGACATATTTTGACAAAGATTGACTGTTATAGGTATAATCAACAGTCCATGTGAAACGATTCCATTTGCAATGCTGTCCAAACAGCATGACAGAGATAGGAGTAAACAGCTAGTCATTGAATTTAAATTTCAATATACGTGCCAAGTTGCTTGCCTACAGGCCATGATATCAATAGGCATACCTACTATACCTAGCAATATGTATTTAGGCAGTTTTTAGCATCCTGTTATTGAATTAGCAGTGAGTGTTTCAATTTATGCCAGTCCTGTCCAGATGGGTAGGTGGTGTTAACACACACGGTTCTTCCTGTCAATAAATCTCAGCCTGTATATAAACATTACTCATCTGACAATTTGACACTTTGAAGTCACCCCCCCCCCCAATCTTTTCCATGCCACTTCATTGCTGTATACTACATGTAATGTCTAATCTTTTTGATGACAACCAAACCTTATATATGCAAACTGGCTAGTTACAAGAATAATCAAATGACAAACATTTGTATGATTTATATACAATGTGAATTAAAATAATAATAATCTTTATTCATACTGGATTATGAGATTCTTATAATAGTCTTAACACAGCAGTTTTGGTATAGATACAAGAACTTGCAAATTGAACAACTCTTGTCACATTATGTATGAAAAGTTGTATTGAATCAGACATCAGCAAGTTCTGCTGAAAGCAGTATAAATGTAGAAGCTTGAATTCACCAAAAAACTCAGGTCTTGTCACTATGTGTATGAAATGTTAGTTTTGATTCAAATAATTTGTGCTGAAAGCAGTGTAGAAGCTTAAGTTGACAAGCAAGGGTCAATTGTGATTAATAATTTCATGAACAACCGGGTACTTGCGTTGACCCACAAAAGAAGTTGCCCAAGTACCTGTTACTATAACAGCTTTTCTTGATAAGTCCATCAGTGTTTTTGCTAAGGTTGGGGAACCCCAGTAACAGAAAGGGAGAAAGGGGTGACAATGGCAGTGTTTCCCCATAGAGTCTAGGTAATTTTGTTTGGGAACCAGGTAAAATGACGTGAGAATCCCAATAGAATTTACCTACTTACCACCCTTAGCAAAACACTGTCAGTAGTAATATTTTAACCAATTCTTTCCAGGTAACATAAAAACCTCCAACATATTTACATTCATCAAGAATTTCTTACAATGAAAATCATGAGAGCTAACACAAAACGTTGTCTGGCTCAACAAAAATTTTACTTATATGTACATTTTATTGTCTAGTAGAACAAAAATCTTACTATACAAACATTTCTAAATTTTATTGTCTTGCTCAAATAATATCTCTGTTGGTAAGAATTTTGTTGAACCAAATGATAAAATGTAGCTGTGTTAGTAAGAGTTTTGTCAAGCTAGATAACTTTTTGTTTCAGGTCTGGAGATTTTCACTGCATTTATGTCCCCCTTGCTGAACAAATTACCGTAAGATAATGATATTCGGTTTGTGTTTAGTTCTCTGCATAAAAATATACAATTCTAGCCTTTAAGTTCAAGTCTTATAAATGTACAAACAAGTATGTCTGTGAGTAATTTGCAACTACAGCTACAATCAAGGCTTTCTAATAGTCTACAAACACATTGCGTTGAGTGTCACACAAATTTGTTATCACATTGTCATTCTATTCATGTTATCAGAGTATATTTTAACGATTACGGCTTAATGTATTGATCTGAAATGGAAGCTAGACTCTCTAGGGACACATCAACTTGAACTTCACATCGGTCACCAAAGCATCTTTGTGTTGTTGTCGTCTGGTGCTGAATTATAACGCTAATGAAAAGTCATCGATGCTTGTCGTAATTGTTAGTAGTACATTTCCCGGTCTTTCACGTCACTGCTTCATAAATTTGTTCATCAAATGACAATAGGCTGTTGACAGATCATAATTTATTAACCAAATGCACATTTATTCATAGCTTACACTTTTATCACCAAATTACATCGAGTAAATTTATCATTTTTCTTTGCGAATGAAAGTTGGTTTTCTCTCTCACCATTTCATAGATATGAATGAGCTGATTAAAGGATTATATTTGAAAATTTACAATGGTTTAGGATAGTATGAATTGAGATAAATGTTCAATGCTGTATTTATTAGAGCCTGGAAACAATGTGATTACTGTAGCTTTAGTAGCAATAGTATGTAATTAGTATGTGACAGTTGGACAGCCTAATGTAAGCTACTTGATATGAGTGTTAGTGAAAACACTGTAATATCATGTTGTAGATATTTGTATTACTTGCCACATCAAAAGCACTCTTCCTCTTTGCACACTTCAAACCCATACTTGATTAAACGAAGCATGGAATTGAATTGTCTTTCAATTTTGTCTGACTAGGATATTCAGTAGCAGTGGGAGACTTTACTAAAGATAAGAGTGAAGACTACATAAGCTGGAGTGCCTCGAAGTAATCAATTAAAATAAAGGGACTGCTAAGTATGTTTCATAGCAAACCCATTTATTTGAGTTCACTATTAATGGTATTAAACAATGTATGCTGTGTTGTTTTCAAAAATAATTAACTCAGTGCACTTATTCATATTTATTTATAAAATACCATTGGTTCAAGTTTCTTTATCTATTAGTTTGTGTCCGAGTTTAAACATCTAACAGTTCAATAACATATTACTCCTTAATATTTTGCTTCTTTCAGCTGATCCAGATACCAGTGACATAGAGGGCCTAAATGTTATTATATAGTTGTCCATATAGTTGAGTCATTGATATAAACCTGTATTTTATTGCTTGAATGAAGAAAATACTTTAAAATGATACAAATGATACATGCAAAAGCAACATTTAAGGGAAAATGTGGTTAAAAAACTAATATTTTTAAATTATGTAAATTTCAAGCACCACAGAACCAATGGCGTATTGATCTTGTAGAAGTTCTAAACTCAAAGCTTAAATAATTTACTCCTATATTTCAGCTAACGATAAGTTTAATGACATACATTGATATGTTCTCATTACATAGCATATTAAATAAGGTATAAAGTGCACATTTTCTGTTCAAATGTGTGCAACTTTGCTTGGTATAAAAAAAATTACAAATGGCCACAGTTTAATCACCAGGTGATGTATATGTGGAATGCAACAGAGAAATGGATTCTAATTGTGGCAGTGTACAGAAAAAACGCTGTGTTTCTAAATGTCACAAAGTTTAGTTTCTTCTAAATGTACTAGTCAGCCTGCATCTCAATAGATATGTCTATATATAAACTCACATGAAAGATATTCACAGTCATGTTTTATATTGAACAACTAGTGTCCATTCCAATTTGTGGCCATGTGACTGTTATGTATGGATCACTCTAAGGTCAATACGTGTTCTTGGACATTTCCGATAACCCTGCATTACTCAACTACTGCTGGGAATACCAAGATAAAGAAGTGCATCCATGTGTTAATAGAAAATGTTGCACCTCTTGGGAGAAAAAAAATAGACGTAACAAAAAAATCCCTTGTGGATTCAAAGTTCATGTTTGGAATAAATTACTAGGATTCGTTCCCAGCCTTCAACGGGTTCTGTATCTGTATCTGTTTGGATACTGGAGAGTACCTAGATCAGACATTATGGTTTTACGGCGATTTAATATTGGTTGTAAAAGTAAGAACGATGGGATTGGAATTGATAGAGTGTACACTAATGTCAGTGATCAAGGATCGTGGTGGTCATAAAGTGACCAGCTTGGCCGATAATGCATAAATGATAAGGCCATGTATTTCTAGCCAAGAGCATCTGTGACTTTTATCGATTACTGCTTTTTGTCTAATCAGCAATGTACGTCGGTGTCTTAGTTTAATCGTAACCAATAAATACACTGTTCCATTCATTATGATCTGAATCAGTTCTGCTGACAGATTTAATATCACAACACCATCATTCATGGTTTCAATATGCAGGTAAAGGGTGTTTTGATTATGACAGTTACGACATGAATTACCTGGGAGACAACATGGTGCCTATTTTGGTTTACTCTGTGTTTATTTATAAGAATGGTTGTATAGGGTGGTTGCTGTGTTAACATAGATGACACTGAGAAAGTGTGTCTATGTCTTTATTTTGTAGGAAATTTGTAACAGCTGATAAGAGTGTCTTTAAATTCATACATGTAGCTGTGGTAAAAAAAAGGTAAGTGTACTATGATTGTTAATTATAACACATTATTTTCATGCAGCCTTCAGTGATTGGCTTATATCATATCTCATGATATATTGTGCTGGTGACCTTAATGGGTAACCTTTATTTGCATACAGAGGACAATATTTATTTTCTATTTTCCCCTAAGGGCACTATTACAATAGTGTGGTAGTTCTGTTGGTGATTGCTTTGACTTTGGAAAGAATACTTGCCAGGGAATGTCATGAAAACATGTATTGCCTGGCCTTTATTAGGCACTAGCAGATGTCAATATTACCCCTCATACTGTTTATGTATAGCACTCTCTGTTTTCAGCCTTGTGAAAGTGTTGCTGTACTATGATAATTAAGCCCAAAGGGTCAGATGTCTACTAGTGCCCTCATAGTCAGGCAATAAGTGTATACTATATACTAAATATAAAATGGTTATTAAACATATCTGTATCATTCCCTTTTTTTGGCAAAATTTTCCAAATCTGTGAAATGTTTTTGTTGTTGATGATTTACAGGACATAATGGCCCATTTTCTCAGACATGTGCATATTAAAGTTGGCTTGTGCATGGTATAATAATTCTTTGTAATTACAGTTCATTGTACATGTAGTATGGATTGTATGGACACTAGAGGGACTGTCAGGTGTTGATAAGATTTATGGAGGGATTGTGTAGTCTACAATACCCCAGTCTAGCTGACCAGATTTTATTGCTATAGGTTTATCTTGGCTCCATGCATAACTGTAAAAAAATGCTGAGCTGGTATTAAGTTGTTGCCTTCAATAAAAGGATTGTATCTGATGTTTGGCTTCACACATTAAGCTGCTGTCTTCAAAAAGAGCATTGTACTTTAGTGTTGCTTAACAAAGGATAATGTCAAGCTGCCACCTTTGTACACTGTTGTTTTGCTTCACATAAAAAAAACAAAGGCTGTAGTTTATTTTGATCATCCAGGCCAATGAACTCAACAAGGTCTGTGTGCCAACAACCAGCAGTTTCCTGTATACAGTTTATTTTTAGAATAATGACTAGATCCAGCTTGTTGTTGTTATAATAATAGATTGTTGCTGATGTCACTGTTTTGACAACAGATGTTTAGCAAACTGAAAATGACCTAACAATAAATCATATGTACGTCTGTTTCTAACAACTGAGCTTTACCTGTGCAGTGTCTCAGGTATGAAATTTCAGCTATTAAACGTAATTTATTCCAAACATCACTTCTCTCTGGGACAAATGCAACCGTGCAAGTTTTATGCTTTGAATGTTTCCAGGTCTGTTAAATGAGAGGGCACTTGGAAATCTTCATTATATTTTGTGTTGCACTGATGACCCGGTGCTGCAAGTCCTTTCCTCACCTGCTCACACCACAACCCATGGATTGCTTTTGGAATGGAAAGCATAAAAAGTATTGTGGATTTTCAAGAATGTTGCTAAAATGTGTTAGTGCAAATGTAGGAAGTAAAAACCAAGTCTGACAGTAGTTTCCAAAAAGGGTTCATGCATACAAACACAAATGTAGGTTGAAGATAAAAGTCAATCAGAGACAGTTTGTTTAAGGTGAACTCAAGGGGCATTGATCTACAAATGATAAAAAAGCATATGTGTGAGAAACTAATTGTTAATTTCCATGCACATCAGATAGGAGTCAGAGGATTGCATTGGAATTCTCAGTGTGTGATTCAATTTTGGCCGAGCCACTAGATTACCACCTGTTGTGATATACATCACAGAGTTTTCTAGTATTATTTAAGCAAACAAACTCCGAACTCTCAGGGGAACCTCAATCCTATCAAGAGTTGTGTGTGATACCTGTTACTTCAGCTAGAGATCGTAATTCTGATTTTCCTATTTGATTTTCTGCCCAAACAGGAAATCACAATCATCTCTCTAAGTAATGGTCCATTTATAGTTATACAATCAAGCATACCCAGCACAATGCTTGTTTATCAGCAACAGATTGCATTTCAGATTTGTCTGTGAGTTTCCCTTCAGTCCTGCCCAGACAGGAAATCACAGTCACCTCTCCAAGTAATGGTGCATTGACACAAATAAGCATACAAACAGGTGACAATTCTCATTTATCAGTATCAGATTGCATTTCTGATTTGTCTGTGAGTTTTCCTTCAGTCTGGTCCAGACAGGAATTCACAGTCACCTCTCCAAGTAATGGTCCAATTATACAATCAAATGTACACATCACCTTGGTGGTTAATAAATAGGTGTTAGATGCCGAAAACAGTAGAGACACAACATCAACTAATATGGTACTCACACATTTTCCATTCTTCACCAACAAACACACAGACTCACAGAATTTGTGATAAAATCCATTATTTGCAAATTGTATCCTGTTGTGGTCCAGCTACTAAATTCCTGTTATATTATTGTAATCCCCATCTTTGTATACATTTCTATTAATCAATGATATGAAATATTTTCAAACAATACAACATGTCTGCAGAAAACCACTTCTTTCTGCATTGCTTGATGGAAGCATTATAAGAATGTAAGTATAACTCATAAACTAATGATACTAATCAGACAAACACAAAATAACCATGTCTAAATATTTTCTTCTTACTTTGACCTAGTGTTCTATTGACTAATTGTCTTCCTCACTGTATGTACATGTAGGCCAGCATACATTGACTAATTTTATCAATATTGACACTTACATGACAGTTTTTTTCAAAAAGGTGCATTATTTTGTAGAACACTACAACGGCAATTCCATTGTGCTAGGGAGTTGTTGCATTGATTCTCACTCTAGAAGATGACTAGTCTCCCTAGGAAGGTAAAAATTGACATGTGGTATTGTGTACTGCCTCCTCCAGACTAGTACATAAACTGAATATTGCTAAATATTACACATTCTGACATTTGTCTTTTGTATTCAAATGTCGCTCATAATGCTGAATCACAATAAAAAATGAAATGTGAAAAGTGAATTAGAAAAGTGTCAGACATATTTTGCAATGATGTAAATTCTCTGTAGGATTTCTTTCATGTAAAACTTGATTTTACTAATTGAAGAAAACTAAAAAAGCATTTCATAATTACTAAAAACTTTTTTTGCATCCAAATAATCCTTATACATATACTAGTAATAGCCATCTCACCCTGTGTATTTTGATATTTCAGATCATATTATGGAGGGTAATAGTGTACCCTCTAAGTCAATTTGATGGGTCACTGATTTGATTTTCCCAAAATCCCTTCGTATGTGGTGACTCACCAGAAAACTTAATTAGCTTTACTCATTTTGACCCACAACAAAAAACATTGCCTTTCATGAGAAGGCTCACTGGAGGGTAAAGTGTGTGTCTTTTATTTGATCACTGAATTATCCCAATGAACAAACAAACTGAGAACATCTGTATTTACTTTCGCTGTCACACAAGTATTGAATTTGACTATCAGTACCATGGAGTTTATCCAGAGGTTATCCAACGAAATGTTGTAAATTAAAGGAAAAGTGGTATATCTCAATTTTATTGTCAACTAGAATGACAGTAACAGACCATGTGAATTACGTGATAACAATGTTTTTGTTTAGAAGTGACCTAATTCTCAATTGTCTAAAAGTATGTTCAACAAAGAATTTCAAAAGTCTCATAAACTAATCCGATTATAAAACTCATTTTTCTCTACACCTCTCATACCTCCAATTTTGCCTGTCATGAATTTCATTCAAGAAGGTTTTTGAAAGGAAATTCCATTTTTGAATTTTTTGTCATATATCTCAATTTTATTTTTGACGTGAGTTACAGAAATAGGACATTTGAATTTTGATAACTTTTTGTTCGTTAAAATTGATGGAGTTCATAAAAACAAATTTGTATGTTTCCTGCCCAAATTGCTGAAAGAAAATTCTATTTTTGAAGAACTTTTTGGCATATCACAATTTTATTTTCGACTAGAAAAACAGAAACAGGCTGTATGAATTGTTTGATATAATTAACACTATATTGTCTTGAAAAGATCATTCTACAGAAGATATTGCACAATACTTTTCTGCCAGAATTTGAAAGAAAGTTCAACATTTACAATTTTTAGACTAAAATGATAAAAATAATCATTATTTATGAATTTTTTGGTATATTTTAGTTTGGAAACCATCACTTTTACACAGAATTTCATTAATTTAGAGTTTTTTGTCCTACAATGACTTAAATATAATTAATATTGACAAAGTTTTGCAAACCAAAATCCAACAGCCAAATTCAAAATGTGTATAAAGTGCCAAAAATGCTTTTGGCAACATTCAAACTAGTATTGGACAAAAAAATCCAACAAAAAATCGAAGACTCAATCAATCTTCTCTGTTTAGAGTTCCATAACTTGTTTTTATGGGAGCATATCAATAATTGGAACATCTGTAAGCTGAGAATATATTAGTTTACACAGTTGGATGTCGACCCCCTCCCTAGCACTTTCATATGACATTAGATTAACCCTTTTAACATTTTACGCCCCTGTCAGCTATTAGTGTCTGTCTTAATGTGAGCTAATGATTTGTTTTTGGCCTCCAAATGACGTAATCTGAGATATTTCGGGTTGTGGCTGAAAATGATAGAAATAAGTCAATGCAGACTACATTTGTAGTCGATATCTGTAATGCCTATGGTGTGGAAGATTCATCAATTTTTGAAAATAAGTCAATGCAGACTACATTTTGTAGTCAATATACGTAATGCCTATGGTGTGAAAAATGTCAACTGATGTGGCTCAAAAGATTGATTTTTGTCTTAAAGTATAAACTGTGAACAGGTTTACTATAAATTTTTATAGTTTTGCTTCTTTTTTGCTCTAAAATTATATTTTTTTTTAGACTTCAATGAATTCTTTGAGTTTGAAAGCAATTTTGTAATGCACACATTGCCTTCATGTGGTAAACATCAGAAAATAAACTAAATTTGAGCTTAAGCTGAAGTGGGAATTAAAGGTGTAAAATATTTCCTGCAGTTGTATGATCCTCCCTTTGTTTGCTTGTGATTCAATCTGAAATCTCAGCTG
The DNA here is from genome assembly GCF_964340395.1 of Glandiceps talaboti. NCBI lineage: Eukaryota > Metazoa > Hemichordata > Enteropneusta > Spengelidae > Glandiceps > Glandiceps talaboti. The sequence goes on from NC_135552.1 coordinate 21,627,025, forward strand.
TGTTAATAAGAACTTTGATGACTTTACATGAGTGAGACAATAATAACAGTATGTTTGATATACAACAGGGTAATAGATAATGCATTCTGAACAAAGAAAAGTTGGTATTTTTCATCAACCTTCCGGCATTACATAAAGACGTGATAGCTTTTTATTCTGTTCAATACATGTTTACAATTTCATTTGAACATTCAAACTCAAAGTTGAAGAAGCTTTTAAGGGAACGATGATAAATTTACAAAAATGCAATATTTTTCATAAACGGTTATTGTTTTATTTATTCACAATGATATATGAGTGTTGTTCATTATTGCCTGGACATTGGACTTACGATCATCTCTTTAATGTCCGTGATACGATGGATCGATATTTTTCTTCAGAAATTATCGTTTTTTTGTTATGAACTCATAATAAATAAGTGTTGGTTGTTATTGTCTGTACATTGATATGAAGTGATTTAAAAAAAAATAAAATTGAAAGTCATTGACTTATAATAATAGAAATGTTGGTCATTATTGTCTGTACACTGAATATACAATAATGTAACTTTTTCCTTGTTTGTTTCATAATATGGGATTAGAAGTACGTGTTACATGGTTGTTTGTACTTTGATGACGCAGTGATCAGAATGATGTTTTTGAAAAAATTGTCATCAATTTTTCATTGATTCCAGTGATATAGGGGTGTCGGTCGTTACTGTATGTTGCAGGTACTATGAAGCAATTATTTTCTTCAAATTTTTCATTTACTTGACACAATATACAAGCGTTGGTCGTTATTGTTAGTGTGTTGAATGTCTGCCATGCTGGTCTCTCCATTTAATGCTTAATCCAGGAGATGAGTTGAATAGACTCATTCATAAAGGTGATTGATTCATCATATTTCTATCTCCTATGTATAGTGAAATATGAGTACCGTTTTCACAACCTATTCATGGATTCATCAACGTGAGTGATACCTTCTAAATGTTGCCATTCATAGTATTTCACTGTACGCATTTCCTAAGGATATTTCCATCACAAAATATGACAGGGAAAATTAGAAATTGGAGAGGTGTCCAGAAAAATGAGTTTGTTAAATCTGACTGAATTTTTCAGACTTTTTGTTGAATGAGATTTATGACAAGCAAGATTGGAAGTGTGAAAGGTGTAGAGAAATATGAGCTTTATAATTGGAGTAGTTTTTTAAAAGGCTTTTCATCCTTTTTCTTGAATGAAATTCATGACAGGCAAATTTGGAGGTATGAGAGGTGTAGAGAAAAATGAGTTTTATAATCGGATTAGTTTATGAGACTTTTGGAATTCTTTGTTGAATTGAATTCATGACAAGCAAAATTAGAAGTGCTGGTATGAGAATTGTGAAAAAAGTGACCTCAAAGTAGTTTTTGAGTTTTCTGTAAAATGAAATTCATGACAATGACATTGGGAGTCTAAGAAGTGTAAAGAGAAATGGGCTTCATAAATCAAAGTATTTTTGAGATTTTCCCTGAATGAATTTTGTGACAAATGATATTGGTAGTACTGATATGAGAAGTGGAAAGGAAAATGAGCTTTAGAAATTGAAGTAGTTTTTTAGATGTTTGCTGAATGAAATTCGTGTCACATATTGTGTGCCTAGAAGTTCAATGGCCTCTTTGGCATTCATTGTTGAATTGTAATCGATGAGAGATGACTAAAAGTGTCTGGGAGACGTGGTGAGAAGATGCTGTAAATTTAAGACTCTTTATAGAGTTATGTTGAATGAGATTTTGATGTTATGAACTTCAGTTCATTGACTGCTATGTCATCTAGACATTTTTGTAATCAGTAACACGTGTGGAATTGCCTCCATTAGAGGTATAGAAAAAAAATTCTGTGTAAGCCAAGGGCTTTTGAATTTTTGTAAATTCCTTGAAGGAGAAGTCCTTCCATACAAGCTTGTCAATCATTCAGCTGGGGGGACTTTAATCAATATGTATATATCTTACCTTGACATTTGATTCAATGAATTAAAGTAATGAAAAAAAATGTGACTATATCTTCCAAATTTCGAAAGGTTTAGAGGTTTTATTTGAAACAGTTGCGTGAAATAGACTGAAGTCTTTTGAACTTTGTGAATTCTTTAATTTCCATATCTTGATATTTGATCAAGATAAATCACATAAAAGACCATACAAAAGTGGGGGAAATCTGAACGTTTTTTTTTAAAAACTTTTTTTTGTTTGAAATATAAAAAATGTTGTTGATGAAAACCCAAAGGCCTGTGAATGTTTGTACATTCCATTATTGGTCCATACCTTAAAATGTGATCAAGGGAAGTATGAAATAGTTAAAATCTAAAGAAATGTTCATATTTTTTGTTTGGAATATTTGTTTGAAAGTTTACTACCAAACTAGAGTGACTATAGAGTTTTCTTCCCATCTCACACAACATTTTTGTTACAATTACATAAAAAAAAACAGACAGTGATAGCGTGCAATCAATTCCAAATAAAGTATAACATTTTATCTCACTGTGAACACAAATCAACATTATTGCCAGATGAAACCTGGAAGATTCAAATACAAAACTGTTAATTTGTGTTCACAGTGCAATAAAATAGAACATTTCATGTGTGTGTGTGTGTGTGTGCTGTCAGTGCCTGTGTTTTGTTTGTATGTATGTGTAATTTGTAACAAAAAATGTTGTTCGATATGTAAAAAACATTGTGACTCCTATTAAATTGAAACTCTAAAGTCTTTCTGGTTTGGTAGTTCATCCTCAGAGAGAAAATGAAAATCACTGACAGATGTCTACAGGAGCATTGAGCTTCAAAATATTTTGATGAATTCGAATTTTGTGCAGTCACTGAAGTTCATTCACCACTTAGCGTTCAATAATTTAAGTAATGGATAGATCGATCGATGAGTTGCATGCAGTCTGCCCTAGACAAGTCTGAACACCAAGACCTTGCTATGCATATCTCAACACATACCAGACGTAATGAATATTTCATCACATTAGTGGAGCCATTTGGTGCCACCAGGAATCTATAGCTATTGATATATAGTAAGAACATTGTGAAAAACACATTGTAATTTAGGTGTAAACATTTACTGAACATTCCCTTGTTACAAGCCTTATTCGTCATGTATTGATATTTCTTCCTACATTTCTGAGATGATAAACTTTGCATGCCAGACAAAAAGCTATACTGCAAACAATGAAAGATTGTGAATACCCACTGAGATGCAGTTTTGAGTTCAAAATGGCTTGAGTCTCTGACAAAAATAGTAGTTTGCACCTGAGCAGGCTTATCAAGAACTGAATTAATATTTTAAACTGATACTAGTGTTAAGTTACAGTTTTACATTCAGTTTCATGATAATTTACATTTTTTTATATCTATAACTGTCATGTGTTGATAATTTTCTTCTGGCATTTCTGAAATAAGGAACTTTGCATATGAGACAAATACTATGCTGCAAAAAATGAAATAATAGATTACACTTTTAAATTAAAACTGTTTTACATTCAATTTACATGTAACATCACGATAAATTATAGTTTACAGGCATATAATCTGTCATTTGTTGAGTCCATGGCCAGACTTATTTCTGTACACTTATATTGATTACTACTATCAGCAAGTTAAAGAAAAAGTCCAGTCAGACTTATTTCTACCTTTTACACTTGTATTGATTACTACTATCAGCAAGTTAAAGAAAAAGTCCAGTCAGACATATTTCTACCTTTTACACTTGTATTGATTACTTCTATCAACTTAAAGGAAGAGTCCAGTCAGACATATTTCTACATTTTGTACACTTGTATTGATTATTATCAGCTCACAACTTTGGATGATAAAATACCACCTTTACAACTTACTCAAATTTTAAATCTTTTCAAAGAAGTCCTACAGCACTTGACATGTGTTTCACCATTTCGGGGATTTCCTGCAAGGGTTTATGGGAAAACTTTATGATGACATCATTGTTACTCTAACTTCTTTGTCTTGTCAAAAACAAAGAGAGTCTGACTTGGATTGATTGAGTAATTAAGTTACTGAGGTCATATGCTATCACCCAAAGTCGAAAATTGATAGCGGCTAAATTTTCCAATGTTTTATTTTTTATTACTGTCTGACTGATTCATCATTTTGAAGGTCAAAGCCATGAATCCTTGTTATCCCTAGCAACATTCTCAAATCATGGATGTTGCTAGGGATAACAAGGTGATCAGAAACAAATTTGAAGTCTTCTCTGTCAAAACAAAACATTTCTCTTGTAAACCCACTTAATGTAGAATGCACCCTAGAGACAAATTTGACTAATAATCAAAGTTTTTGAAATTTCTCCAAATTTTAGCTTTATATGAAAGTTTGATTCTGGTTCTTTTGAAGGAATAAAAGAAATTTGGGAGTCCACCATCTTGTTTTCAAGCAAATCAACTATCTTTTATTTTCCTATAGAGTTTAACACAGTATTTGATCACCATCTTGGATTCTAAAGTGATACAATTTTTAATATGTAACAGTCTTTGGTGGCCATATTGGATTCTAAAATGGCTTAATTTGGATTTTGACCTCTATTTACAAAAAGTGCACGGTGCCCCATGATTTTTTTCCCCTTGATTTTAACTGAGAATGGGTTAAAGCTTTCTTAAACAAAGTAACGGCAAAAGTTTAAAACAGTTTATTCCCAAAGCATTTTTCATATTTTCAAAAACTACAGATATGTGCAATAAATTTGATTAATTGTTCATGCATACTCTCGGTTTTAATCAAGGAGATATGTCATGTTCCCTTGTTTGTAGTTTTGCAGTGAAATTAAAACTAAGAATTGATGAATAATTAATGCTTTCTAGGCTACATTATTTATTTTGAAATGAATAAACAATTATTTTTGACAAAAAATTACTCTGAGATAAAATGGCAAGAAAAAGACTTATTTCGCTGAAATTCTTTGAAATATTTTCATAGAGAAATTCTTATTTTTATTAGACAAGAACTAAAATAATTTTTCTTTGGATTAGAAAAATACTGCAATATAAACAAGAAATAAAAAAGACATTTGGGGCTGAATTTCTTTGAATTATTTACGTAGAAATTACTGAGTAATTGGAAGAGACAAAATACATAGGTTTATTGTCTGACCAATCAAACCAATCTACGCGTACACTCCCTACAGAGTTTTTAGAAATTCAACGGAAAGATATTTGAAATGAATTACTCTAATTCTTGCAGCTTTTATTTTCTCCAGAGAAAGAGTTCAACTTGGTTCATGTCATTTGTATAAATAATTCCAATGTTTTCTTTTTTTCCCTTTGTTATCCAGAAGAGAATTTAAGATTAAATGGATGAAATCTGAAACCAGATCTCGGAAAATAGGCCATAAGGGAGATGACAATGGGATGTCTGAATCATTTAGACTCAGGAGAGTGGGGTTTTTTAAAGTTTTTTTTCCTGTTTCACTGCTGCTTTCCTTTACAAACTTGTTTATTGAAGAAAATGAATGTTAAATTTTACTTTTATTACTAATTTGAAAAATTATGAAAGAGGAAAGTTTTTACCTTTACAAGTACTAACACTGGTAACACTTATTTTGAGTTTTCCATGATACAGATCTTTAAAAAAATGGCAAAAAAATTAAATTTTTAACAATATACTGGAATCACTAATGAGGGATAATATTGTCACAAACACCAATGAACAAATTCCAAAACTGCGTTTATCTCGGAATATGTCAAAGTGTGAAAATTACACTACAATGTTATTATTACAGTTGACATAATATTTGTTACACACAAAAGGAGTCAAAAAGTCAAAACCTTCCATTCTTCATCACTTAAAAACCACATTGTGAACACAATAAATCATCAAATCCGTCGGAGTTGAAAGACATGACTTAATTTATTGTTTTTGACAAATTGTTTTCAGCTTGCCAATTGTAGAGAGCTCAGAATTTATGTGTTGTAAAATCCTATAGTCTCATTTCAATCAAACGACACAGTAGACTAATTAGGCAAATAACAACGTAACAATAAACTGTCAAATGCGCTTTGTTCAATAATACGACACCGCAGCATCGACAATTCAAAGAAAAGTGTACATTATGAGAGCAAAAATTTGGGCTTCTCTCCCCTAACATTAGTAGAGATCTCACTGATTTGTAATTACGTCGAAAGTGGCCACTAAAATCTGTGTTACTGATTAGTTGTATTGTTGAAACTGGTAGTTCCTGGAGCTCATGCTGTTTTTTTCAAAGTTTCGTTTTTTACCACATAATTGTTCTGTAAAAAGATTTTAACCAAATTTATGGCGTAGAGAAGACAAGAGACATGAAATTGTAGTGGATTTAAATCATTAGTATGAGGAAATTATAGTGTTTTGTAGTAATTTGTCAGAAAATCACTTCTTTTGTTCAACTTCGGAACCAAAATTTGTAAGTCACAGCAAGCAGTGAATGCTTCATGATGTTGCCCATGGTTTTAGAACTATTGTATTACAATAGCAGAAATGGGGTAAAAAATTTATAGTTTTGATAATTTTTGACCGAGATGTGTAGAATATAAGTTTGTTAGTTTTTAACATTTTTCTTCCCTGAAGAAAAAACAACATCCAGTCTGTAAGAGGATAATCATGTGCCCTTTGACCACAAACTTTCATTGCAATTACATTGCCAAACAATATGTAAAAGCTTTGGTGTTCGACATAACTTTATGAATCATAGACGCAGCAACATTTTATTATTACAGTAAAGACGTATAGACATGAAAAGATTTTACAAAAGGGACAAGAGTTGTACAAACTTTGAACTTAGAGAGAGATATTTAGCTTATGTCGTACACAGACAAAGTACATCTAGCAGCACTGTTTGCATTCATGGTACAAAACTTTGATGCTGTCTTTGTCAAAAAACGATGAAGCTTAAACTTTTAATTTCAAAATTCTATTGGAGTCAGTTCCTACACTCCAGGTATTTTGCTCTTTGATATAAATGATTAATTCAGTACACACATGCTACAAAATTGAAAAATGGATATTATCAAAGTCTGTCTAAAAAAAAAAGTAATCTGCGCTAAATCACTTTGAAGTATTCCTCATATTGGAACCCATGCCATGATTTGTATGCCATCATATTACTGAGACTTCTCATAAAATCTGTGCAATTACGATGAATGATTCACACCTCAATATCGTCTGCTCTCTCTCAATGTCACACAAATCTCAATCAAAGTTTCCGTGCTGCCAAGTACATTTGGTATGTTTTCCTTTCTAATAAAAAAGGACAAAGACAGGAAACCCAATTTCAATTATGGCATGCTGTGAGTTTTCGCATCCAAACTTTTAAGTGGTGTGTACATGTACCTGGGGATGACCGAGAGTGTGTACATATACATCTGGGAGGTACTGTTTACTTTGAATCCATTGTATTATGTTTTTAGTAGAGAAATATTTTGACATAAAATGTCTCCATAAGTGTGAACATCATTCATAGATATGCCACGTGCTAGAAATGTTTTTGTATTCAAAATGGAAATATATGACATACATGACTGGCTTATTTTCTGGCATCATACAAGTCTGGTCAAGAGCGTATTTTGCACTGATGCATTGTGAAGGGCATTTACTGATTAGTCATGATATGTTTCTGCAGTTTTTCAATAACACAACATTGTGTCTGTATAGGTATAACCATCACTTCTGTGATTAGATAGAAATCACAATACTGTTGATATATCATCAATTCTGTACTTCGATCTACATCATAATAATGTGTGTCTATGCCATCAGTTCTGTATTTAATACATAACAATAATGTGTGTATGTGTCATCAGTTCTGTAGTTCCACATCACAATAATGTGTGTATGTGTCATCAGTTCTGTAGTTCCACATCACAATAATGTGTGTATGTGTCTTCAGTTCTGTAGTTCCACATCACAATAATGTGTGTATGTGTCATCAGTTATGTAGTTCCACGTCACAATAATGTGTGTATGTGTCATGTAGTTCCACATCACAATAATGTGTGTATGTGTCATCAGTTCTGTAGTTCCACACCATATTAATGTACTGTGTATGTGTCATCAGTTCTGTAGTTCCACATCACAATAATGTGTGTATGTGTCATGTAGTTCCACGTCACAATAATGTGTGTATGTGTCATGTAGTTCCACATCACAATAATGTGTGTATGTGTCTTCAGTTCTGTAGTTCCACATCACAATAATGTGTGTATGTGTCATCAGTTCTGTAGTTCCACATCACAATAGTGTACTGTGTCTGTGTCATCAGTTCTGTAGTTCCACATCACAATAGTGTACTGTGTCTGTGTCATCAGTTCTGTAGTTCCACATCACAATAGTGTACTGTGTCTGTGTCATCAGTTCTGTAGTTCCACATCACAATAATGTACTGTGTATGTGTCTTCAGTTCTGTAGTTCCACATCACAATAATGTGTATGTGTCTTCAGTTCTGTAGGTCCACATCACAATAGTGTACTGTGTCTGTGTCATCAGTTCTGTAGTTCCACATCACAATAATGTGTATGTGTCTTCAGTTCTGTAGGTCCACATCACAATAGTGTACTGTGTCTGTGTCATCAGTTCTGTAGTTCCACATCACAATAATGTGTGTATGTGTCTTCAGTTCTGTAGGTCCACATCACAATAATGTGTGTATGTGTCTTCAGTTCTGTAGGTCCACATCACAATAGTGTACTGTGTCTGTGTCATCAGTTCTGTAGTTCTACATCACATCACAATGACGTGTGTCTGTGTCATCAGTTTTCCTGTACTACATCACAATAACATCTGTCTATGTCATTACTTTTGTGGTTCTAACATCACAATAATCAAAGGTACTGCAGGATTGAACTGTTTACAATAAGTTTGTTGTAGTTTGCAACTGTCAGAAATTAACCAAACATAGCAAAAAGTTACAGATAGTGGGCTTTCAAAATATGATAAATACAGAATATCTCTTTTGTTGATGTATGATGTCAAGAATTCACCATATTGTACACTATGCTGTATGACTCAACATTCTCCTCTCAGTTTTACTGAAATCAAAGTTAATTACAGTGTCATCATGATTTGTCATCGACATCGTATTCATGGTAACATTTTTCATGCCAGAATTCATATTAATTTGTACATTTATGGATACTAAAGGTTCTTAACCCAAGACTATAAATCTTAAAAGTGCTACAATAAAATTGTTCCTGTCATATTACCGTGGAAACGGTTTTCAATATGATGATAAATGACCGTCAGTAATATGTAACCAGCAGATCTAGCAACTTAAGTTTTGTTATGTGTGTAATGTACATTTTCACAATGATATTAATATTAATTTCAAAATTTCAAAAGATTTATTAGAAATTGTTACCATTGAAATTTTGGAGTAAAATTAAAAATTAGATTAAGAAATCAACATACTCATGAAAACATCCACATTTCAAAACAAAATATGAATGAGAATTTTTTAATCTTATCTTAATAATAAAGAAAGAACGTTCAATTAAAAATAAATTATTGAGAAATCATGAAATTCTTTAGAACATTTAAAAAAATTAATAACAAAAATATTTAATGTAAAATTTAATAGTTTGGCACTAATATGATACTTTATGGATTTGTTTGAAAGTTATGATTGTTATTTTGACAATTTTTATTCTGCTTTTATTAAAAATTGTTTTTGAAAATATTTTTATATTTTTATGTATTTTAATTTATTTCTAATAAATTAGTAAAAGTAATTTATTTTGATCCCTAGAAAGTTAGTGGTTGGAAGCGATATTTATTTTTCACATTCTTTTTTCTTTTAATTCTTAGACTGCAGGATTCATTAGATAATTATATCTGCTAAAGGTGTCATTCTCTGTTCTGAGAAAAGAATCATTTAAATTTATGTTATTTTCATCCTGTTTAATGATGAAATGTTTTTGGACTGTTTTGTTTTCATCTCTAAATGTTTCTGCTGTTATGTTAAGTTTGTTTAGCTTTACTTTCTTTCCCTTGTTTGACTTTGTAATTGTTCTTTCTTTTTGGTTATGAAATTAAAAAAAAAAAAAAAAAAAAAAAAAAAAAAGTAAAAAAAAAAAAATGATGAAATGTAATTTACTTTTATGACGTCATGGTACATTTCACTTGAGTGAGCAGAAAGCAGGAATGCTAGATATATACACGCATGGAGAATTATTAACTCAGACTGTAAATTAAAATAATTTTACCTGGAAGTATGAAATTATGGAAATGAAATACCCTGAATTCAGTACAAGCCTAATATACTAAGTTCACTGATCGGTATTTACTGTAAATAAATGTTGACCATCATTGGAAACCATGTGCACCATCCTTTTATGGCAATACGACTACTTCATATATTCTGCTAGAATTTATTTTCGTTGTATCTGATTCAGTTGAAAAATATGTTTTACTGTGGTTTGCGAGAATTGTATGGCATTGATATGGTATGCCTTGAATTGTAAGTTGATACATAGGTGAAGACACAAAAAGAATACGTCTCCCCCCCCCCACCACCAAACCACCACTGACGACCCACCAAAACCTGCGGCACCATCCCCTTACCCCATCCAAATACCCAACAATTACCTCACCCCAACATCCCCATATTCCGAACCATGTACAACCATTCATCAACACCACCATGCACCTATAACCAAACCCCACCCCACTATCACCATACCTCTCCAACCTATACCTACACTTTTCTGAAATCATGTTATTGGTAACAGACAATTTTCACATTTTTACCTTTATATTGTCTAAATCATTCGTTATTGCAAATATAAATGTAAGCGAGCACAATTTGTAGTTATTATGTGTATAAAGTAATGTACATTCACGTTAATTTCATATCAGACCTATGCAACCGTACATATCATGTAATTTCTTTCTGCCATCTACCTTCTAGGCAAAAAACTCCATTTACTGAATGCCTGTTGTGTTCCATATAAAGGCTTCACTCTGAAAGGCCTAGCCTTCCACTATCTTGCATTAATAATTCAAAGAATGGAAAACTCCAATCTGTTTCCATTTTAATCTCCGGATGCAAGAGAAGAAGCTGAGAATGTTTGGCTTCTTATTATCAGGAGGTTGTAGATATGGATAGCCTTGTAGATTGTTTTCTCGTTTTAGATCTGAGACACGCCTGGGAGACTCAGAGCGAAAGATGCTGAGATATTGAAAATAGACCCTTCTGGCTGTGTCAATTTCAGTCATACAAAAGGAACCTGGATAAACCCACAAGCACATAGTTACATTGATGACTTCCACAGGGTGGTCCAAAAACAAAGTGATGACTGAAATTTGAAATTAATGTATTATGTATGTGGGGAGTAATTTGTAGCAGGTTGGCAGTACTTCGGCAGTATTGTATATCTAGGAAGTAATTTGTTGCTCAGTGCTTGGAGTTATATTACAAAATGTATTACATACATCTACGTAAGACTAAGAGTTTCCTTATATTTATTTTCATATTTCTCATTGTAACGCCTCTCATTATGATTGGCTCATCGATTATTTTGAAAAAAAAATTAAATTAATTGGGTATACATATTGATGATCCTAATTTAAAGTCAATTCATAATAATAATAATTTGCACAATCTTTAATGATTCTTTTTTGTCTTTCTGTATCAAGCCACCATCTGCAATAGATGTATGGATGCCAAAAACAAGTTATTCCATTTAGATGGCTCTTTTTAATTTCTTTCATGACCTGACTTGACCCTTAATCTCTTTAATTGTACAAAAACAAACAAAAATGATGCCCTCTATGCCAAGATCAGAAAAAGATTATAATGTCATTGATGCTAAAATAACGACACAAAAAGTGCGTTATGTTCGCTATAATCAACAAAAATTATCATTTAATAATTTTAGACCTCTGATAAAACAAATGGTTCGTAAGTTTCCTTATGACTTTTATCGTCCTAATTTCAGCAGCAGGGAAGTCCTTAGGACTGACGTTCCGTAGTTTCTCTCACAGGAGACAGTTTATTCCTGTATCTTGTTAATATGCCTGCGTGTGGCAATTCCTGATTTACACAGTCTATGACACGTATTGCGCATTCAAAAAAGTCACAGTTTGATTGTTGAAGTGCCACGTCTTTACAACGTTCCCTTTTTTCCAGTCTGTCTGTATGGAATAATTTATCACTGTACAAAAGGTAATATACAGGGGTTCATTATCCAATATTTTAAACTGCAGTTTGACCATAATTCCATTCTTTGTGCCGATGCGTTTTGTTGGTTTGGACTGCGGTCTAGATACTTGTTACAAATTGCATCAGTGTTTTCTCACCTAAAACTGTGTGGTAAGGTATTCACATACAGACAACGAATTAACATTTCACCACCAGAAAGTGGTCGTGCATACATATAAGACCGTACATATCGTCATGTAAAACACAATGTGTTGGCTGTATAGACGCAGGTCTCACTGAAGTACAGTAGTGATTACTACATGTTCTAACCATTGTAGTATACACGTACATGTTCCTTTCCCCTATCCTCTCATTCAACTAATAGCTCTGTGCAGCTGTATTAGTTGTATTTATGCCTAAGGCCTTCACTTAGCATAATGTATATTGGGGGATTGTCATTTTCCAACCAATAATGCAAAAAATTGAGTATGTTATTCCGTCTTTGTTCAAGACATGTCAGCCCCCTTTAATATCCAGTGTTTGGATTATGGGTCTATGGAGAGTGTCTACAGAGTCAGTCATTCATGCAAAGCTATTTTCCTCTCCTAACTGATTTTTTTCAAATTTTTGATGAGGATGTTGCTAGGGAGGGAAGAGTAAGGAAAGTATGAGTTAATCGTAGAGAAATCATGACGGTTTTCCCCAATTAGCTGTTAAAGTGCTACAAACCCGATGTGGTGAGCCAGCAAGTCAGGTATAATAAACATTGTTTGCATCTCTAAAGCTGTTTGCAATGTCACGTAGGTCAATAAAACTGATAACAACTGATATAACACTGAGCTTAGCTTTGCCTGATATGATTTACTCCTTGACAATAATCTTGCGCTGTGAACCACACTTTTGTAGTACAGTGTAGTACAGTGATCATGGAGAGAGAAAAATAGTTGCACAATAAAATATGACACTCATTCTTCGTTGAAATAAATATGGCGGGGGATTTTGACTTGCAAAATGAAAATCAACTCAAACTTTCGGGAATTTGTTTCAGTGTTCAAATGAACAAAAGTAGTACCACAGTTAGACAGAGAAACTACAACTTTTGACTTGGTGTTATGTAAGAGTGCATTATCACATTTATAAATATTGGCAACAAACACTACTTTTAAAGAAAGATAAGAAACCCCACTTGCTTGGTTAATAGGAAAATTCGGTATGTTGTCATAAATAAAAGTGTGATTTTTGATAATGACTTTAAACTCAGAAGCTATTTAAGTATAGATTCATCTGATATTTTGTTTTGAATTTGGCGTGTAAATGAGAATTGTAAGGTGGTTAGATCCCTGGTATGTGAATTCTAACATAATCATTGTGATTTTTTGGTCAAAAACTTAAACTCAAAAAGTGCTCAGCATATAATATAGTAATTTATTGGAATGATCCGCAAGGTGTCTAATTCTTAGAAGAGTGTTTCTCAAGAAATGTAACCTTTAAAGATTTAAAGAGAGGAACATAAACCATAGCAACTGTGACCAAACTCATAGTAACAACTCATCAAATAGTAAGGAATGCAAGCCTAAGGATTCACAAAACAGGAATAATAAACCATAGCAACTGTGACCACACACATAGTAACAACTCAAATAGTAACGAATGCAAGCCTAAGGATTCATGAAACAGGAATAGTAATAAAACCATAGCAACTTTGACCACACCCATAGCAACAACTCAAATGCAGAGTGGGTCAATATTTATGAGTTTAATGATAGTTATCAACATCGTAAACCACAGACTGCTTTACAGTGCCATCCGAAATGTACCCACCAAGAAATTTGTGCTGTGGCTTGCAAGATTGGCTGGTTATGGTGCCATATGTAATGGCAGTCTCACCTGCAAACTTAGTTGATACTTCTCTCATACTCAGAGTAACATTTTGGTTTTAACACTTAATAGGTAAAGTCAAATGTACAACAAAGTCACTGGTACTATTTCTAATGAGGAATAATATTTTATCTGATATTTATATTATTTACACACACAATAATCTTGGACTAGTAATAAATAAGGGCCACAGAAAAAAAATGTGTATAATACCAATAACTCACTCTTCTATTTGAGTTTCCAATATAAAATCATTAAATTTTTCAGACAGTTTTTGACAAAATACACACAACAATGGAAACTGACAAGTTGGCCCAATTTGTCATTTGCATTTGTTTTTGTTAAACACATTATTTTATTTATATGGCCAGGAATGTGATCTTATCTTTTCTAATTGGCATGATAACATTTTATTTTGCTGTCATAATTTTTTGTGTCATGTGAAAACAATAAATCATTATCGTATATTAATGGTGCGTAAACTGACATGTTGATGTAACGATAACAGAATAATGAGATCTTTTAAATTAAAGGTCGCTCATCGGTAATTTTCTCGTGAACGTTCTGTTATTTTTTAGTCAAATAAATGTGTTTTACTTATATTTTATGTTTTTGTTAAAGTTCAGATACGTACATGATAATTAAAAAATACCGATACTATCTGTGAATCCTGGTAAAAATAGATTAAAAATTCTTAATCAACAAAGAAACATTACTTTCTTGTAATAATCATTATCGGGGGATGATTGCAGTACCGTGTAGAGAAAGGTTAAAGTGATATTTAAAAAGGAAAAGTACAACTTTTAGATCACAGTGTTGGTTGAGAAAAAAATACGAAGGTTAATTGCAACATGACATTTGTGAAATCTCAGTCGAAATCTGGATAAAGTAAATGTACATGTCAAAGATAGCACTGACCAATATAGACATTTACATTGCAATGTTCACTGCAAAGTATGGTGCCATCTACGTGTTAGAAATCTAAATTTTCAAAGGCTGGTTGGGTTGTACACAAAGACTAAAAAAAAATGCTGAAACAGCAATCAATGTGTATAACAATATAATTTGCAAGGTGGAATGATATTA
Source organism: Glandiceps talaboti (assembly GCF_964340395.1). Taxonomy (NCBI): domain Eukaryota; kingdom Metazoa; phylum Hemichordata; class Enteropneusta; family Spengelidae; genus Glandiceps; species Glandiceps talaboti. The sequence continues at coordinate 21,642,121 of NC_135552.1, forward strand.
TAACATTTTGTTTGATTTATTTTTGGACTGAGGGTAAAGGTACAACTGTGAATGCTTCGGTGTGGGATTCTTATATACGTCATTGTTTTGAAAAACAAAATATTCGATACTCATGAGGCCACAGTAGTAATGGAATTTTCCGAAATGTGATAGTCATCGTAACTGAGAATTTGAACTTTTGTTGAAAGGAAATAGAATATTCTATTTGTTTTAAGGAACTGTTTGGAGGCAGTTCAGAATGAAACTTGCGGTAAAATAGCTTGAAATCTGAGGTCAGTTTTACCTTAATACGTACGTCATAACCCTTAATGAAATACATACACTGAAATCGAAAAGTCAAAGCTCCTCGTGTTTCAAGGATTTCCATTTAGTGTTGTTGACTTACACAAGGATTGAAGGCAAGTTTACATAGTAGTGTTTGCTGTTCAAAGTATCTTGTATCACGTAGTCAGAACTCTACAAAGCTGAACATTGAATACTGTGACATTCAAAACCAGATTCACTTCCCATTACCACCTTATTATACAGTCTTTACACATGACACGTACTTGCTTGCCCTTCCGTTTTCCTTTGGGAATACTTTCTCACTTTCAATTATATTTTCAATTCCCAGAAGCTATTATCTACGTTAATTCAACTTTCTGTGTACAGATACTGTGCGAGAATTCTAAAAATAAACTAAAAAAAAGAAGGAAAAAAACACCCCAGAAGAATACACTCGTAAATTGTCAGGTTATTTTTGAAAAGATATATATGTAAAAATTTATCTGATATGAGTTGTGGCAATGTGAAATAATTAATATGTATCAAAACATTAGCAAAGCAGGATAGAGTAATTTTACAGAAAGAGCTCACGACAAATAAAAGCATGTTAAACTAGTGAGGGCGCCCTTCACTTTATTTGCAACAGAAGCCCGAAGTTGTATTTTTGTGGCCTGGATATTGCCTTTGTTGACAAGGACTGTTCTATTAGTTGATGGGTAATTCAAATAATTAGAAGGATTGAACTGAGTTCCCATATGTAAAAGTCTACCTTAGGTTCCTGTATGTCAAAATTTCAATTAAATACATACATACAAATCTAGCTGTGTTCCTCTATATAAAATCTACCTGTACACAAAAATCTTGGCAAATTTCTGAGTAATTTACTCGAATTCATGATAACAGTATTCATGAACTGTTCATTTTACCAATACCTTTCGTTAGGATTTTCTAACCCTACTGAAATTTCACTTCAGGAAAAGGAAAGTTTCTTTTTTGGAAAAAAAAGCAAGCAAGTATTATGGCAATATCCATTGTAGCATGCCTTGATCACTTGTACAGTTAGGAAATACTAAATAAATGTTTTCAGTTGAGTAGTTTCTCAGAATTGTCGCTTAAGGCGAAATTGAGAACTAATTTGAATGCATACAAATAAACTTTTAAGACCCCTTTTCTACTAACTGTTCACGTAACATTTAAATATACTTTCACTTTTTCAGAACGGGATAAAGTTTATGTGTATTTTACAAATACATCGAGATCTCCAATGGTATTTAAAAAAATATTGTTTGTCATTGTTATAGTACAGACAGTGGTATATTCAGGCTTTCCTTGACATTGTAGTATATGTTTTGCCTTCAAAATTGTTTAAAGGGCCATGTTTCAGTCCCTGGTCATTGCATTAGAGTTGTGTTAATAAGGATTACATCATGATCATTCTTTTGTTCTGGAACCTAAATTTTCTATATCTCTGCTAAACCATTTTTTGCACCTAGATTTTAATAATAATCTGAATTTGGCCTTTAATGTATTATGCCTAAAATCACCAGGTTTGAATTTTTATTATTTAAAATTGGCATCATTACATGTAGGGTTCGAAACAAGGTGTGAAAAATGGTTGTCTGTCAGAGCTATAGAAAGAGTTGATCTAGAAGAAAAGAATGAGTCCCATGTAGTCCTTATGGCTTATTGATAAGATATTAATGGAATGACCTGGGTTAGAACTCAGACCACTAACTGAGGTTTGAAACAGCCCAGTTCAGATGTCAAAAACAGTTGTCTAGTAGAGATATAGGAAAAGTTGGTCCAGAACAAAGGAACAACCCTATTGTAATCATGATCTTGATTGGAGAAAACTAAATGATAGAACTTGGGATTGAATCCCTGGTCTTTAAGTCTGTTTTGGAAATAGAATGAAGTATATTTCAATATGTAGTAAAAATTAACCCCCCCCCCCAAAAAAAAAAAATAAAAAAAATAAAAAAAAAATAAAAATAATGATAATAATAAAATCACAGCTTTTGCCCCTTTAATGACAAATTGGGAAGGGAACCAAGGGAGATGTGGTAAAATAGACAATTCACCACATTAAACAGAGTGAATATATAGCTATATCGGTTATTTAACGTTACTTTGCCGATGTATGGTAAGAATTAATCAATTTTAGCATGCATAAAATGGTGAATAATTCAGTGATAATTTCTAAATTGTGAATTGATCAGGACATTTTAATCTTGTCTGGGCAAGGTCACTCCGGGTGTAATGTAATTTTGCCCGAAGTGTAATGTTTAATTTGCAGACATCATCAGTCATCGGTATCACAGCATTGTCAGATGTAGTCAAGAGTGAAGACATGACCAGTCTTGCAGAAATTCTTTTGTTCTACAGACATGGGGGGGGGGGGGGGGGGGTGAATGTTGGAGTCAATTAGCATATGCTGAAAGGATCACCCTTTTGTTCTCAAACTTTTAGGGAGTCCAGTGGAGATGATTGTTATGCAGAGATTCCAATATTTTCACCGTATATTAAAGGAATACCACTGTGTATTTGGTTGAAAATGTTTGATATAACCAAATCCAATTTTTACAGATCATGAAAACTTTTCAAAGTTTTATTTGTGAGATATAACCTCAGCCTCCTTTGTCCTCAACTTCTATCAAGTGGAGGTTATAGGTGTGCAGAGATTTCAGCGTTCTTATAATACTGCCGTAGTCTCAGCAGAAAATGTTTGGTATAATCAAAGCCAGAATTTTACACAGATCATAAACCATTATGGTTGGAGTGTCATAGCTTTGTGGTTGAAAAATATAGCTGAGAATTATTTGATATTATTTTGAAGATTCAAGCTTTTTTAGTACTCACTTATTACTGTTGATATATTTTTTTTTTCATCTCAAAATGCAGAGAATGTAAACAATGAGAATCTAACAACCCTAAAATATACCACTGTGGGAGAGGGGGGGGGGGTACTCCCACCTATTGGGTATATGTATACGTGCCGCCCTTTGGGGTAGGGTTTTTCGCTCTTTGGTCTAACATGGGTACTGTCTTTTGAGAGCTATTGAACATTTCACAATTTTTTATTTTGTTAGGTCTAAAATGGGGTCCCGGAAGGATCTCCTTAATAAATTCTCGCCGAGTTCAGGATTTTCCCCTGCTAATTCACTGGTTAAGATAACGTGGCACACCCCCTGAAACGCTTGGTTCTAGATATCGCCCCATAATGCATTGTTATGTTAACTGCGCATGCGCAAAAGTTGAACGGTCTAAAATGGGGTATTGGTTTTTGGTCAAAATTGGACTAAAATGGGGTCTGGGGTTGACAGCATTGGCCACATGCACACCCCTACCAGATCTGGCCAGTGGACAACTGTGTGAAATTCATGTGAGGTGAAATCATGAAATGACTCCAGAACCCAAAGTTTATCAAAAAACTTCATTTCCTAGAATGGTGTTCCCAATATGTCAAATTGTAATTATTGATTGGTAATATGTAGTGTGTCCTCTTATAAAAGCCAAAAAGTATGGTTTTGAATCAAAATGATAAAAACTGGTTGTGTTTGTGAGTTGTTACATGAAAAGTGATAGGAGAATACCAAAATTGTAATGCATCATAAGACATTGTTATGTATGAGATCATTTCCATCTTAATATTAACTTATTAAGCGGCTTAATACTAATTTATTTGAAAGAAAAATACCATTGTTATGATCAATTTATAAAAGAAATTTCACAAACACAAATTCAGATATCATAGATTTAGTTGGCCATCCCTTATAAAGTTGAAGTATATTTGAAAAAGTTTCTAAACATTGTTGCAAACTGCAATGCTTGGGGTATAGCAGGTGGACAGATAATGAAATTGACAGTATACAGAGTGATTCACCAGTTGCAAAGTGTTTAAACAAATAAAGCCGAGTTATGTCCTTTCTATAGTCGGAATAATGTTACACCTAAAGAAATTAAAAGTCTATTGACTTTGTAATCAAGTGAAACACATGATATTTGTTCAAAGGATGAGTTGAAGAAGGTCTCCAGCAGGATGTGCTCCTAGGCAGGTGACCTTTGCCCTGAGCAAATAAGGCAGTTAGTGTTAGTGACCTTAAGTGACCTCTAGAGAAAGCACTGCACCTTTGTTCAAATGCAATTCCAGAGTTGTATTTACGGAATAGTTCTATTACAGCATCGGGATGCTTTGAGTTTAGATTGAGGCCAAATCTTTATAGCACTGCCACACTGCAGAAAATCCATCATTACCATACGGGGGCATTTAGTTTGTTAAAAAGATAATGTACGGAGCTTGTAAGACTCCGTTTTCAAAGGAAACAGATTATAACATGCACTGTATTATTACTAATTGAAGTATCGCTATCACTTTTTCCTTCAGAGTTGGAAATCCCAGACAGTGAGTCTGAACACAAAAGGGTAGCAAGGAAATCAACGTTGAAATTTTGGATGGTAATATCGCCAATTATCGGAATTCAATTGGTCTGTGCGAGTCATTTGGAAAGTGTACAAAGACCTACACTGTGATTCATCATTGATTGTTATTGAATTTCCGAGCAGACTGGAGGAAAAAAATTGTGCATGATTTCTGAGTCAAGCAGGAAACGCGGGATAAAATGATGGGGGATCTTATTTAGGATTCTGAGACCGTTAGGAATGGATTTTTTTTCACCTAATTTGTTACTGTTATGAAATAACTAGAGTTGAAAGTACAGTTGATAAGAAGAATGGACGTGGACTGACTTCATTATAGGAAGACTTTTAGATGCCATCTTGCACAATTCTCATGTTAGCAACGACACCGACGTCTGTTATAGTTTGCATAAATAGGAGTTTACTCAAGTTTCAGATACTGGTTATGATAAACTTTGTCCTGTAAACCAAAATTTAAGGAATAATTGAGATAAGTTTAAATGGAGTCACGACTTTTTCATTTTTTATATACATCAGGGTTGTTATTGTTTGAACTTTCTGTAGTCGGAGGTTACTGGTTATCGGATAAACTTTGGCATACATTTTGTATAAAGCAAAAGTTTGATGTTATTGCAGATACCTTTGAACAGAAGTCATGACTTTTAACATGAATAACCTTGCAATGTTTCAGCTAAGCTAAATAAAAAGTGAAAGTCATAAAAAATGAAAAGTTAGATGACTTTGTATAGGCAAATATTCTGCTATCGACAAATATTCAATGCAGGTGATTCATTCTCGCAAACCAGAGCTGTTATTTCTTCCACTACACTTCCAGTGGGAGGCTTGTTAAATTTTGTAAAACAGGCCGTGGTTTGAATGATGAGGTGGTTTGAATTCGAACTAATTGTTGTTGCCATTTCTGAATGGCTAACATTGTTGCAATGGGTAGGATTTTGAAATATGATTGTGTTCCAGTCAACCCAGCTGTATAGTGACCCGGTCGGATAGAGGTTGCAATGTGAATGTTTTAATTTCTATGTGTTTACAGAGGCTGCAGTGAATTCTGTACAATTTGTTGTTTATTTTTTGTCTATATGCATATGTCATAATATATAGTTTTGTGTTAAACAAATTGTATAAAGTCTGTTGTGTCACTATAGGTCTGTGCCAGGGCAATAATTAGAGAACACTTTAAGTAGTGTGGGAAATCTTTAAACCTTACAACTGGTAACACAGTATATCATTCAGTTGTTCTCAGAAGCCAACTAATGCTTATATCAGTAAACACTGAACTAGTTAGTTGATTATAAACCAGAATACAAGACAGTATACCTGTTTATCAGCAACATGAGTTGAACTATAGCTAGCTGATAAACCTGAGAATTGCAGTGCCAAAGGAATACTAAACAAGGCTAAAGATTTGACATAAGCTGCTTGTTGGCTTGCTGAATGTAGTCCCTTTGTTAGGATTAAGTTAACAAGCAAATGCTAAAGTTACTGAGACTATAGTAGTGCATTCAGTTTTAGAAGACAGATATTCTACTGTGGAGATGGCAGTCCCTGGATGGGTGGCTACCCATGCTTGTTAGCGAAATTTCAAATGTATCCCTTTTCCCTGGAATATTTCAATGAAAAACATCCCCTTTTTTTTAGTGAATCTGGGTAGGCAATGTCATGAAGTGACGTGAAGGAACATTTTTTAGAATGCGTAATAACAAATATGGAGATGATTTTTTTTAACAGGTATAGCTTAACTGTAAATGCATACAGTAACTGCTTGTCTATCATTCTTCTGGTGTTATTGTATGCTTTGATTTCATGAGAGACTTTCTGACCTCACAATAACATAGCTTTATGATTGATATGAATAGAACTATTGTCTTTACTATAGTTTCATGTATAGTTTTTACCTTATGCTAGGAGGTCAAATTATACAACTAATGATATGTCCTCTCTGAAATAGTATTTTATCTAGTGCTAGGGGGTCAAAAAATGATCTGAGAGTGTTTACATGTATTAAGAGCAAAAACCTATTGGGTTTAAAAAACATTGTATTTGTACCAAATATTCTTGGGCTAGAATATAAAGATGTTTACTGTGTGGCAACTACTATGCTAAGACTGGAACTGACTAAAAGTCAACCCAAGACATAAAAGATGACATAAAAGACCCATCACTAAAGTATGCAAATTAATTATATGCAAATTGAAATGATGATGTCACTATCTCAGGTTAATCAATTGGGTTTTTTTTTTAAATGGTAACTCCATTCCAGTAAATAGAAACATTTTCATAAACTATTGGAGAGTCATCTCATGATGTTTGTTACATCACCTACGATTACTTACCATTTCAGAGATTCGGATCACGTTGATTTTGTGCCTTTATATGGTATTTTGCTATGGGCTATTGCATGGCACAGAGTTTAGCACATTTTCAGAAAAAGCAAAAATTATTGAATTTCCCGTTGAGACAAGACCAAAATTGTTAATTTGCCTAACTCCAGTGATAAACTTTTATGAACTTTACTTATTTGTAGGAGAGAGCAGAAGTAAAGGAAACTAAAAGGTGAAGAGTGACATGGAAAAACAAGAGAAAAGTGTTGCTAAAGTACTATGTCATGGTCTTACTCTAAAGTTTTAACGACGTAAGTGTGACCTGCCTCTTAGATAAAAGAGCCACCTCTTCATTCAACTGATAGCAAACTGTCAGACTATACAGACAGAACAAATTGAAGATGTGGCAAAATTAAGTGATGTGTCATTGTTATCTGTTCTCATCAGCCTTATCCCTACAGTGTACATTGTAACGTCATATCACATCTAGACATGTACAGTCAGTCGCTCTAGCTAACGCTTGAGTTAACTTGTCAATCATGACATCACGGACATGTTTGACATGGCTACATGTAGACAGAAATAAGAAAAAGACGATATAACCTATAAGTCTCTGGATGTTTTGTTGTGTTGTGTTTCAATTATTCTGAAATCAGCTCTTTGCATTGATTTATACAATCTGAATAATTAGGCAGTGGTTTAAGGTACTGACAGACACAGGGAGAGCAAGGGAGGGAGGGAGAGAGAGAGAGAGAGATAGAACCAGAGAAGAGGGATTGATAGCAAGAGAGACACAGACATCTGACCAAGAGATAGAGGGGTGCAGTAAAGAAAGAAATTCATACAAACAGAATATAAGTGAGAGAGAGAGAGATAGAGAGAGAGAAAGAGAGGGGGGGGTCAAGAGCATCACAGAGAAAAGGAGAGCTAGAGAGAGGGAGGACAAAGTGACCTGGAAGTCATCAGAGCCAGAAAGAGAAGGGTGATGGAAGCTGGGGAATCGATGTAAATTATTAGTTATTTTCATGTAGACACATTTGTACATTTGACATTGAATAAAGTTCACTGCATGTGGACAAGTATCATATCTAAATATTAATTTTTGACGTTAATTGATTCTGATAAAGTGTGATTGAAAGAGGACAGGTCTAATACATCCACTGATGTACATGTAACTCAGGACTAGTGAGACCTTGTGACAGAAATGTCAGTGTTATCAGTAGAACTCTGATGTTTTTTTTGACTGACACAATCCCAATCATCTGCTCAGTGTCCCTTGTGTACATTTAATTTTTATTTTTTATAAGAATTCTCAACGGGAAACTGTCACCATATCTCAAAAGTAATTTAACTTCAAAGTGAAATGATAAAAAAAGCCATCACGGGAGCCACCTCGTGTGAAAGCATGTCTATACCCAATCTACATTTAGTTGTGTAATTCATCACACATGTTAGAAAAGAGAGAAGAGTGAATTAGTCACAACAAAAACAAATGCACAGAAACGTGAATGCAATAACCCTTCAAAGCCAAGATTTTGGCAAAAGTATATAGGAATAATATTGATTGTAATAATGACTTGTATTATCTACAAGAAAAATTCAATGATGACCTTGTTAGGACCAGCCTAATCTAGCCAGGGCCGAGGCCCTACAAATGTAAAAAATGTAAAAAAATGTAAAAAAAAATATAAAAAAAAATAACATTACAACATAAACAGCTCAAAAATCAAATATACAAGAGCATGCAAAGTCATACAAGTGTGTATAATATAAAAAAGAAAATATTGAAAAAAGCCAGTGTACAAACTATATATAAATTATGCATACTTATCAAATAAATGAAGTTCAAACACTGAGTGAAAGAAGGTCTGGTGTGTATGTACAACAACCATGACTGCGAAAGAGGAAACTTCTTTAAAGTCTTGGCATTTTAATTTTTTCCTTTAAAGTTCTTGAAATTTGCCAAAAAATATAATAGCCCTTGGAAAGGGAACTTGAACTATTCAAGCAATGAGCTGTAAGAAAATTCCCTTAATCAAATTTTCTATAAAAATAAAAATTTAAAATGTCATTCCCTTGAGGAGATTAAACTAGCATTCTCAAACTGGGAAAATGTTGGCTAGATGTATGTGAAAGCTTCGGGAAAATGAATAGAAAACATCTGGAAATTCCAAGGAATATGTTTGAATCATAGGAGTATTGATTTTGTCGTATGTGTACCAGTAGAATTCACTGTTGGCAATCGACTATTGTGGATTGGAAAACCCCTGGGGTATATACCTAAAAACTGTACTGGTATGTTTGTCTCACTGATTGCCTCTCTATGTCCACGATAATGAAATGAAAGGCTGGATAATGCATCATGCCAACGCCACTCATCCACACTTTTTGTAAGTTAGTCTATGAATGTGCTCGACTCTATTGTGATAAACACACAATGCAATTATTTAATGGAACCGGTGAAATAGCTTTTGTTTGGTTCGGTTCAGTAAGTTCATGTTGCCACTTTCAGCTGTTGAAATTCCATTGTTTCCTAATGTACTTATCGACAATTTTCTACACAGCTGACAGACAATACATTCTGTGAAAGCGGGGAGTAATTACACAATAGTCGTGCCCTGACTGCTTTCAGGGTGTCAGCATGTCTGTACAAATGTACATAATCTATAAGATGAAGAATACCTGTCACTTTCAATCACTGTAGTCTACCAAGTGAAAGTTTCTTTGTGTATCAGAACCGATGTGGTGAACTTCCCCCCTCATCTAAATGCAACTGATAGCCACAAAATATTACAAAGTATCCACTGTTATTGTTTGACGAAGCATTATATTGAATTATGATCATATTTCCGTTACTATATAGATGACATTTGGTTAAATCTGTTTCCATGACGATATCATTTTCTGCATCAGTATGTTTGGCACCGCGACTTGTGTAAACTAAAATACATATTAAACCAACCTGACTGCAATCCCATGATTGCAAACTGCTTGCAGAAAAGTTAAAATTTATTATATAGAAAATGTTAAGTCTTCAGTTCTATTTTTTTTTTAGTATAACAATTGTTCCTCTAAAACTGACTATAAACTTGTAAATTAGCCGACGTATGATGAGAAATCTTGATGTCATATTATTTAATTGTCTTAAATTCTCAACTCAAATTTTGTTTCATGTTAAACAATTGTCACACTGAAGTAGAACAGCAAGTGTGTTGAACATGACTAATGTGTAATTATATAGAACGCCAAAAGGAAGAAATGTCTTTCCTCATGGTGAATGGTTTATGTGACCTAACTTTAGTTTTTATTAAAGCCAGAGGTACATTTTAAATTTTTTTTATTTATGTATTTATTATTTATATATGTCTCATATGAAAAAATCACACACAATCTGAGAAGTGAAATACAATTCTCATGAGACATGCATAGTTACATGAATATTACATTGAACTTTGAGTTGTGAAAACAATTTCCACCAGTCCTGCAATTATTTTTTAAAGTTACACAAGATTTTAAATTAAACTTCCAATTTTGAAGATCATTCACATAGGCACAATAATCACCTAAAACTCTTCAGAATGCTCATCAATTTTTCACTAAATATGTTTTCACCTAAATGTGGTCAGTCGAGTTTGCAACAAATGGTAGTGTTTGCAGCCATCTAGATTAAACACTAAACTTTGAGTTTTAGCAATGGCAGATCTTTATCAAAATAAGCCATAGATGGGTTGTCTTTTATAATGGCTGCAGTGTAGGTTTAGATGATCACACACACATGCATCTGTGACTTGATCTGTTGTATTGTTCAATTCAGTTAATAAGAGAAGGATGATTCACTGTGTGGAGTCTGTGTAATACTCCAAAATGATCAAATTGTTCCCTTGACAATGTTGTATCAAAGTGCAATCCCCAACTCGTGAATGACTGGATATAACTAGTCACAGTCACAAAACTCACAGTGTTCCACTAATTGGACAGACGTCTTTGTTCCTGATGCACAACCACGTGTGTAACTTATTCAATCTGAAATGGCTCCAATCCGCTGTTTATCAGATCCTCAAATTGCAGCACATTCACTTTAAGATGGATATAATTTGAGACCAGATTGTCATTAAAATAGAAGGAAAAACGTGCTGTGTTTGACAGAATTGGTGTACGATAAATCAAGCTTGCCTTTATGGAGAAAGCCATTATTGTATCTGTAACCTGAAAGAATCCTAGAGAAATTTTTGTAGTATTAGAGAGGTTACTGTGTGTAACTTTAGGGCCTTGTGTTTTATTTCATTCTTTTAGTAAAGGATCCTAGAGATATTTTCCTAGTGTTAGAGGGTTTACTGTGTGTAACTTTAGGGCCTTATGTTTTATTTCATTCTGCTAACAAAGATTCTAAGAGAATTTTTCCAAGCATTATAAGGGGATGTTGTCTGTAACTTTAACAGAAAATGGGATGGAGTTTTCTCAAAGAAAATTAACAATAAAAATTTAAAGAGTTTATTTCTGCATTTTGCATTTAGATCTGTTTGACATTATAATAAAAAAGTATTTGCATTGTAAAATTAAAATTCATGACTGTAATTAATAGATATAAAAAATAATAGCAAAGCATGTTACAGTAACAATGCAGTATATATTGTACACAAGTACTTTACAAATCAGACACAGAGACTGCAGAAACATGTTGGCCAGTAAGGCCAACATACAGACAAGATGGGCAATGCAAATCAATGTCACCACGCAGGGCTAGAGATGTCTTGTATCCTGTAGTTTAGCGCAGTCTTTATGCATGACTACAATTTTCTAAAATCTAACTTTGAAAGTTTCCAGCTTGCCTTATTGGTGAGAATATATCTTTGAAGCTATGACATTTACAGTTATTCAGTACATTGAAGACATTTTATTGAAGATGTAGTGAAGTTGTTAATGGTGTTCACATCTATGGTACTATTAGTGCTGTGAACTCGGGTTTTTCTGCCCTTTGACACCGTAGGGAATTGCTACACCGGAAATCATTTGACACTATCCTAGGAAGTGATACACATTATATCATATTAAACACCGATACTTTCACACTGAATTCTTGTAAGATGGTTGGATTTGTAATACTTTGGTTTTGATGGATGACTTTACATTTCACTACAAGCAATGCAGGGTGTAAAGTAGAAATGATAACTTAGTTTAATGTCTCAGTGAGTGTGCCAATGATGACTTTGAAGAACATATTTGTACATTGTTGCAGTGACTGTTCATCGTAGGTAATATACCCTGAAAGCTAGACAAGGCCACGTTATTCAGATTATTTTGTGCTTATTTTTATGTTATCTGCATTTAGTGGTGCCACATGGTCTTGCCTTGTATATGTATGCATTTGGCATGTACATGTACAATGTATGTGCAGACAAATATGGTACCAAAATATCAACCTCTTTTCTTTGTCATTCAAAACCAAGTTGGAATCACTTCATAGTTAGGATCAGTTCAACACATTTATTTCTGTCTGTGCAGTTGCAAAAAAGACTAGTTTCTATGATTTGTTCACCATTTGTATAGATGGTCAATCCTTTGAAAATACAACTCTCTGTATCTCTTCAGTTGTCATCCAATATGCATGTCTATAGGTGAAGTGCTTTTTCATTGTTGACAAACATGGTGCTTAATGTGTTGTGACCACTATCTTACCCATCTCCAAGTTGTTGAATTTGACATATCTGAGAGTTCACTTAGAGTTTAAGTTTTTCATAAATCACATTCCTACTTTGAGACAAAGTTTTGTTGTCTGTAAGTGTAAGATGTTTGTAGCATGAAACCCCAACATGTTATAATGTGTGTCAGGTTGACTATCTTTAAATATACTGGCAACATTAACCCAATAGTAGTAAAAAAATATATAAAATACTCCCATTTCTTCCTCTATATGCTGATCCACTGCTCTAGACATGAATAAAGGAAATTGTATTGAATCATTTAGTAAATCATATTTTTCATAAATGTCAAGAGGGTATTATAGCCAGCAGCTATTATGAGTCAGTTTAAGTATGTAGAATGAGATCGATGGCATATGAAATGTAAACCTACATATAACATCTTGTGCAATTGCTGTTTTAAGTCTATCTGATGAGTGGATAATCTGTTTTCATCTGTTCATGATATATGCCATTTGTTTGCCTGTAGACTGCATGTGCCCATTCTTATTAAAGTGTACAGGTAAATACTTCAATTTGTGCTAGTTTTTTTTTGTCATATACCTCACATAGTTTTCATCTCAAGAAGCAACAGCTGATATGTCTATAGGTACTAGGCAATTTTAGCCATTTGCATACTCATGTCTTAGTCATGTGAAAATTAACCTAACCTTGCATAGAAATGAACTGTGTAGAGATTTACATTATGTATCAGATGTGGCTGAGTCTGTGTTAACCTCAGTGTCTGCAGTACTTGTTTTATAGCGAATATAAAGTATTCAACTACCAGGTACATGCGTCCAACACTATGTGTAACAACACAGGTAAGCTAAATATGGTCATTGTTTGAGTCAAATCTGATAATGAAGTGTTTAATTTGATGGTGTTATTGCTGTGGGTGCAGTCATGTATAATATGCACACTATGAGTCTTTCACTTGACCGTCCATCACTATATATCGTGACATGGTCATGGTTGCTAGGCATATCTATTGACATTTTTTGAATGCTCAGTTCATACATTTTTGTAAATTCATCACTTTTGCATGAAACTAGTCTAGTTTTGGTATTGCTATTGGCATAGTCTCAGTTGCTAAAGGCACATTTGTGTAGTTCATTTCATGAATCTTTATGAGGCTTATCCAATAATCATATATAATGATAAATTATGCTGTTAAATTCACATACAATACATTGGATATTGAATTTGTTATAGTTGTTCAGATATTTTTGCATTAGTTTATGACATTGGAGGTGATATGACTCAAAATTCAGTTGACTCAGTTGGATGTTTCATGAGGAGAATTAGGTAGTTATGGATTTGGGAAAATCTAAGATGGCTGCCTTTACTAAAACACTGATCTGAAATTTGTTAGCAAACTTTTAATGTACTCAAAACGTATATGTCAGTGATATTTTGACTGAATTTCAGATCATTTACATAGAAGAGTAGGAAATTATATTTATAGTGCATTTGAGTCTAATATATTTTCTTAACTTATCTATGTCAAAAACACAGACCCTATACTTTGATGCAAGCTGTTGTCAACAGTCACACAGCCAAGGTTTGCCAGCTAGCTTTGATTACATTCCCTTTCAAATGACCTCTGTAGATTTTCTAGCACACTATCTATAAAAGGGATTTCTTAGTCTAGGAGTTGAGTTCCAGACAAAACATCATCAAAATGTATCCATCATGGGAATACCTCCCATTTGTCTTATCCCAAGGTGATTCCATAGTGCATCAAAGCTATGTAATTCATCACGTATTTCACATCATTTACGTTAACTCTTAGCATTGCTGTAATGAAATGTATCAAAGATAATTACTATAATGACCAAAACAGACATGAACATGGTAAAAATAGATACAATACGGCAACCCCTTCATTGCAAACGTGTCAGTTTATTATAAAATTGTTAAGCTTGTCACATCTGAGACTCTTCTCATTTAGACCTAAAACATACAGTGATTCCCACTTGAGTTGAAAAAAAAAGTTGGCAAACAAAGAAAGTATTGAACGATGCCATAAAATATGAACCAGTCGTAATGATAGCGAAAGTGGAATTATAAGCTACTGAATGTAAGTAGTGAGTTTACTGTGCAGTCCCCAAAGAATATGTGTCCATCATAATGTTTGTTTAACACTAATCGTGTTATCTTTGGAGATCACGAAAATGGGGAAATGATCCCTGCCTGTAAAAATATTAATTTCCATTTGTCCATTATTTACGAAACACATCAGAGATATCTAGATGGAGATCATATTACTAGCTTAACTCCAAAATGATGTAATTCCATATCAAATTGAATGTTATCCAAGCTGTGCTGTGTCGCTATATACATCCTGCTCAGTGTTAACTGTGAATATGGTTAAAAATTTGCAGGTGGGTTATATTTTGCTATTTTAATTTCCAAGTAAGCTGTTATCTTTTGCTTTTTGAAAAATACACAAGCACTGATAGAAAAACTCTGAATCCTTCCATCACTGATGGTAAATTTTCACAATTTGGGTGACATACATATGCAAATAATAATGCATGTGGCACAAGTATGGTCTGGGCCGTTCAAATGTTTGTCAACAAATTTCAAAGTTGTGTGCTGCTAAGGGATTTTGATCAAGGTCATAGTTGTCACTCACTTCAGCTCTTCCAAGTATAACAGTATGGTGTAAATAGTGAAGGATATTTACAATAACAAACATAATAAATGTAAAAATAAAATGGTCCCAGTTAATAATTATGGTTATTGGCGCCTAAAATCTGATAGCTATTTGATCACAAAAATTTTACTTCAGTAGTCACTGAAAGATTTACAAAATATTCAGTCAATTTTGCTTTGATTCCTACATAATATTTTAATATAAATATTTAAAAGAGATCTATGATTCCTTTCACAGTGAAAATAAATCAAATTTTAAAGTTCAATTATTTGTGTCATTCTTTTTATCTTCGAAAATTTTGACTGACAAACATGTAAAAATGGGAAAATATGACTTCCATCTCTCCTGGGAATGTGGTGTTTCTTGTTGACATGTTTCTGAGAAATATGAATACAATAATTTCAAACTGTTTCCAACAAAACCATTAGAGAAACACTTTGTGATGCACTTATACATGTCTAGTAGATGTACTTAGTTTTTAGATTGTGTCAAGTTTGACATGTGGTCATGGATTTTTCTAGTCTGTCACGTATTAGGAAAGGTAAATGATGCATACTTTCATACAGGAAGTGATGTCATGAATATATTTAAGGAGAGAGGGAGGGAGAGAGAGAGAGAGAGAGAGAGAGAGAGAGAGAGAGAGAGAGAGAGAGAGAGAGAGAGAGAGAGAGAGAGAGAGAGTGAGAGAGAGAGAGAGAGATGAAGATGCTGTTATTCACAAACTTTCCTGGATCATAAAAAGAGTATAACAGTGCAATTTGTACAGTAAACAGCAGTAGAAACTGAGTACAAAAATAGCGTGAATCTTTGACTACATGTAGTTTGCACATTGACAGGCTTTTTCGCATCAGTTCAGCTACCTTTTTTTAAAGAAGTCTGATTCAGATTTCTACAGCAAACAAATCTCTTGGTAGTAAAGTCAAATTCAAAAGCTTTGAATGCTAAATTAGACCATGTGCCTGGGAGATCATCGTAAATTGATTTTCTTGCATCAGATTACAGATTTTTTATAAGACCTTGTGAGCAATGATGACTGTTACAGAAATAGCTTCTGAATCATAAACTTTAACTCATTCATAATTTCACCTGGCTGTAAGTGATACAATACACAAAACACATGCATGCACACACTGTCTATTACAATGAAAAAAATGTTGTTTTGAATGTTGATTTCGAAGACTATATGGGGAACATATATATTTTACATGCAGTAATTTGTAAAGGTTAATTTGAAACAAGTGATACAGTTTCATAGACTGTAAGTGCCATACAGTACCATTTTGAATGTTTACAAATAATATTGAATGTCCTTAGTTAGAAATAACCCATTGATAGTTTCATAAATAATGATTCCATATACGGACAGTGCTCAGATACTAAACATGTTATACACCAAATTATTGGCCAACTTTACAAAACAGCTACAAAGGTCTTTCCTTAGCATCACTCAAGCAGATAGAGATTCTGTAGGTCAGTAATGCATATGCTGTGTTGAGTTGAATCACAAGAGTACGATCACCAACTCAGTTTTAACCTAAAACACCCAATGATTAATGTTGACCCCATCAATGATTGTATCATTGTCTGAAGTACCACTTAAAAGTAATTGTCTCTTAGTCAATAGCATTGAACCTGATCACATTCATTTCACCCAATTACTGGTCTCTTGGCAACCATCGTGACATTGTCTTCCCAAGTTGGGGATTGAGTGGATCTGATGTCAGCATCACATTGTCTTCTGGTAGTATAACCAAGGACAAGCCTTTGTTTTCGATAATCTTGATGAGATCATCGATGATACACGTTGTATTTTGAGCCAAAGGCATTTCCATTTAAAATAAAAGCTTTGGATAGACATTTGCTTCATTTATATTGCAATCATACCGGGTTAAACAACAGACCAGCAATGAACCCTGGTGATGATTCAGGGAAAATTTTTTTGGCAGGTTTTCATTATGAGAACTCATTCTATGTTTTGAGAATCTTAATGAGTTTGTCGATAATACAGGTTGTGTTTTTGAGCAAAAGACATTTCCATATAAAACAAAAGTGCTGGAGGATTTTCTACTACTGGTTAGATTATTGTTTAATTTATATTCCAATCATACAGGGGTTAAACAATATACCCTGCAATGAACTCTAGAGATGATACAGGTAAAATTTTTCATTGGATTACCGATTTTCGATTTGATGAGTGAAACCTGACTGACAACGGCTGTCTTATTCATCAAAGGTGAAAACATCAACAACAAAAAAGATGACATGGGATGACACAAGATCAGATAAAAGGTCAAGGGTCAATACAGTGTATTCTCTTCAGTGAAATCAGAAACATCTCCTTTGTGTATCACAGCAGATAAGATGTCGGATAACTGAAAGGAGATTTTAAAGTCCTTGTCTGTAGAACTGATGGCTTGCCAATTACCAGTTCTCTGCTATTTGATCCTTATACTTTCTATCTTATTGTTATATAGAAAATTCATAATAAAGGATTTGATCTTTTACATTTCTGAGTATAGTAAGGAATTCTGATAAGTTCGTTTGGTCTATATTTTGTTAGAGTGCACATTTGACTGTTCATCACTACAGTTATATGTTTGTACACTTTTTTAATTGATATTTTGATAATGTTTTCCTAACGTAAGAGACCTAGCCTACCTGTAGACTTCAAGAACTATTGCTTTACACTATTCTGCTATTGTAACTGACATTTTTATTTTTTGAAATTAGCGTCATGGCGAAAAATTCAAAAAGTCAATCAGGGTCACTTTCTCTCCAGAATATATTAGTTTAATTTATCAGCTGTAAATTGGTATGAAAATTTATTTGAATCTCTGACTTAGTTACGTACCTCAGTGTACTTGTTCTAGAAGTTTGTAGTTGCAAATAGAAGTAGAATTAGAATTCTATGTAAATGTAAGAATAATAGAGCATGTGCAAAGCAAAGGCACATGACATACAAATTGAAATGTACTTATAATAAATAGATTGAGCAATTAGACAGGCGTTAATTTTAATATAGTTTTAACTTATGCACAATTAACACATATCCAGACCCCAATGGTCTATTGAATACCCTAATACTTAAAAAACATATTTATGAAAAAAATTATTTTACATATAATGTAAATTAAATTATACATGCCATTAGCATACGAAAAACATTAATCATTTAAGCCAATGACATGTACATGTAGCTGATAATGTATGATGGAACGCTACAAGTAGGCTACGAGGACATTTAGATTTTACCTTTTATGCAGCAATGTTATCTGTACAACTTTGTATTCTTCACATACATGTCGGCTATAATCCCTGTCTAATGGATCTTTCTTTGATGGCTATCTCTAGGACTAAATTTGTTTTGCTGACGGAGCAGTTCGTCTCATCTTAATTTTCAAATCAAAGGCATTTAAATGTGGACCATGCCTGTCATTCATTACTATTGGTTAATTATGTTTTGAGCAAGATATTAAAAGCCAACAAGTTTGCAGTATAGTGTGATGAGAAAATGTTGAATGCTTTACATGAGCTTTTGCGAAGTGAGGAAATAAGTTTATCATGAGAGATATATCAGTTGCAACTTTAAAGGCAGTTTTAATTGAGTAAATGCAGATTACATATAGTTAAAAAAATAGCTATCCAGCCTCATCAGTATGGTATCTGTATGTACAAAATAACATATACAAAAGTTTGACTTAGTAAAAAGCAATAAGTCGAATGGTAAAGTGTACCTGAATTCTGAACAGGTATATAACTGGGGTAGAGATTATTGTATAGAAAACTATACAAATTTTACCAGATTTCCTTCCTCTTTTCCCAACCCCCTTTCCATGGTTCCCAATCCCTCAGCATAAAACACAAAATCTGTTCCATGGGGATGACATTGAAAATCAGACACTAATCAGCCGTGTTTTAAGTATTTGAATTTCATCCTGTCCGCATACATCTACATGACTGCTCAACCATAATCATTTCCTAGTCTAATAACAGGGGTCAAAGTATCAATACCAGTGGACTGCGAACAAACTCGTTGATTTGCTGACATGAGAGACAGACTTATTTTACCTGTCTCTCTCACTCATCCTCTAAATGCTGCAAATCTCGGAACCTAATTCAAACCTTGAAAATTACCAGGGACTCTTTTTAAAGTCAGTAATTGAGGTTTTACGTGACTTTTTAAGGATTCTAATGACTTCTTTTTTTAAGTGGTGAAACGAATCTCTCAGAGCTAGCTCATTTTGAAAGGCCATGAGTTAAATTGTCTTTTAGACATAGTTTGTGTATTTATCCGTATTGACCTTCGGGCTTAGTCTTCAAGGATGTAGACTTTGTGGCATCATGTAATGCTTGACTTGGTGGCATCTTGGATGTATCAACTGACATGGCAGGTCTTAGTCTAATATTTAACAGTTCACATTTGATGGAACTGATGAGTATGTTGTATTTTAATATAAATTATTAAAGAGCTACACTATGATTGCCTTAGTCAATGACTTCCGGGTGCCTTTGGGAAATTAAAATAACTATGACATGTCTTCTCCTCCTTATTAGATGGTATTGTCAAGTATTACTTTCTTCAAGGATTCTGTAAGGTTTCTTGATACAGATGATGAATTAGCCCAGGGGTTCTATACTATTATCATTAGTAAGTGAACATATATATATCTGTGTATATCTGAAAAACTATTAACTCAAGACTTTGTATCTATACAGAGATTCAGGCAATCAGGAACACACCAACAGTCATTTCATTCTTTCATCCCAGAAACCATAATGGCATAATTAACACAATTACCTGGCATACACATTTTATTCTTTAAAAAGTGTTCTCCATCAGTAACGTTGACCCCTCTAGTTTTTTACATGATAAATGCCAAGAACTCACTGTGAGCAAGGATGTTCAATATGCTATTCTTAGCAAGTACTACATGTGTACTACTATTACAGGTTCTGAGCAGTGTTATACTGTAAACTTCAAGTCGATAGTGGCATTTACTAGATTTTCTCTCAAAAACATTGTGCAAGATAACTGGAATTTTAGCTGAATGAAAACCTGCTGGCAAAATTGTCAAATTTGTGATAGCAATTACATGTGTAGCCAAATTGTTGCTAGGTGCCCTGGAGAGAGAGAGAGAGAGAGAGAGAGAGAGAGAGAGAGAGAGAGAGAGAGAGAGAGAGAGAGAGAGAGAGAGAGAGAGAGAGAGAGAGAGAGAGAGAGAGAGAGAGAGAGAGAGAGAGAGAGAGAGAGAGAGAGAGATATATATAATATAATATGCATTAAACATGAAGTAAACATATGGATTTTACTAGATTTCCTCTCAAAACATTGTCAAAGATAACTATTTTTTAGCTGAAGGAAACCTGCCAGCAATTTGTGATAGCTATTATAGCCAAATCTGCTGGGTTATCTTGATATATAATCATGTTATGTGTTAAACATGAAGTAAACGTAATATGGATTTTCTCTCAAAGTTGTTATGAAAGATACTGGAATTTTAGCTAAACGAAAATCTCGTTAGTAATTAAGTTTGTTGAACTATCAGTGCTCTAGATTGATAGAATCTGTTGACGTCATTTCTGTAATTGCCTCTTCTTCAGGTTCTGCATACATGTCATACAATAATGATAGTCAGATTAGATCTAAGCACATTCCTGTGATGTTAGAATTAATATTCAGTTTTACATCTGAAAATTGGCATTCTAAATGAAAAGATTTGTTACTTTGTTATCGAGTGCATCAAACTATTACAGAACGGCTTGAAGGAGAATCAAAGCGTACTATAAATAACTGGACAGGCTTTATAGCTACTTACAGTCACACACTGAAAGCAAAATAGTTTCCTGTTTCTGTATGTGAGGAGAATGCATTCGACTTGGTCACTATTTTCAGTTATAATCATTATGATTTATAGCCATATTCCCCCCCCCCCCAGTAATGACTGCTGTTTTCATACTATATTGATATCTACCCTTTCATTAAGACAAACAAATTATATAATATAGTTTATCATGTCATGAGTCAAGTTAAACTGTATTTATTACAGTTGTGGTAAAATTTACTGCATCCGAAGTACTAATGATGTATTAAATGTGAATTCAAGAGTGTGGCTGCACAGAATATTAAAATCAATGAAGTCATTTGCATAATACAAATATTTTGAATATTAATTATTTTAGAAGACATATGGATATGAATCAAGACAGTCTGACATGCATTTCAGTGCTGTGATGCAAGACTACTCATTGGGTGCAATAATTATCCACAAAATACTCTTTTATACAAAAAAACTCTTCTTAATGTACTCAAAATTACCACTAGGTGGTGCTAGACTTAAACGTTCATCATGTTGTAGGTGTGTATAGAAGTAAGCAAACTAATGTTTACATGTACATCTCAGACTTATCATTCAGGACCAAAAAAGTCTGTAGACTTAGTATACAACTAGAACTTTCCATGTATATAACAGCATTATCCAATTAGTATGACATAATATTATGTAGACACAAATATGTGAGATTAAGTAATCAAAAAATAAAAGACATGACAAAAGTCATTGTCGTACACTACATGTACATTTGTGGACATGTAGATAAACTGTGGCATGAGTGCAGTAAGTGGAACACATATTTCATGGATGGGATGAATACAGTTAACAGTATAGTGGGTATATTCAAGTACTGGCCTAATGTCCAATGTTTGAATCCTAGATTCTCTCAGACTACTGTTTTGGAGGCCATAACAATTATATTAGATCATCCTTTTGTTCTAGACCAAATTTTCCAAAGTTCTGTCAGACAAATTCTTTCTCACGTTATTGTTGTGATATGACATGACCCTTCAAATACCTTGCAAATTGACACAGTCTTTTACTTTCTCAACCTATCAATAATAACCACTGAAATCAAAACTACCTGATTTCAATTGGCCAATATTGAAAGTACATTACCCCAGTCTATCATTCCAGTTTCTCATTGGCCAATAATGACATCACCAGCATATTACATGAATGTATGCCAATTATGTCATTGGCTAATAACCTGTCCTGTATTCTGGCTTTCATATTGGCTATTAATGACATAATAATGTTAATTTTTATAAATGTACTTCCACACACTATGCTCTAAGTGCAACGGCCTTCTATATTTCCTCAAATCTTTTGGGAGCACAAAATCCGTTGAAGCCTCTAAGTGCATAGGCTAAAAGCATTCACATCACAACCTCTATCCTACAAGGTCCACTGGTTGACTGGGGCACAATTATAGTGGTTCAAATCTTGCCCAGTATAGCCATTCAGAAAGGAATGTAAATGGCAAGGTTTGAACCTGCAACCTGTGGATACCAACCATTTGACCATAATGACTCAACTATCACATATCACCTGGTTATACATAGTGAATCACAGAAAGAAAAAAGTTAGCATTTAAATGTACTAAGCCCTAATAGATGTCTGGTCAATTTGCACATACTGAATGACATTTCTTTGAAATAACATTATGGCATGTACAGTATATACTTTCCTAAAGTTGTCTCTCTCCTTGAATAAACTAGATGAAGCATAGTGATCTGTTGTGAGCTTTCTTTAATGTAATTTGTTCATCTCATCATGACCTATCAAGATTTACTAGGATCAGCCACAGGACAATTCATGTTTTCTATCAAAGCTCAAATGACAAATTCAATTTGATCATTCTGTGTCTATTTGAAGCAAAGGAAATTGGAAATGTTGTGTTCCAAGATAACACTTTCATAATTGGTATGATGTAATCTTAACAAAATGCATAGCTGAGTTTGATATGAAAACAAATTCTAAGTGTAGACAGTTTATTTCCTGTCTGTCTGTTCTCCAGGGTTGCCTTTGTACTGTGTTCTGTAACAAACTAGTTGTTCGGATAGATTGTGTTGACTCTGAAAATTGTAGCTATAGTGGAAAACAAACTTTGATGCTAGTACAAATTGAATGTATCTGACTTTTCTCATAAGATAAAAAAAAACTACCCCATATTTGTTGTAATAAGTTAAAGTACCCTAAGTGTAAACTCAAAAAACATTTAATGAGAAATATCTGAAATTTAGATATTTCCAATTTAGTGGTAAATATTTTCTCTTTTTCTTTGAAATAGGTTCTTTTCATTGTAACAGTCACTTAAACAATGTCTTGTACATGTGCATTAGGATAGATCAGTGTATGATGTACAGTCAGTCAGTTTTCTGTAATCTAACATATTTCATGTCTATAACTTTCATATTTTACAGGGAAATTGTTGTTGTCTTGGCGTTTCCCTCATGACATTTTTTACCCTCTCAGACAACTTCAAATGCAAAATAAAATAAAAATAGAAGTGCTGCACACAGTTGGAATGTAGAAGCAGACAAGTAATTGATATCAGTTGAAAAGTAAAATCATCAAGTCCATGTGTAATCTTTTCAGCCAAAGCCTGTTTCTACTGCACTGTACAAGAATAGCAATGCTTAGCACTGTGGTTCAGTATTTAGGAGTCCTACTACATTTGTGTGGTGTCTGTCATAAAATATATGTGCATGTTTATGTCAAAAAACATTATGTCTCAAGGGTGAAACACCAAGGCAACATCAATTTCCCTGTATGTTATTCTAGACAGTCTATCAAGTTTTAAAATAATCATATTCAAGTTAGAAAAAACATTGAAATTAAAGGGATAAGTTATTGCTGTCAATACATGGCATAGTGTTATCATTGCATTTTATATAAAATTGATAAAAAAAATTTACTAATTAATTCTCCTCTGTATTGTATGAATGTTTTCCTTTAACTCCCACCTCACCCCTAACCCTAATGCTTGTGTAAACATGTAAAGCTTGTATTTCTGAACCTAGGAATCGTCTGCCATTTTTTTTTTGGCAGAGAGTGAGAATCTGTGACTTTAATGACAGACTTAGGGGGTTCAGTTCTCATGGGTAGTGGTTGTGAGATTTATAATCATGGGAAATGACTGCAGACAGACATAAATTCATAACAAGAGATATCATTTTTTTGAAAAATACAGATTTAACTTTTAACATGAAATGTGTTTTGAGTAGATTATGATAATTTATAACAATTCATAGAAGATTAAAAAGTGGAAAAAAGTAATGCAAATGATAAAATCAAACAGTAATGAAGAGAAGTGATGTATGAAAAACTAATCAGAATTTTACTTAATACAAGGGAATTTCTTGCACTGAAGCATTAAATTATGGATAATTTTCACGCATATTTACTACGACTATGTGTTTGCCCCACCCTATAGTTGTGTTGGGACACGTAAACACAGTCACAATTTCCTTTTCATCATAGATAATGCTATCTCTCTGATTAGACATCTGATGTAGTGCTGTATTTAGTTTATCAAATCTAAAACTTGCCATTTTATGCAACCATTAGTGACTCGATTGTTCTCTTCGTTAGCTTTTGACATGACGTACTAGTCAGTTTTTTGACGAGACTAATACTCAGTGCCAAAAATGACAGGTACGTGGCTGATCAACTTTGTGCTGCACATCACTAGGAGATGGATGACTCATTCCATTGTCTGTAGGTACCTGTTGATTTTGATGGTTGTTATGTCTGAAGGCTGCATGTACATGTAGTTCATCGACAGCAGAGCAGATCAGCTATTACTCAGACTGGAATGTTTTTAATGATGACTGACAAAGAGGATGCAGTGACATGAAAGAAAAGTTTGGGTGAATAAGATTGTGTCATGTGCTTGAGGTTATTATCATTGAGAAGAGTACTTGAGAACACAAGAACTCGGCCTCAATAATTATTTTATATATAATGAATTGCTTACAGTAAACTTCAATACAAAATGTTCTGATAAAAGTGTCACATTTTCAAGTATTTGTAGCAATTTTTGTCACTGCGGTTCTAAACTTTTGAGCACAAGAACCCTTCATCATTAATTGTATAGTGTAAACTCCTTCAATACAAGATGTACAGGTAAAAGTGTCACATTTTCAAGAATGTTAAGTAATTTCGGTAATTTATCTGCTAACAGTTTTGTCCCAATTCATACAAGCTGTTAATATCCCTGATTGATGTCCACAATAGCTGTGATCTGGAAAGTATTGGAAAAAATCAAACTTTTGTTAAAAAAAAAAAAAATTGAAATTTGTGTGGTCAATGTTTTCATCGGGAAAGTGCTTATTACTTACTTGAAGGGTTTAAAAGGATTAAAAGTTTCTACATGACAAAAGCTAGGGTGAGTCAAGGCTGGTGATGAAACACTGACAAGACTGGGACATCTGGGTTGACATGTGTCAAGGCAAATTATACTCTCCTGGCCCTGTGACTGTTCTGCTAAAAACACAATGAAAAATAAATGCAATTATGAAGACACTTATAGACTGTATAAAGTGAAATAAAATGAAGTAGACAGAAACATTTAAAAGTAAAATAGGTCGCAATATTTCCAGACACGGTGAATAAACTAATGAGGATTTTAGAGTAACAGGGGATTGGGTAGGACCCAGTGGTATTGTGTGCAATTTGTGGCAGGAATGGAGAAAACAATGGCCAAGAATACCCATTGTTCAGCATATGGTGAATGCAAGAATCCCAAGTGAGCGGAAACACAAATTCAATAAAAAATACTGCACAATTACTTTTATAAAGGGTCAATTTGTTCTTTTGCAGCTCCTGGTTTGTTAATTATCCGAGTAAGCAGCATGAGGTGTTTGCCCAAAAAATTGTGCTGAAATTGAAACAGACAGACCTACTTGATAACTAGTAATGTCTGACTCAGTGTCTTGTAGGGATTTTGATCCCTTGTGACATTGTTAGAGGAAAATCTGGTGAAATTTGCATAATATCATTTAAACTTTGGCTATGTCTTAGAAAGGTATATCTAAATCTAGAACAGCTGAACTGCTGTAAAGAACTAGAAGGTATTTCATCTATTAAAACTGCAGACATAATGTTCAGAATACAAAGAATGCTCCAAAATCAAACAAAAATTGGATGTTATTATTGAACATTGTTTCAAACTAGCTACAAGCCAACAACGGCAAAAAGCTGGATTTTTAAGTTCTTCACACATACTTGTAAATAGAGGGCGCTCTTCTGTTCTGTTTGAAAACTGTAGTTTGACCATAGAATTTCTATGGTTTGCCCAACTGCTGGTATTTACAGAAGTTCGTACTTTAGCATACAAAAATTTCAATGACAGGACTTATACACTTTAGTACAGTTTTGAACAAGAAAGACTTACATTAATAGCATTATAAACATTTAATATAGATTCTACAATCAGCGTTCCACTTTGTAAAATAAATGCACCATTTTAACAGTGAAGTCAAAATTCTATGATGTGTTCTTAATACTTTTTATTGCAAAATATTGTCAAATTTACATTTTAGCATGCATACTTTAATCCTGTCAAAATCTTACCTTTATGTTCTTTTATATGTTTTTTGCTCAAAAAAATGAGGATGTTCATAGGGAGTAAAATAGTCAATGAATGCAAAAACAAGTTTGAATTGTCTAGTTTTGCATCTCAGTAGGGTTTTGGCAAACAGATTCAAACAAATATTATTCACCACATGTGGTAATAGAAAATGAAGGAAAGAAAGTCAAAATTTTCAAAAATTGTCAAAAATTTTGAAATGAGGTGAAAGCTTCTGTTTCTAAGTGAGCCTGCTAAACTATGGGGACATGGGAATAGATTCCATTTACTCATACATTCAACATTCAACAGCCGACGGCAGAACACAATGGTTATGACCTCACATCAAAGGAAGACTCAAAGACACATTGTCTTTCATGAAAGAGAATATTCTGTTGTATTTTACCTTCCCCTCAAGGTAGAATGTATGACATTTGATCATTATAAGATTTCATGTGTGTGAATAAAGCAGATTTCTTTGTCAAACATGTATTTAACAAGAAGGTCATATTGTAAGGTCAGGTGTTGTATCTACAATTTCATTGTAAGCTTCTCGGGTGTTGTGCAGAGAGAAGTGCAATGAAAGACGATTGGCTCTCCAAACCAATGGTAATGAATATTCATAAGTATAAGAAAGTCATTTGAATATTGAAACTAACACTGTGAACCACAGGGCATACAATCATTGTGGGGAGAGGTGAAAATTTGATCATTTTTTAAATAAATTTTTGTGTTGACTCTCCACAACTTTGATCCAGAATTACAAATAATATGATTACTAATCAGAAGGAATAAAAGAAGAACAAAATTGCTGCAAAAATGTATGAATCAGAAATTTTTGACTGAAATTTAAAATTGTACATAATGAAATAACAGAGTTTATGATTTAGTAGGAGACACGGAGTCTAGAATGATAAATGGATTTATTGTAGTTTTTACAGTTTGAGTGACAGACTGAGATGGAGCAGAAACTAAGCTTTGTTAACACATTATCGATACGTCCTGAATCATAATACTTTATTTGCAAGTCTTAATAAAGGAGAGTTAACCCTGCACCCGTCTCACCTGAGGCACTTCCTTGGAAAAATCATTTCAAGTATCTTACGATGTAGTCATTGTAAAGTGCCACTTTTACAATTAAACTTGATGACAACGTCTTGCGTGGTGAGAGTTCTTTTCTCGATATAATGAGATACAAAAGTTTTGCTCATATGTGCACTGAATAATGTTATATGCTAAAGTTTTTCACTTTTGTTTTAGATTCCTGAAGAAGGCTCCTGAAGAACCAATGTATTGAAATCAAGGTTTTATTGATACTTTTTTCTATACCAACATTAACATCTTGTCCATCTGACAAACTTACTACATACTTCATAAAGCTCTGATCTCAAATTGAACAACAGAGGGCATTGTGAAACTGCATGTAGTTGGACTGAACTTAGCTTTTTTATCAAATTATTCAGGTCTATGTATTCAAAGTTTGTAGGTTGCTTGGAGTTATAGGTATAAGCCCAGCAGCTAACTGCAGCTACTTGCTACTTTTTGGAGTTTATTGCCTTTAAATCCTTGTAGTTCTGATTATGTGAATTACCAGTGTCTATGACTGGTAATAATTGATAGTGTTGTCACTGGCTAAATTTGTTCATATGTGAAAGGTAACAAATAAAGAGTTTTGAGCAATTTGTTAATGCTGAATACAGTCCACGTATGATGTATAGTTCACACTCTTTATTGTTTGTCATTATAAGCCTGTCTAGCTTGACAGTATAGCCCACAGAATTGGCTATGACTTAACATAACTGGCTTGGTAGTATAACCCAGAGAATTGGCTATGACTTGACATACTAGCTTGATAGTTTAACCGAGAGACTAGCTTTGCTACCTCAATCTTGACAGTATAGCCCACAGACTTGACTATCTGACTTGACATATAATACTTTGAACAAAGTTGGTGAATGACATTATCAAACCAGATAGCCATGCAAAGTGTCTGGGCTGAGCTACAGGTATTTAGAAGCAAATTTAGTTTCAATCAAACAAAAGGAACCCAAATACATCGATCGATGTCAATGTTCTTTGCCTCTAATGAAATGTGTCGGTTGTATAGTTGGGTGTACATCATACATGTAGTGCTAAATCTGGTGTAATTGTAATCACACAGCAAAGTACTGCTGCCACTGACTGGGTGCAATCCTACCAGATTAACAAAGATTATCAAAATCCCAGATATAGCAAACACCTAATACATCAATATTAAACTGTCACCCCATTGTTGTCTTCCTATATAATCAACTTATATTCATCAGTTAATGCATTGCTTTAAAGTCTGCAAACTTGGATGACCGTGATTCACTGTGGATTGTACTATTTCAGAATACTACATCATAGTTCATGTCCATAACTTAGGTTTTACTTTGTGTTCCTGGCTAATTATTCAAGCACATTCTGGACACAATTTTTCAAAATACCTTAGGTCTTTTCAGGGTAGAGAAAATTCAACTAAATCTGACCTGAACAGAACTTTTATGGACCTAACAATATGATGTCATCCCTACTCGTGGCACAGACACACAGACACTGATGACACTTTAACAAGTAAATATAAATGCACTAATTTCATTCTTGCATCTACTTTGATATTAGAATACATAATTAACACATGTATAACATACATACATACATATACACACACACACACACACACACACACACACACACACATATACATACATACATACATACATACATACATACATATACATACATACATCAGACAGACATATACATACATACATCAGACAGACAGACAGACATACACACACACATAGACAAGTTTTGAATAATGACAAGTAACTTATTAATGATCCTCCATGTATGTTCATACATTGTGAATAATTGTGTAGTGAAGTGGAAAATGACAATAGCTTAGAATAGGTTACGGTGTCTACTCAAATCCATCTCTACAATGTAATGTATGAAAAAACAATTACATCATCTGTCAGGGTATTACCCAAAATAAAGGGGGGGGGGGGGGTTGAGATTTTCATTTGTCAGGCAGTATTTGTATATGTTTAAATTGATTCATGTTAAGGTAGAATGCACGACAGGACAAATTTACCTGAAAATTATAGTTCTTAAAATCTTTCCAAACTTTGCCGTATGAAAATGTGT
The DNA here is from genome assembly GCF_964340395.1 of Glandiceps talaboti. Lineage (NCBI taxonomy): Eukaryota > Metazoa > Hemichordata > Enteropneusta > Spengelidae > Glandiceps > Glandiceps talaboti. Next base: position 21,672,054 of record NC_135552.1, read on the forward strand.
TCCTGGTCCTTTGAAATGTGAAAAGTAATGTTGGGTTTACCATCTTGTTTTCAAGAAAATCATCAATCTTTTATTTCCCATACAATTAACACAGTAATTGGTGGCCATATTGGATTCTAAAATGATAGAAATTTATGTAACACAGTATTCGTTGGCAATATTGGATTCTAAGGTGATATAATTTTACGTAACACAGTATTCGGCAGCCATATTGAATTCTAAAGTGAAGTATTCGGTGACCATATTGGATTCTAAAGTGATATAAATTTATGTAACACAGTATTCGACAGCCATATTGGATTCTAAAGTGATATAAATTTATGTAACACAGTATTTGGCAGCCATATTGGATTCTAAAGTGGTGTAATTTTATGTAACACAGTATTTGGTGGCCATATTGGATTCTAAAGTGATGTAATTCTATGAGTAGAAAAACAAAAAATTGGTTTTTGTTCATTAAAAATCCATTTCTCATCCATATAGCCATTTTAATCTAACTAATTCTATGTGGACTTACCGATAGCCATCAATCAGCCTACATGTCCCTATTTGACTTGTCCTTCTTGTAATTTAGAAAAACATGTATAAAGTGAGAGATAGGAGACAGATGGTGTCAGAGACTGACAGAGAGAAAAGACTGCCATATATATACAATGTTTTGTAATGTCAAACCAAAGCCAGAATATAACCCACCCACCCCCCACCACCCCAGTAATCTACTATGACCAGGCCCTAATCTGTATCTGAACAGACAATGCAAAGAATGACAGGGTCTTACTCCTGATTAAGCTCCTCTTAGAGAGAATTAAAATTACATCAGCAATATGAAAAAAAAAGTCTCTTCTTAAATTATTATGATTAAAATAATGCTTCATTGTCAAAAAACCTGTCAATCTTACTCTACTCAATTTTAAAACTCGACAGGAAAAGTTGATAGTGTTGTATTTAGTCTCGCAAAGCTGATTTTTTGTTATTGTAAATTTCTCCGGAAATTGATACAGATTGCTCGCTTTATTATTTAACTCTTCGATAATTGAAGATGTCGAGAAAAACTTTGGGCATACAACGTTAACAGTGCAGATTTGGAACTATTGAATAGTGGATTGACCCCCTAATGGAATCTCCGAGTGTAACGAGAGGAAAAATCTGAAACAATATAAAAAGCAGGAACTAATTGTGCTAATCCCATCGCTTCATTCCAATAATTGACCAATAATCAATTGGTAATTCGTCAGACTTTCCAGGATTACAATAGGAATACAAAAAGCCTATTATGGTGGTGCCGATAATGGGGACCCCGTCGATAGTGGCATCGACTCCAGTTGTGATTGAGTGTGGTATACATTGTTCCCATACTGCCTACTTCAATAATGGCCTGTGTTGTGAACTGATACTGCACATGGTATTCGTTTCGAACATCTAATTTGAAGGGAAAAGCTGATTTTAAAATGGAAACGTAGGATGCATGCTGTTTGTGTGATAACATTCGTTGTATGATTCATTTTATTCAGTGATATGGAATTAGGGAAGGTATTTTGAAAGCCTACAAACCTTACCTCAAATGATCAAAGTGGTGTTTTATGGTTTCTTCATGAACTACATGTAGTCAGTCTCAAAGTTGGGGCGTTTGTGTCAAAAATTCTTGAATATTAGCCCCATTTTGACCACATATTTGACAATTTATTTGTCAACCAATCTTTCTCATTTGTTATCTATTATTTAAAGTCCCAAACCTAGAATTAGAATTTAGGGCAAATTAATAATAGTACTATTGTAGCCAACAGACACAGCTTGGTGTGGACCACATATTCTATGAATTGCATAAAATATTTAAGTGCTATATTACAGACCAAAAACAATTTAAAAAAAAAAAAAACATGTCAAAAAAAATACTGGAATAATGAATGCCAAATTGAATTTTCATAGTTATTGCGGTTTTCATTTTGAAATATTAGCTTTCCTTTTTATACAGTATAAATGTGAAGAAAATAAGAAACCATAAATAAATTCATCTGAATCCTTCAGTCTAAAATAACTACTATCTCATCTGTGGAACCATAAAGGAAGTATTCTTTCATACAGGGCCAACTTTTTCTGCCAAATACCTGTTTTTCGCTCCCAAGTATTAACCCGAATCTAATGTTGGCTATGAAAGAACTGATGCAATTTAGTAGGTCTTTGCTGCATTTTCAAATTTGTGAAAGTGACAAGTAACATGTTATTGAATTTCAAATTTTACACAGTTTTCATAGCATTTATTTGTATCAGTATTAAAACAAAATCAAAGGCTGCTTACTCACTGATCACTTGATCAACAACTATGTTTCAGTCACATGAAAAAAAAAACTTAAAGGGACAAAAGTTGTCACTTTATATGTTATTGGGATGTAATTTTTTCGGCATTTCAAAAGGTACTCACAGTATTCTACTTTACTGAAGCACACTTAACAATTACTTGCAGTTGGCGCACTCAGAAGTAAAACTTGGTACTTATGAGCTGATGACGTAATTTATTATACGTATCAAGAAATGTACAAGAACTCCCTACCTATGAAACCAAAAGTTCTAAGAATGCCAGAACACAAATTGTAATGTCATAGAAGGTATACACCGCCATTAAGAAAATACTAGAATAGTAAATTCACATTTTTTGTCAGTATTCATGTAAGCAAAAAGTTTACGCCTTCAGCGTGACCCTTTTTAAGAAACAGATGAAATTTTTCATGTGACAAAAAGTCAAAACACATGCTTCAAACAGATTCTATGGTGCAAAAGTGAAAACCTACCTACAAAATAAAAAGACAAAGACAATAGAAAATTTATGAAAACAGAACCAATTTGATTACTTGGGATTTTTGACCTTGAAATGAGGAAAAGGGAAACCGCCGTTAAATTAAAAGCACTGCAATATTGTCAATTTTGTACATGTATTGTACTGTGTCCATTTCATCAAGAACACAGCTGCTGTCATAGCAACGTAATATGATGAAACCCTCTCACATGTTACTTGCATCTCAGATAATAAACTAAGGCAATTTATTTGCCAGTGTCGGCATCACATTTCAGGCTTTTCATATAACATAAGAGCACTGCTTTGTTAAACGAGGCTAATTTTCTGTACCTTGATTTGAGTCAAGAAATGCATTTTCATGTCGGTTTCTTTCTTTATCTCTTTTGACAGGCTTTTGTCAAAGACAAGATATAATAGACAATCTGACAGCTGGTTGTTCGAGATGAGCACGTCCAATTTTTTTTCATGAGTCATCGACTTCAGCATGATAAGGGAAGATGTGATGTAGCGAGGACTGAAGTGTCTTTTGTGGAGAGACGAGTTATGCGTCATTTGAACTCCACTGATGGACTCAAAAACTGTCCATGCTTCCTTATTCCGAAGTCTACCTACTGTGTAATTGGCTATTTAGCTTGGAGAAGGCTTTTATGTATTGGATTTAGAAATTGATTTGAGTAACTATCAGGTTGGCCGTGATATAGACAATTGAAGAGAAACATTCCTCTCAAGATCTCAAAATTTTTATGCTATTCACGTGTCGCCTCTTTTGATAAAAATTGGAACCGAGAAGTTTCATCTCAGAAAAAATGAGAAATTATTCACCAGTTGCTTCACTCATTATCTGTAAACTCTTTTTTCTCTCGCATAACACTTTTAGGTTTTTTTAGAAAATGCAATGATTCCACTGGAGTGGAAAGAACAGCTAACTCAATTTTACTCTTCATGTTTCCATGGTGATGAAAAGATGTGATGAATTCCCAAGAATGGAAAGAGCAGCTAGAGAAATGTAATCTTCTTGTTTCCATGGTAATGGAATCATCATCTCTTAACGATGTCAATACATAGCACAGACGCATCAATATACATGCGGCCTTCACTTTTTCCTGAATATAATTGTTGCTAAGAGATGAAAATTGTTGAAAAACTTGCTGATTGGTCCTTCAGGTGAACATTCCATGGGAGATGAATTTATTTTGAAGATAAGGATGCCTTATATCAGTTATATATAGTTTAGGACAGGTTTGAATTCTAGCATGCATACAATATGCCTGAATATTTACTAAAGCACAGAACAGGTTTTGTTCGATCTGTTTATCTGTTATTTATTTGTTTATCGGGGGTGGGGGGGGGGTTAAATTTAGTATCACTATATCTATTAGAAAGTGAAATATTTGAATACAATATTGAAATAGACAGGAGTTGAAATAGACAGGAGTTTTATCGTTACTTCCTTTCTTAAAGCCATACTAGTTGCAAGTGTGATTTTTTCTTTGCCATTAAATGTTCTTCCAAATTTGTAAATATAAGTACAAAGATATCAGGTATAGCCAGTTCAGTGTATTACTAGAAAGTAAAGTAAAGTAACATAGAGTTTTTGTTCTAGTCTGCTGCTCTGGTCAGTAATCATCTTCAAAGTGACTAGTTTGCTTGTTACAGCTAATTTTTATTCATTTGATTTTGCCAGATTGTTGGAGTGTGTAGTGTAGTGTATTGTAGTGGTGTGGTGTGGTGTGGTGTGGTGTGGTGTGGTGTAGTGTATTGTGGTGTGGTGTGGTGTATAAATAAATATGCTAATTTACTACTGTGACAACCAGGTGTCAGTTTACTGTAAGATAGACACAAGCTAAAACTACAGTGACAACATGTTGCATGGACACTGGTTTAACTCACACAGTAAGGTGGCATTTCTGATGACTTATGTGATCTTGCAGTGGACACTTTTGGGACTTCTACACTATCTCGATTACAAGGTGATCAGATTTGCACAACAGAGGCATCGTTATCACCTACTTGTGGAATTGCATGACCACATCAAATAAAACTAGTTTTAGTGTGTCTATCTTAGTAAACCAAGACCTTGATTGCCAGAGTAGTATACTTATAACCTCACGGTGCATAAAATACGGAGATGATAGATTGTCCAATAACAAATATTTAAAGGCCCATGATTCAATCCCCAGATTCTCAGTGTTATTGTATCAGTGAAGCCATAAGGATTACATAGGACCATTCTTTTCTTCAAAACTAACTTTCTCTGTAGCTCTGCCAGACATTTTTTTGGCACACCTAATAAAGATTTTGATCCTAACCCAAACCAGGCCTTTAGAAAAAGTTTAATAGCTCAGTTGAATTCTTACAGCAAACTGTCTAAATGTAATCTTGGTTCGTCAGATTGCTAGACGGGAATGTATCATTGATTTCTTGCCTCCAGTCATCGTTCTTACTTGATAAGTTTTATCTGACAGCTTGAAGGCTTTCCTGTTAAGGTGTTTCAATATTTGATGGCATGCTGAGTAAAGGATATTATAGATGACAGTGTCAGGGAAGTGCCCGCTTAGTATTGTTAACCCCTGTCTGTCTTTCTGAACTGTTTGTTGTAAGGCTTACAGAATGACTTGATGTCAATTTACCTTCTGTCTCATAAAAGGTGACCAAGTTTGGAAAAAAGTGATGAAAATTGTATATTTATCGTCATAAATACAGAAATGAAATAAAATTGATGTATTGAGAGGAAGGGGAATATTAGAGTGCAACAAAAAATATCAGTGGTTGGCTGAGCAAATATTTTCCATGATAACAATTCTCAAATTGTTTGCAAAGATATGTGTCTGCAACTTTTAATATGTCTGAAAATTTTTTACAATATTTGTAGTCTGTGATTTCTAATTTAGTTTGGAAAATATTTGTCTCTGAATGATCAAATATTTTCCATGTTTGCTGAGGATAGGCTGTGCACTCTCTAATTTTGGTGAGGAAATATTAAATATTTACCTCTGAATGATATTGTACCATATATTCCATAATTCATGATGGTAGTCTGCAACTTGTGGTTAGAAAATGTTAGCAATGATTGATGTATGCAACTTCTTATTTTGACAGGAAAATATTCCATAGTTCATGATGATAGTCTACAACTTCTAATTTTGGTGGGAAGACCATTGGCAATAGTTGTAGTTTGCAACTTCAAATTTTGGCAGTAAAATCCTTGCTTCAGAATCATCTGATCAAAGCATATAATAATACATGATGATAGTCTGCAACTTTTAATTTTGGCGGGAAGACCATTGACATTAATTGTAGTCTGTAACTTCTAATATTGGTGGTTAAATCTTTGCCTCAGAATCATCTGATCAAACCATGTGGTTTATCTATGATAGTCTGCAAGTTATGATTTTGGCAGAATATATCTACAATAATTGTAGTCTGCAACTTCAAATTTTCGTCGGAGAAATACTTGCACATGATAGTAAAACTCTTTTAGTGGTGGTAATCTTTATCATCAAGGAAACTTTGACTGCATTATGGAACATTTTTTATGACTATAGTCTGAAACTGTTCATATTAGGAGGAAAATGGTGACTGGAAAGATGAAATATTTTCCATGGATGATGGTAATCTATAAAATTCACTTTGTCGAGAATATAATAATTTTCACACCTGACTAGGTCGAGTCAGATTAGCCGACGGTATGCATTGGTTTTAGGAATGGTAATATGGGCCTTCACCTAATTTCTGTCGGGTCATTCAAAACCAAAATTTTCTTTTTGTATTAATAAATAAATAACTGAAATCAAAGTGAACCGGTTCAAAGCATAATTTCATTTCGACTTTAATAGAGAAATTCTTAATCCTTCGGTATTAAAGTCGTCTGGATATTAGTTCGTTCCCATTTACTTTCCACCATCTGTGAGCAGTAGTATGTGTGTGGACATTTATTTTTGTTGCTTATAAAACCGACAAAGAAAAGAGCACTAAGCTGAAGCTTTGTAAAACATAACAACATATGAATAATACGTACAATATGAATACCGTAATACATGTATATAACTCTAGGAACTGAAACGACCGTAGATGGCGCTATTAGAGAGCAAATAGGCAGCGAGACCAGCCTGCAGCCACTGAGAAGCATGCATGAACCAGAGTGGGCAATCCAGTAAATACATTCCTCGTTATGAGTATTATGTAACAATATATTTTTATCAACAACATAACTGTTTATATCATTTTAGGTCATTTACAGCTGGCTCTTTACGTACCTCAACTTCGTCTTTGGCAAGGATTTCAAGATTTGAGACTGAACACACAATGGCGGCCCGGATTGACTAATTTAGTAATTATAGGTTTCAACCTTGACGGAAAAAATCCTTAAGTTTGCTTTGGTGTCGCAGATGTAGAAATCCATTGTGGTAACGAATTTTTTCTATATAATTCCAGACTAAAATGAAGTTTGAATTTGCCGAAAAATTAAACATCTACAAAAATGTTTTACTCAATAACATTAGCGATACATGATATAGCGCTGATTAGGCGAGTTCAAAGTGAAATCATGGATGATCAACGGAGCTGCAATCATTAGCCAAAAATTGCAATAACATGTACGGTCACAGCCTTATGCATATTCTCTAGATATAATAGTTATCTATTCGTACCAGAACAATAGTCATTCAGGTAATTGGCAAACCTGTAAATAACCTAGAATTGTGCACTATGTCGTATACAGTGAGAGAGATCTATGCATTTCGACAAAGTACAGAAAACAAAAGATTGTTATCACCGGCATGCGAACATCAGTGACAGTCCTCTAGACAAATCTGTCGATCCTCCCATACAAGTAGTAGACTCTCTCTCTCTCTCTCTCTCTCTCTCTCTCTCTCTCTCTCTCTCTCTCTCTCTCTCTCTCTCTCTCTCTCTCTCTCTCTCTCTCTCTCTCTCTCTCTCTCTCTCTCTCTCTCTCTCTCTCTCTCTCTCTCTCTCTCTCTCAATCTCTCTCTCTCTCTCTCTCAATCATGTCAAATTATTATTATTCACTTTTTTGTGTAAAATCTGATGAACAACTCGAGGGGAAAATCCTAAATAAACACGACATCATCCGATCAGTGCTTCGAATTTAGGATTACAGAAAATGCATCATCCCGCGCAAATACCGGATAATTTTGACGACACCGGTCGGCACTCCCTTTCCATGGTGATTTGGTTGTGAATTAATCCCCTGTCAACTGCACCTAATCCGTTACCCTTCAAAACCACGTATTATCTGTTTCCCCAATCTCCATTGCTTCGAAACTTTTGCATTATTTTTGCCAAACGGGCAGCCAAGCATGAGTAATACATAAATAAATTTACTGGCATTTGGCCCTAGAGAAATTACATTGTGGAAAACAATTACACGGTTCCCGGATGATAGAATATTAATTTCACTCTTGTCAGAGGCATATTTATATAATTCAATACTAGTAATGTCACGTAACCTCCGCACTAAGATGACACCCATTTTTTTTTTTATTTCATAAAATACAGCTCTAGGTTGATGAGCGTTTGTGAAATTCGTGTGCATGGACACGTTCTTGTAATCTAAACTGAAGAACTCTACATTCAACTGATAAAACAAAAAAAAAATCAAATTTTGGTATATACACTTTCCATGTTCAAGGTAATGTGTATTGTTCGGATCAAGCACCGATCAGTCATCATTTTAATATTATTTCACGAAAATATAGTATCATCGAAATAATACCAATGCAGAGTATATCCCAGAAAAACAACATTGTTGGTACTCAACTATTCGACGTGTTTCGCTGACAATTTGTCTGGATATAGCAATCTGGTCACGAAACGCTCTAAGCTGTATACACACAATAGAATGTATATAATGCAGGCAAAAAATGGCATGTTGCCAACACGATTTCATTTATACAGAAATATTACACTTTGTTTGGAAATTTCCCTCCAAGCGTTTGAAATAGTTGCTTTTGGACCTTGAATTAATCGGCATAGTTACGTGGAAGATTCCACACAACTTAACTAGCCGAGTATTATTGATTATCAACAGTGATTTTCGACTACCAAAATTTAGTATCACGTGCTTGCCTGTTAAATCGCACACTAATTTACTAAAACTCCAGACCTTTAAGTCTTATGGTCGCAGTGAAAAATGCAGGAAGAGTGGCGATGCACGAACTCAATGGTTAGAGCGTGTTATGGAAAACATCGAACACTCAACACAATGGTGAGGCAAGTGCCAACCACCCAACACAATGGTGAGGCAAGTGCCTTGGTAATTACCTACCATTACTCATCTCTGAATATTTTATGTAAATCCTCAATTTTCGCTTCTCCACGCAAACTGGTGCAATAAAATCTTTATACGTTTATTTTCCATCAATTCCCATCCTCCCGGCCGGTCGTATATGTTAATGATAACGACGCGACACGAAAATAGATCAACCGTACCGTGTATGAGAAAACCAGAGAAGTAAATGCCAGTAAAAGAGTTCATTTAGAGATATCCTTTGTTTAAAATACGAATTTTCGAGGGTGTGTGCGAAACAAAAACGTCGAAATCAGTTCGCACATGCTTTCGACCCATAAAATGGATACTGCTTGCAGAAAACAGACACATAGTGACATAAGCACATAGCATATAGCATGTATTCATGGTTGCAGCTGACATCGAAATGACCGGTGAATGAACTAAAGCAGCCTTTTACCTTGTGTCCTTGAATGACCCCGTCCGCTTCAGCCACAGCCCAATTTTGACAGCCGTGTGAGGGCGCTCGACCACAAAATCGAAAAACGCCTCACGTCCTCAGTTTAAAATAATTCTCAAAGGAAAGGAAATAATCAATACTCGTCTTTGTGTAACGTACGATCTTTTACCCATGACGCTTTTGTTCGTTTCTGTTCCTAATCAGGAAAGATGGGAATTTACACAACGGACACCGTTGCAAGGTGATCGGAATATATACTCCAACAGCATAGCTTCTCAATTCCATTGCTTTGAACTGAGGTATTATAAATCACGTTGTAAACAGCGTTGCTAAAACTACGCACACTTTGGTTTTCTACGGAGATAACATATATCATGAACATTACTGTTAGTGAGCCTGATGCAGTGTTTTACATTTTTTAAAGAAAATCAATAGGTAATTATTAATTTGCGATTGTATGTATGAAATTGAAGAAATATCTATGTATCTGGAAGACATACCTTACAAATAGCGGTATATGTATTACACATTGCTTCCCTCCCTAATTTTATACAAGTTATATTCACCCCATTGAAACAGATACAACTTTTGTAAATTGTAAAACTTATTTGGCTTTGGTTGGTACATTTCTCTGACAATCTCTACAACCATGGCGACGTTCATCCCGAAAACAGACTGAGGGCAAATGCAAAGGGAAGTACAGGGACAGGTGTTATTGCTTAGCTTGTTGTTTTCCCAAGGAAAATATCACACGAAACCTGCTACTATAATTGTATCAATATACACTATCCTTAAAACGTACAAACGGTAGGGAAATATTCAAGTCAAAACATTGTTATATTTTATAGCGCATATGTAGACAAGGAAAACAACTATCTAAGAAATACTACTCGTGCCTATGAAGGGAAGTAGGCAGCCGAGTAAGTCAGACATCTGTGTAAAAAGTGTTCAATTCACAGTGGCGAGATGGCTATGGGTGTTCACACGCCGACTCAAGCCTACGGAACAACCTATATCGCCCTCAACGCTTTCACCTTGATTTACTTTGTTTCCAACCGTACTAATCACCGTCATAAATCACCATTTTAAAGTTCTTTGTTTGTTAATTAAAAACACCACAAGTTCCTCCAATTGGAACCTTGGTAATTTAAATCCCGGATATCCACTCAATAAAGTCATCTTAATTCAATGCATATATTACATCTTGACTTTACACGCTTGCCACCCATATAATTGCTAACACATGTACACACTATTGCGATTGCGTGGTTGTGAGATAAATAGTGGACTGGTAGAACTGTTGATTACAGTGGCCATATATGGTTGAGATATGGGCATCTTTTTTGGATTATTAATTAATAAGAAACAATTTGAATATGTTTTTCTGTTTCAAAAAAACCAAGTGAAACAACATTACTAACTTAAGTCCATGTTGGTAACCCAATACAGTCGAAAACAATAGAAGTGTACGTGTTCTGATCTTTCCTTTATATGTAATAAATTGTCCAGTGTCTTCCTGATATACGTAATACTTCATAAAATACTATTCTTTACAAGTTATATCTGCATATCTGTAGAGTTCTCGACCAATTGTAATGCGAGATTACTGGCGACAGGTGTCGTACAATTACATTTATGTATGTGATAGTTGGACAGACATCACAATATGGCTTTCTGGTTCCGAATTGTACTAGCTGATATATTAAAGGTGTCCATACAAGAGGTGAGTACACTGCAATGAGGACATGAAATAACGAAAGTTGACATACACAAATCACTTTGTTTCCAGACGATAGTACTAAAATATATCAGGCAAGCCATATTGTGCGCAACCAAGACCAATATTAAACATGTAATTTATTTTATTCACACAAGTATTACGTAATACATGTGGTCTAATTTGCTACTCATTCACTCATCTGACACACATGGCCTTACGTATTCGTTTATATCACATATTCTTTCATTTTCGCTGCTGTTTATCGCATTCGTTAATTTACAAACACATTTGTGTGCATCGCATATTCTGTTTCATTCGCACTTTTTGTACATTTAAAAAAAAAATTTACATTCGTTTATTCACTCACACACTCTTCAGTATTATCGAAGTTTTTAACCGACGGTCAGCATTCTAGATCTATAGATTATTGATAATTTGTGTTGCTGTTGATTTTCTATCAGCTGTGTTGACTGGCAAAGACTGCAATTACAACTGATACGACAACTCTATATGATAAAATCAAGTACGCATCGAAATCGGAAGAGTCGAGGAGTGTCAAATCGAACTGCTAGTTTCAGATGAAATTGCATTATTTTTCCCAAGAAGGTTTTCACACACTTTATAAGGATAACTCAAATGATACCCAGAGGCCACCGGATTTCGCATACCAGAAACCAGATATTGTAAATTGTGATGGCCAAAACTGTATGCAAATGTTGTGCATTACACATTTCAGATGATGGTTTTGTTGAATAACAAAAATACGTAAGATGAGGGTTAACAACAATTCTTATCGGCAGAATTTGAAATACAAACTGATAAAAAAGCAAAACCTCTCTATGGCGTAACGGTTACTTCATTGATTGAAATGATTGATTGGTTGGTTGGTTGGTTGGTTGGTTGGTTGGGTGATAGGCTGTTTGATTGATTGATTGATTGATTGATTGATTGATTGATTGATTGATTGATTGATTGGCTGACTCATGACTGACTGACTGACTGACTGACCTACCGACCTTCCGACTGGCTAGTTATTTGGTTGGTTGGTTGGTTGGTTGGTTAGCTGATTGGTTGATTGATTGGTTGGTTGGTTTTGGTACATGACTAAAGTATTCCACATTTGTAATAGTCATTAATATAATTACAAATCAATATTTATCTCTTACAGGTGATATTTATCTTTCTGCAAGTGTGTTCAATCATATTAGCAATAATTTACAGACATGTACTACATCCAAATAAAGTTAACCCTACGATAAGACATGTTGTATCAACTGTTATTGGTCTATCGATAGGAATTTGTTGTTACTCATGGTAAGTAAGTCATGGTCTAGAATTGTCACGATAAGGATAAACCTAAAATGACAGAACATAAGGTATTTTGCATTACCATAGTAGTTTAGTACAATCTGCATAGGGAGTATGAGAACTATGCTGGCTGTTCCCTTCCCATTTTGACCCCTGAACGTCGAGATGCTGTTTTGGTTGCCTATAACACGATACATTTATCTCAGGAACCGCTTGCTTGATCTCGATTTTTAACCTCATTCGCATGCATGTCAATTAACCCAATTTGCATATTAATTAAGTTTTATATTACTATAAACCCAAAATCCTAGAATATTCTTCTTGCAGGCATGTAATTTAGTTTTTAATTTACGATGGATTTACGCTTCCACCTGCATTTCCATTATTTAAACTTATTTGTTGACAAATGTTTGCAGCCCCACTTGACCTAATCTTCCCCAGAAAATAGGAGCAATATATACAAACACCCCTCCCCACCCATATCCATTTTCCTCTCTCTCCCTCTCTCTCTCTCTCTCCATCTGTCTATCTCTTTCTCTTTCTCAGTCTGTCTCTGTCTCTGTCTCTGTCTCTCTGTCTCTCTCTCTCTGTCTCTCTCTCTCTCTCTCTCTCTCTCTATCTTTCTCTCTCCATCTGTCTCTCTCTATCTCAGTCTCTGTTTCTGTCTCTGTCTCTCTCGGATTTTCATAGCAAATATTTCAAAAGTCGATAAAAACTCTCCATACAGTTCTTTGTAATTTATAATTTTAACACCGGTTACTATGTATTTTCATATTTTTATTAATGCTACAACCATGCTTATTATGCTCTTTGTGTCTTTATGGCCATGTGGAAAGTAATATCCCCCAAAAAATAACTACACTATAACTACACCCTTACAAAACACAAATAAAACCAAGCACTGCATTGGTTAGTGATTGTTTGGACACAGATAAGATAATATGACAGAATCTCATGACATGTGAATGGTGTATGTAAGTGAAAATGCATGGTCGAAAACACGATTGCAAATACATTGAGCACCTAAACTCGTGTTTATGCACGTTATTATTACATCATTTACACGTGTTTATCCAATACATTAAAATTCATACTGCACGGTCATGCAATTTCGGATTCCTTTACCAATTAATAAGTATCATACATACATACATACATACATACATACATACATACATACATACATACATACATACATACACACATACTAGTACACACATACATACATACATACATACATACATACATACACTAGTATAGTTTTCATCAGTGCAAATATCACTATAATGCTTGCGAACCAGTGGTAGCAATCACTGATACATGTGTTATATACTGGTCAGATTTATGTATTTATTTAAAATATAGTTGTCCTTTCTCTTACAGGTCAATGCTGCATTTACTACTGCACTCAACTATTGGATTAATTCTTACAAAATTTGTAAATCGTAAATATATGGCAATAGTTGTGTTCTTTGTTGCAATGGCCCATCTATCCATAGAACATATACGCAAACAGTTGGCTGGAAGTGCTTCGGATCTTCTCCACCATGAAACGTACGTTTCCTTGATTATTAAAGATGAGTTTTTTTATCATATAAGTAAGATAAGACTGAAAGTAGTTAAAAGGTAAACTGTTTCAACGACAAAAAATTGTTGTAACAACAGTTAAAGTACAACAAATAGTGATAGTATACATTGAACTTCTCAAGGACAGAGCTTGGAAACTTTTGCTAACTATCGTACAAACATTAATTATTACATGTTTCAATACACAAATGCTATCTTACCAATGTTTCAGATAAGAACTTTGAGATACTTGCTAAGTAGGTGAGGTTTATATTGCCGTTGGGCAACATGAGAGAAGTAAAACAGTACATCATGATCAGCCATCGTCCGTATTGCATATTGTACAAGATGTCTCCAATTTTGGCACTTTTAAACCAAAACGAAACTACCCATTATAATAATCAGTATACATTTCCGAACATATAAATATTCATGTAGCACTTTATTCAAATTCAATAGCCCCAGTATCAAGGTTTGTGCCATCAGGGTGTTATCTACCCATCGTGCATTGTACTTTTAACCTGTTGATTTGAATCATGTTTTAATGATGTCTTTTCTTAGCCCTATGATGATTATGACAATGAAGATAACAAGTGTTGCATTTGGATTACATGACTGTGAGTAACATTTGCATACTAATAGAGTCCTTTGCATACCAGTAGTGAACTTCACATATTGATGGTGTCATTTGCATACTAATAGTTCTATCTGCATACCAATAGTGTCATTTGCACACCAACAGTTTCATTCCAATGTTTTTATACAAAACCCAAAGAATGTAACACACTAAATCTGCATCATATCAGTCTGTTAAACTATGTCAGTGTCTTGAAAGGCATTTTTATTATGGAGTCATTTAAAATGGATAAATCAAATACTCCAAGTCATGTTACATGTTACATGTATATCAGTTGAACCATATTTCACCAAAATTTGATCTTTTAATATCAATGTTTATTTTCAAACTTGCAGTAACCTTGTAAGAGTACTTGAAATCTTGAGCCATTGATTTTACTTAGGATGAGAAGAATAAGAATGTTGCAAGCTTGAACAAGCTTGTAGCTTGCTTACAGAGGGGCCTTGCAAGATTGTTTGAAATATGTTTAGCAAACCCTTGCAGCTGTCTACTAGGTTTAATTGTTCCATGCTTGTACAAGCTTGTTGCCACCTAACAACTTTCATCTGGGAATTATGCCTATGATGTTTTCATATTCAATTCCAACAGAGTTGTGAGTCCATTTTCATCAACTACTAGTTTTTCGATAAATTACATGTACAAGTAAGTGATACTTATTGCCATCTTGTCCAACACTAGGGTCCTCAGTGGATTGTTCAAAGCAACATCCAAAACAAAGGCTGGTTGCAATAAGGTGGGTACTCACGTACGCATGCTCACACAGGATGACACAAGTCAATATGAATGCGTGTCTATGAAGAACATGTATTAGAAAATATTCCGGTAGAATGCACCTCGGGGGCAAATTTGCTTGAAGATCACACTTCTTCAACTCTGTCCAAACTTTGAAAGATTATTTTCTGATACTTAAAGAAATTGGGGTACAGAATCTTGTTTGAAGGAAATCGTCAATCATTTGTTCTCCTAGAGTTAACACCAGTATTCGGTTGCAATATTGGATCATAGCATAACTAAATGTTGATGTTATTTTGACCTCTATTTCAATACCTTGAATGGTTATGAATATTTAATGTATCTCAAGTGAATAATCATGTCTGCTAAGACCCATCAGGCCATGGTGCAACAATGAAAGTACAATATGGGTGAAAGAGTTTCAATTTGGCAACTTAGCGAAATTTATGTGATGTGAAAATCATGAAATGATTCTCCAGAAACTGAAAATACCAGAAACTGAAAATGTTTCCTTCTGTGTGGTGTTACCCTTTAAATATTAAATGGGCATGGCAGATGGGACTATTTAGGTGTTTGATAAATGATTGTGTGTTAAATAGATGACTGGTACAGCAATTGTCATGATTAAATTGGCCATATGGGTCAGAAATGGATATCTGTTTGGATTTCTGATTCATAAAAAACGATTTGAATATATTGTTCTGCTTTGGTTTTTGATTGCTAAAACAACTTGTTTTTCTACAGAACTTATTTTTTCACGTTGAAAAAAAGAATGTCAA
This sequence comes from Glandiceps talaboti, assembly GCF_964340395.1. Classification (NCBI taxonomy): domain Eukaryota; kingdom Metazoa; phylum Hemichordata; class Enteropneusta; family Spengelidae; genus Glandiceps; species Glandiceps talaboti. Next base: position 21,688,294 of record NC_135552.1, read on the forward strand.
GCAACATAGACCAAGTCCATGCTGGTTGCAAATACATTTAGTAAAAAAATATTTAGGTTTGTTAATGTACATGTGTATGTGTTGTGATCTTTCATTTATAAATTGGCTGTTGTAAGTTGTCCTGATATGCAAATCATCTGATTACAATCTCTTACAGGCGATTTCCCTCAATCCTTGAGTACTACAGCTATATATTCAACTTCCAAACCTTCCTAATTGGACCATTTTGTTTCTTCACTGACTACATCGATTTCGTGGAAGGCAAACATCTTGTACCATACAAAATCAAAACTAAAGATGGTAAAGAAGTTATTATCAGCAGGGAACCATCTGTAATGGTAAGTTGAATAGTTGAATATCTAATAAGTATGAAAACCGACTTCCGGACATTTCTTGAAAAATGAGCTGACATAACTACCTAGTATGTCACTAAAATGCATGGTAACACTGACAGATAGGAGAAATCGTTGCACTGAATGTATATTCCGGTAACCACTACATGTAGATTCTTGTATTGTTGTTTTGGTGGATGAACTGTGCTGACCATGAGGATGTTCTTCAACTGTATCATGTTCAAATACTTAATTCTGTTCTGTACCATTTTTTAACAACACACAGCATTTTCAATAAAGACTATATTTCTCTTTATAGACAGTGCCTTTGTATATATCTTTATTTATTTATATATAGATATATATCTATATCTATTTTGGAATTAAAGGAGTCTGAAAACCATTTTCTATATTAGTCATTTAATTAGCAAGGGATGGGAGAGGGGTAGAGATGAGGGCTAAATATAAGGGGAACAAAATCAAGGTTGATTTTGTTCTAGTTGCCACTTGATGTTCAGAAACCATCCCACCATTGCCCCTGTTTATCAGGGAGTTGAGGAAGTATAAAGGGCCGCTGTGCCGCTATAGATCCGAGCCAGGGGTAATAATTGTAAAGCGCTTCAGTTTGTCTATTTTTGGATGGAAGTGAGGCACTTTACCCATAAGGTAGAATGAACAGGCAATAATGCTCGCTTATTGAGCACCTCGATTATTTGCATACCCAGAATATTTTACCCCACTTGCTGGATTACTTGCCATCAACTAAATCAAATAGGACAAAATCTACTCGCCTTTGATCCCATTTAAGCAATTACTTGTTCAAGATTAAAACTTTAGCGTAGTTCCTTACCCAGTGTGACTTTCTTATATATTTTTCAGGGTGCTCTCTTTGAGAAGATAGTAATTTGTGTCCTAACAGGTACAAATGCTGCTGTATTTGGCTCCTCTTACACTCCCAGAGGCAATATAAGTAAGTACGTACTAGTAATTCCTGGTTGAAAGCAATCGACGTCTTAAACTACAAAGTTTGTAGTGTATACGTATATACTGTATTTGTCCTTGTTTGACCCCCGAGTGAGACAACACAAAACAAAATAAGTCAGAGGGGTCGGTTTATGCACAGGTAGTGTCAGTGGGCTTACAAACTCGTGTTTTACTGTTAAAAACAAGTACAAACTGGTCAGAAAATAGGGGCAGAGCTTATAAATGAACAGGAGGATACACAAGGTCTCGCTGGTCTTTTTTCATTAGTTGTATAATGCTCTATGTTCACGGTTTCATGTGAAGACATCCAGATTTTAAGGTGTATATGTATATAAAATATACCTAAATGAACCGTAACACACTTAACAACAATCATATAGTTCAATAAAGTTTGAAATTCTATCTCGTGATGTGCATGCTAGGCATTGATTACATTCGTGTTAGGGTTGTTGCAGCTGGAATTGGAATTTGGCTAAAACAGAATTGTTCACGTCGATACGTTGAGATGAGTTTAAAACGACTGTATGTTTAATACATTTGTCTTTGCAGCATTTGCTGTGTGTGTGTGTGTGTGTGTAATGGACATTAGTGAAAGATAATGACAAATGTAGGTGCCAAACTCATGTACCCTGTATATATTCTAGTCAGAATGCTCTGATCAGCTGGGATAACACATCATCTGTGCTATTAAATAGTATGCATGTGTTACTACCTCTCGTAGCAGGTTAGTATTAATGTTTAGCCTTTCAGCCAGAGTATACACAGTACTGTCATTCACTTGTGTGTTTATGCCATCATTGATTATGATCTGTTTTTATCTGTTAATAATCATATTCCTATTCTAGGTGATAAAGTTCTGAACTCGTCTCCTCTATATCGTGTAGTATACCTAGCACTGTGTATGGTGCTGACCATATTTAGATACGTATTTGCCTTCACAATTTGTAAGTAAAGCTTGTACCATCTATTTATGCCCAGCGTCTATCGATAGATAAGTTAAACGATTAATTAATCATGTTATTGAGAAAAATAGTTATATTTCACAACCAAGGTAATTTTTCATACCAGAGAACGTTGACGTTTCGACTACCATCGGCAGCCATCTTCAGAACTGTAGTCGAAAGTAGTCGAAACGTCAACGTTCTCTGGTATGAAAAATTACCTTGGTTGTGAAATATAACTATTTTTCTCAATATATTGTCCAACCTGATGAAACTATTCACGGATAATCATGTTATGTTTTATGTCATGTAAAATGTCAAAAAGGTCAATTATACAGGCTTATTGTCACATGATATGTTAAGCCATATGTTATCCTAAACATACATACATCCAAGATTTTTTAATTCGACAGGTTAGATTCTTTTTTAAAGAGTATTCTTTGCATATGTAATAAGTTACGTATACATAGATTGAGAATGGAGCTCACAGCTCACCACAAGCACAGTTTGGAACGCGTGAACGGTAATGTATTTCTGTCTATTGACTTTTTGACATATAAAATGAAGAATGAACTTTGCAGACCAATTCAAGTAAATGAAATTTGCATATTATTGTAAAGTGTATAATAGATGAACCCAACAGCAATTAATTTACGTGAACCATGGCCAGTAGTCTTATATTTAAACGTTTTGTTATTTGAAGATTAAGGAAAGAATTTTCAATCTGAAAGTATAATCAGCTGTGCAATTTTCTTAAATAACCATTATCTTTTTTCCTTTCTCTTTAGCTGACTTAGTATGCAATGCTTCTGGCTTTGGCTTCAATGGCTATGATGAATATGGGAAACCTAGATGGGATCTAGTAAGCCCGTTCAACTTTAAAAAGTTTTGGGTAAAGATGAATTTAATATCTCTGAACATGTTTTTCATAATAAAATTACCACAAATAGAAGACCACTGATAATGTTATTTGGTGTATTTTATTTGTTATATGACTGCAACTAATGTGGATATTTACAGTCATTTCTATATATAATCATTTATTGTAGATTAATCCAAATATCAAATCTGTTATTATCTGTAGAAGTTAAAAAGCTATAATTTCAAGAATATATCTACTCCAATGAATGATTACAAATATTATTTCAGCTGGCAACTGACTTAAATGTCAATATCGCCAATTGGAATATCTCTACCCTTCGATGGTTGAAATATGCCTGTTATTACCGTGTGCCTTATCACAAAGATAAATTGACCACTTTCCTATCAGCTGTGTGGCATGGATTTTATCCAGGATACTATTGGACACTGTTTTTGAATATGGTGATGTTTACGTCAACATCAAAAAGGGTAGGCTGACATACACACACCCATTTAACACTTGTTAGAAACAGGTTTTGAGAATGAAAATTAATTCTTTACATTACCTAATTAATTATCTAATCAATTATCTAAAAGACAATTTCCTGGTAATATCTTTATTCTAACTTATTATTAATTATATTTTTTCCATCAAAAGAGAATTGGGGAAAATAGCCTATCCTCCTACCTTAAGGTAGAATGCACCTTGGCAGCCAATTTGGTTTCTGTGTGTGTGTGTGTGTGTGTGTGTGTGTGTGTGTGTGTGTGTGTGTGTGTGTGTGTGTGTGTGTGTGTGTGTGTGTGTGCAACATTGGTGTTTTGGAATTGATAGGTAACAAATGCTGTAATCTTCAAAATGAAAATAAATAATGGTAAGTTTTCAAGAAACCAACCACTATAGAATAAAGGAATGTGAAGATATGCCATATATAAATTTGGTAAATGAGGGTTTTTTGTTATTTGATAAAACAAATGGGCTGTGATCAAACAATTAACTCAGTCTCCCCTTTTGAAATTTAGTGATATAAAATTTACTGTTATGGACATTTTTTGTGTATATTTTTTACTGAAGGTGCACCAGTACATTGATCAATTCATCATCAAATCAACAATAGGGAAATTGGTATATTACTGTATTTTGTGGACCCTTAACTCTCTCTACCTCCACTACATGACTGTGGCGCATTGCCTAGTACACAACCAACCAATCGTAGAGTTTTACAGGTACAGATATACGTAAATTTTACCTTTGACATTATACCCCAGTCTCAAAACAGAAAAGTTACAGATTTTCAAGACACTAGAAAGTTTCTTTAGAGTTTGAGGAAATACCTTGATCTGGTTAGATACAGAAGTAACAGAAAAGTATCTTGTGATAACAATGACGGAATCTCTCTGTTGGGCAGCAAAGTGCGATTTAGAGCCTTCCCTGTCACTCGCCTAATACAGCCTTACATAACATGATTGTAAAGCCAAGTCACACTACTTTTAACCAGATTTAAACTGAATGCCTCCCGTACGGGCAAAACCGTAGATTTCTGGGCCTACACACATTGTTGGAATGCAAAGTTCTGAACCTTTATGATAGCTGGTATACATGATGTACCACTTCATTGGAGAATTAATGATACGAAGCTGTATGAAGCTTATATAGTTAACATATTGTTTAATTATCAATACCTCATTAATTATGTAAATTAACCATTTAGCTTATAAGTTACATCATCAAGCTTTATATGACGCATGTACGTCTTTACCATATAAATGCATGTACTAAATCTGAAATGTAAAGTTTGCATTCTAAAGATATTGCCCAATTATCGAAATGATTGCTTATGGAAATTGCATATCATAATTAAAAACTACATAAGCAATTCATTTAAAGCATAATCAACAAACTTCATAAGACATATGCCCTTTATAATGAATTTGACATATGCATTCCAAAGATATAACCTAATTACTAAACCCATTAACTACATATATACAAATGACTAATTGATGTTCATTGGATGTTTATCAAAATCTAATCATTTCTTTTCATTACCAAATGGCAGACATGTAACACGTTTCAGTAGAATCGATACAGTAGTTTTTGAGATATCGTGTCCACACACACACACACACACACACACACACATACATACAGACAGACAGACAGACAGACAGACAGACAGACAGACAGACGCATAACATAACCCCCCCCCCATTACGGGAGGTAATAAAACTACCAAAGCTTCTAAATGGGTTATGTTTCTTACAATTCTCTTTGAAAAGTTTCAATGCTGCAAATAGAAACAAGGTGATGAATATCAAACAAATGGGATGTATCACAAATTAAAAACTTAAAGACTTGCTATGGCTTACCAGAAATTCTATATTTTCAATTCTCGGTCGCCAGAGCATATTTTTCAGTTGAAGTGGTAATTTGACACCGTTGCTGCAAAGTGTCTGTAGCTTATGGCAATGCAGAATTTCAGTCATTTACTTCGCGGTTTTGTTTCTCACAGATCTGTATATTTCTGTGGTCATATTATATCCATCCTGTTGCTATGTATCCTACCAGCCAAGAAAACTACCAGGGCGATAGCATCCAGCAATACTACATCAACAAGTCCATAGCAATGCCGTCAGCAAATAAAGTGAGGGAGGAGTAAATGATGGCATCTCTGCTATTTTAAAAATTGGATATTGTAATTAGTGTGATGGGGATAAAGCACTATGAAATGAGATAAACAAAGACATGTATTTTCTTTTGCGATGTACTTTTGAAAATTGATATTTGGATTATGGGTATGAATGCTCGAATGGTGATACAGAACAAGGTAAAAAAATATATGCGTATTGGTGCATTGTGATGCTTTACTGAACAGCAGCGATATTTGCGGTAACATTACTTTCACTCTTCCCTCCAATCTTGAATCAAACGTAAAATTATGTAAAAAAGTGTTTATTAGCTATGTTTTAACTTTCTGTAATGATTTCAGAAAAATGACTCGTTGGCTGCATGCACCTGTGTCTATCTATCTGTGTCTGTGTGCATGTGTATATGTCTCTGTGGCTCCGTGTTCTTCTTTCATGTTTAGTTTGATATGGGTGACCACCAGGATTGCCGACATTGTGAACACAGATTAGAAATGAGAAAGATATTAAAGTTTAGGCAAGTGTAACCACAGGTTGAAACACACCAAGTACTTCATATATGTCGTCGAACAAAATACACATGTGTGACATTATTTATAAACTAATCGGCATAAAAAGACAAAGTTTGTTCTGTAGCTCAATGCGCGCGTAGCACCGTAGCTCACTTTGAAAAATAGTTCAGAAATAAATTCGAAACAATACCTTTGAGGGTAAAAATTATGAACGTATCGGTTTGAAATTTGATGAATAACGTCTGGAATAACATTTGATTTTCAGAAATTGCACGATACCTCGATATTGAGAACGCATGTGTTGTCGTCGTCGTCGTCGTCGTCGTCGCTGTTGTTGTTGTTGTTGTTGTTGTTGTTGTTAATGTTGTTTGTTTGTTTGTTTGTTTGTTTGTTTGTTGTTGTTGTTGTTGTTGTGGTGGTGGTGGTGGTGGTGGTGGTGGTGGTGGTGGCGGTGGCGGTGGCGGGGGGGGGGGAATCGTTGTCGATGAAAAAATCTGTCACAAGTTGCTACTGCCAAAAATGTCCTCGTCAATATTGCGCAGCACACTTGTTATAGAATTACGATATATTTGAATATGTAAATTATGTACGCTATGGCTTCTTTGTGATTTGTTTTCATGTACATTGTTACGATACATGTATCCTGTTTTATAAAACGTATTACGTGATAAACCAAGTGTAAACTGCACGATTGCCTTCCCTGCTATTGTTGTTCCTTTGTCCATTGTTTAAAGTATACATGTACCAACTACATGTATAAGACCTTTGAGGCTTTTTCTCATCGTTAGTAAATGTATCATGTGATCATGATATTTGAAGAATGCATTTTACGGACATTTATGGGCGTTGCCGGGACAACGATTTCTGAGCAAATATTGCCTATTTTAAGGTTGAGATGCAGGTTCGTTAGCTCATTTTTCCTCCATCACATTTCACAGTAAAGACAAGATAAATATACCATTTTTTTCATTAATTATGTCGAGTCTTTGTATGAAGTTGTGGTTTCTGTGGTGATTTTTTACATTTTTAACCATATTATTGATCTGTACCCAAAAACTGTGTTTTTTGACGATTTTCACTTAAAGCTATTTAACTTTTACAAACAGTTGAATATAGTCCTCTTTTCGACTTCAAATGAAAGCTATGTACATAAACAAAAAAACGTTCCTCCGGATTTTTTATTTTGTCTCTCATTGTCTTGTTATAATCATCCAAAGTTGTATTTTTGTGTTTTTTGCATAAATTACCGCTTTTCACACTTCTCAACGCAATATCTCTTGATTCCCTCAAAAACTAAACAATCCGGAGGAACGTTTTTTCGACACACTGTCTCCGAGTATTGTCTCCAAATTTGACGCAGCTGGGACGTTCTGACGCAAAGTTAAATAGCTTTGAACTTCACACAGTATACAAAATAAAGAACGTAGAAAAATGCTAATTAACACAATTGGACTCCTTCCGCCCGACAAAAGCTTTCAAATTCGACAGACATTGCAACAGCTGTTTTCTGTGACTTGCAAATATGTTACTCAATCCTTGCCATTTGGTTGTGTACGTTGCTTTGCTACAGACATGAAGAAAATCGGGTATTTTAGGAGGGTCATGAAATGCTACAGATAGAAACGTGTTTGTTTCCCGCGATAAAGGTGTCAAGTCATCTATTATTCATCTACGGGTGGAGACTTTGGTTTAATCTTTTAATACGGTACGCGTGCCGTTCTCGACATTACATAGTATACTTTCTGGTTTGGATTCGAAGCTCTTGCTCTACGCAGTTGGTGTTCGTGTTTTGATTCGAATATGGGCTACGTTCCATATTCCTGCTCATGTATTAGGCATTGCTACGTTGTTGGTGTTTCGTTGAAGACACACAATAAAAAAAGTTAATCCTTTCCCTGAAATCAAATTTCCACACCACGACACCGTACGACATCGGGAATGTTATACAAATTGTAAGGAGTGTTACAAAACTACGGTATAAATAATGGTACTTGAACTCACGTCAACAGTTTTTCTTCCACTGCGAGTGACGTTTTATGATACTCGGAGTCGTAGTAGACATTACCTCATTTATTTAAACTACTTGTACCTTCAAAATCTCCATTTTATAACTTTAATAGCCTTGAGGATCGCTCGGTGCCAAATTCTTTGCCGTTTACGTTCAGACAGCGTCATCGTAGACGCAAATAAACAACGCAACGCACGTATACTACTACAGTACATGTGACTCGGTGTCGACGTGTCTCGAAAGTTCACGAAGGATCGAGCCGTGATAAGCCGATCGTTAGAGTGTGGTTGCCACACTCAATTTATAGGACCTTAACCCTAATAATATAGGCCGAGTCTAGTACCACCCCGGTGGCACTAGCCATTCCTCACTGAAACGGCTAGTGCCACCACCCACGATACCCCGGGCCACGATATTTCTCGTCGCTGAACATTTCCCAAATAAATCACATAGAACTCTTCAAATGATTCCATTTTACCTTAAAACACCAAATGGAAGGCTATTATTTAATTTCTCGCGCAGCGCACAACCAGTCTCTGTAGTGGTGGTGTCACAAGTGTCAGCGTATGCATGACATCGGTGCATGCCCGGCCGAATGGCTGCCGTTACGGTGACTTTTTGAGCGATTGTGCGCTGCACGAGAAATGAAATAATTAGTTTGCATTTGGTATTATAAGGTAGAATGGAAGCGTTCGAGGAGTTCTGTGTGATTTATTTGTTGGGAAATGTTCAACAACGAGAAATATCGCGGGTGGTGGCACTAGCCGTTCCAGTGAGGATGGGCTACTGCCACCGCGGTGGTACTAGACACTCCGAATAATATAATATAGTATGTGAAGAGGACGTTGTCAAAATCCACCAACGCGAAAGTTCAAAGCTAGTCTACGGCCACGTTCTGTGAATCTTACAGAAACAGAAATGTAATACCCGGAAATCGCCGATGCAATGTCACGCATCTGACGTGAACTCACAAGTCTCGAAGATAGCGTGGTTCATTTTCGATGCGCCAACGTGTTGATTAAATCGTTTTATTTTTGTAAACATCATTTTTTTTCGATCGGCTAAAACAATTAGCCTGCAATACTGTTAGATATTCGAGATTTGTATGTTTTTTTTTACATGCATGGTACTTGAAAACCGTCATCTAATACATCGCCGTCGCGTCGGGTACACTTGAAGGCTGTAGACTAGTGTCGCTTGTAAACTGTTATTCCTTTCCTAAATGGTTTTATTCTTGTCTATAACGGTCCTAATACAGAACAATGACGTTATTATAGGGATTGGCGATATTCTTATGAAATCGGTAGCAATGTCATACCCCCCCTCTCCCCCTACGTGTTGTATGTAACTTGTAAGTACCATTTAGGAAAGGAGTAACAGTTTACAAGCGACTGTGCGGCTGTAGTGCAGTGTAGGCCGCTTCACTAACGTTTTTAGCCGATGCACTGGTCAAAATCAACGTGCATAAGTCCAGGTTCAAAGGAGGTATTTTTTTTACTTTTTATTGGTTATAACCAAATTTACCGAGTTTGATTGGTTTTGTACAACAACACAGCTAAGAGATAATGTCACGTCAGTCATTGCACAGAGGCCTACTGGCTATGGCTCATTTGCATATGAAAAGACACTCTTCTGTAATCAACGTTTCTGTCAATCTTCTTTATGTATGCAAATCTTTGTACATAAACATTCAGGAATGAAACCATATAAAACACATATAGCGTTAGAGTTTTTTCATTTCAAATTTATTAATGGAAAAAATGAACGATTTTCAAAAAATCTTTTAACCAAATGATGGCACATACCATGAAGCTTCATAATGAGCAAAAAAAAAAAAAAAGGCCAAAATTCACCAACGAACCTGCATCTCACCAAAAATAAAGTTATTATTTCTCTTTTTATTTTTATTTTTGAAAATTGAAATTATATTCGTATATTTTCCTGTTCTGACCCCTGCCTACATGTGTCACTTTGTTGTGGTCATGGTGGTTTGAGGCAATTTAATAAAAATACCACCATTTTCATTTACAGGTCGAAGGTTTTAGATGTTTGATTAATGCTCTTAAGTAGGCCTATATATAGTTTTTTTTTTCATGTGTGAGTGTCTAGTTCAGATAGTTCTGTGTTCCGTTATTTTCCATATGGTCGCTGTGTTATTGGTTTCTTCTCATCAGTTGTACAGCCTCCGTTACCATGGTTACTGATTGGAAGAACAGTTTTATACATTTGTCAGGGTCGGCGTGAAAAACTAGCTAGGTGGGGTCGGGTAACCGGAACCAAACAATTTGTTTAGGCCTTAAGTCACAGTGCTTCGCCAGACAAAATGTTAGGTTTGTTTTACTCTTTTCAAATTTGTTCCCGTTTTTGGACCCGATGCGTGGCTCTCCGGGATATTCATCATATTGCAATGGGTGCAGCAACATTCTGCGCTCTTCTTAAAAGTCCGAAAATGTCAGCCCCACAAATTTTAATACCCCGTGGGACGGAGACGAGTCTGCGCACATATTTCCTATGTCCAGCGATGTGTGCCTCTTTGACAAATGAAAGTTTCACATACTGTGAGGGCGTGGAAATCGTGCACTGCGCCAGTGCAGCGGCCTGAGCAGTCCGTGACCTAGCCCTGACCTACTTGTAGCAACCGTTTGTTCGTCCATATTGACATATCTGCATGTTGTCTTAGTTAGACGTTCAATCACAACATGGCTCTCTGGTTCCTAATTGTATTAGCTGATTTGGCAAATGTGCCGATACAGGAGGTGAGTACACTGTTGCTTATAAATGGGGCACTGAAATACAGGAGGTGAGGACACTATGGCTTAAAAATGAGGACATGAAATCACCAAAGTTTATATGCACAACTCAAACTTTGTGACCTGACCGAACTTCAAAGGTCAAAATATATCAGGCAAACCAGTAAGCCAAGTACTCGGTTCTCGCCAGTGTACAAATGGTTACTGCATATGGATGTAGATGACCCTACCAAAGTTACCTGTTTCGCTTCAGAATACACTTTTCATAACTCACCAAGACTTGACTGACGTTATGTATCAGTATACCATTCGTACGCGATCGACCTTGATTTGTCCGAAATCAAAGCACTGTTGATATGTCGTTCAATTCCCAGCCCCTTTCTTCGTGTGATTTCAAAAGACATTATATAACAACACATAACAAGTTATTTATGAATGGAGCTCACACTTTCTCATATGCTAAATTCTGCACCTACAATTCATGTTTCGGTTAGAACTTTAGCTTGAGACACTAGTTACTATTAAAGTTAGTATTTCTTCCGTACAATGGTTTCCTTGTTCTGTGCATGAACAAATGTAAGGTATTTGCCCAAATATGTCGACCAAATAACCCTTTCATCCTTTGTTAGCTATGATAGCCCAATAATGTGAATGCAACATTATGTAATGTATGGCAATGACTCACTGCTAGCGGGTTTATTATCTCATGATCTGAAAATGACCTGCGCTGATCCACCTGCGCTATGCCATTACTAAATCGCTGTGCTATGCAATTGATGTACGCCACCAACGGTCACATGCTCATATATCTGATCAAGGTATAAAATTCCAATACTTTCCAGTTTTTTCATCAGTTTTCCAAGAGTATTCACACCAACTTTGGTAATTTTCAAGGAGTGTTGACCAGCAAAATACATATTATTTTTTTAATACACATTTCTCACCTACGTTGTACATTTGAACAATAAACTTGTAATAGTGTTGACCAAAACTGTACGAATATTGCAGTCATTTGACATCTTGAATAATATTTTTACTGAATAAAAAAATAATACATAAGAGGATTAAAATGGCTCAGGCAGAGTTTATATGCTTTTCACTCATGTGAAAATACTTACAAATTTTTTTTATATACTTTACTAATAGAAGGTTTATGTTGATATAAATGAATGCTGCCTTCTCTGATATTGCAATATTTGTGTTCAGGCATTGTTAGAACTGTTGATTCCATAGTAGACAGTTACTGAACATTTTTTGATATGTACAATAAATCATGTCATGGAATCGTTTATAAGTTGTCTAATACCAGGATTGCATTGGTGGTTATTTTTTGCGTTCAGTTAAAGATATACATAAGTAGAATACTGTGAGTACTTTTAATATACAGCAAATATCTTACATCCTAAAAACATATCAGTTCAGATTATGACATAGTGTAGCTGCTAGACCTTCCAGTTTTCTTCCAATATGATATGACAAGTGACAAGGTCACTTTATCGAGGGTGGAACAGTACCACTCCTGAGGTCTAGCTAAAGTCATCTCCGCATTCCAGGCTAATAGTTGGTTGGTTGATTAATCGATTGATTGATATTGGTAGTTGACTAAACTATTCCCTATTTGTGATATTAAACCTGCCCATTGATATAATTACAATCCCCATTAAAAATTATTTATCTCTACATCTCTCTACAGATTATATTTCCTCTCCTGCAAGTGTGTTCAATCATATTAGCAATAATTTATAGACATGTACTACATCCAAATAAAGTTAGCCCTACGACAAGACATGTTGTATCAACTGCTATTGGTCTATCGATAGGAATTTATTGTTACTCATGGTAAGTAAGTCATGGTCTAGAATGGTCATGATGTACACCTTTGATAATGCTGGCAAGACATCAGCAAAAATTTTGTATTTGCTTCCAGATTTATTTTTTGACTGAGTAGAAATTTTTGTTTGTAACTATATAGTCAGGGGCCAACCTTTAATAAAACCTTCAAAATGAGGATTACCTGACATGGCTGAACACACTTTTTTTTCATGACCATAGCAGTTTAGTACAATGTATAGGGAATATTAAAAACAATGTATAAAAAGTTTGTTATTTTACATTTTACACCTCTATTGATCTTTTTGCAATTTAAGTGTTCTCTGCAGCCATACGTTTACAAGTGTAGTGAGTAGAAATGCAGCACAAAAACACCACAAACACAATTGCAAATACATGGAGTACCTAAACTTGTACTCATGCAATTGCATCCTAGAGTTCTGTTATCCTCACATCATTTGCATGTGTTTATCCAACATCTTCAAACTCATACTCCCGAGATCATAAGATTTCAGACTCCTTTACAAGGAAATACCATGCACACATTTGCATATCATTTGCTTGCATGTGCGCAATATAGTAATGTTTTTCATCAGTGCAAATATCACTATAGTTAATGCATATACACCAGTGGTAGCAATCACTGATACATGTGTTATATACTGGTCAGACTTATGATATTTATTTAAAATATAGTTGTCCGTTCTCTTACAGGTCAATGCTGCATTTACTACTGCACTCAACTATTGGATTAATTCTTACAAAATTTGTAAATCGTAAATATATGGCAATAGTTGTGTTCTTCGTTACAATGGCCCATCTATCCATAGAACATATACGCAAAGAATTGACTGGAAGTGCTTCGGATCTTCTCCACCATGAAACGTACGTTACCACAGCTTTCAAAAACTCCAGTATTATCTTACTTATGTTATAAAAAAATCATCTTGTATAATCAGGGTTATCTTACTTCAATATCTTTCATGAGTTCCCCGTTAAGCCCCTTCCTTTTCAGGGATATATATGTTAGCATACCCACAAACAATTATAAGCTGTTACTATTGCGCAAATAATTGACCAACCAATCATAAAGTCCTTTCAACTATCAAACTGTTTTTCAAACATGGCTGCCTCTGTCACCAAAATTAACTTCAAAGTTAGAGAAATGTGTCCTATTTCAACTTGACAACAAGTAGTGTGATCGACAGAAATTATACTACAACAATGTTCAACCAACTGTATTTCTTAGCCCGTCTCAAGCTGTGCTAAAACTACCTGCTAGCAGCAAGTTTCTCCACAGTGTAATCTCTCACTCCTTGATGTTTAATTAGTGTACATTTCACCAGTGGAGTTTTAAGTAGAGTCTTCAGGATAGCGACACTGTGGGATATCTAATCTGGTATAATAAACAAAGTTGCAGTGTTGTGTTGTGTTGTGTTGTAGTTGCTAATTTAACATCAAATGTTGGAGTTGTTTGTTCACCATCAGAGTGAAGTGAGTGAGTGTTTGTGTGTCTTATTATATGTGTAGTGACTAGCCATTCTTGGTCTTATTGACAATTTGTTTCAATTACACATGAGGGAGTGAAAGATTACACTGTGATCAATAGAGAAAGTTGCTGCTAGTAGTAGTAGGTGGATTTAGCACAGCTTGAGACAGACTAAGAGATGCAGTTGAATTGGTCGAACATCGGTATATGTCTGCCATGAGAGAAATGCCAAGGCAACTTCAATTTTCCTTTAAAAAATGATGGTAATATTTTTAAAAGTACGACATAAAGCGATGTAATAAATTCAACTGCTCAAGGATTTGATCAATCTGATTAAAATCTGATGTGGTGAAAGCGGCTTATAGATTACCAACCATGGTAATCTAACAACCAAATGACAATCTTAATTACAAAAATCAGTATACATTTCTGAAGATATAAATTCTTGTAGTGTGTAATTAAAATACAACAGCCCCAGTATCAAGGTTTGTGCCATCTGGATGTTACCTACATGTACCCATCGTGCATTGCTCTTTTAACCTGTTGATTTGAATCATGTTTTAAATGATTTTTTTTAGCCCTATGATGATGATGACAATGAAGGTAACAAGTGTTGCATTTGGTTTACATGACGGTGAGTATCATTTGCATAAACCGTGTCATTTGAATTGCATACTAATAGAGTCATTTGCATAATAGTGCTGTTTGCATACTTAAAATGCCATTTTCATACAAATAGTGGATTTTTTCATATCAATATTGATATTTGCATACTAATAGTGTCATTTGCATACTAATAATGACATTTTCATAACAATCGTCATTATCATTCTACAAGCTGTTTTTATACAAACTCAAAGAATGTAACACACTGAAACTGCATCAGTGAATTAAACTGCATGTCAGTGTTTCAAACTTAAAAGGAATTTTGAATATTGAGTTATTTAAAATGGATGAATGATGTACTGAAGTCATGTCACATGTTGTATCATTTGAACCATATTTCACCAGATTTTGATCATTGGTATAAGTGACCGAGTATGCATTTTACAAACTTGCAGTAAGCTTGTATGAGTACTTGACATCTTGAGCCAATGATTTTACTTATGATTTAATAGAAGCATGTAAAAGTTTGTAAGCTTGTATACCTTGTTGCATACTTGCAGAGGTGTGGGAGCAGTCTTCTGATATTCAACTATCTACCTTAGAAGCTCTCACTAGGTTTGTTTGCAATATATATAGCAAGTCATTGTAAGCTGCCTACTCGCTTTAATTGTTCCATACATGTACAAGCTTGTTGCCACTTGCCATCTAGGAATTATGCCTACAGTGTTTTCATACTCAAATTGTAACTATGATTTGTGATTCCGTTTCCCTCAACTACTACTTTTTCTTGTCCACCAACAGGGTCATCAATGGATTCTTCAAAGCAACACCCAAAACAAAGGCTGCTTGCAATAAGGTGGGCAAGCAGACACATCTGTACCTGTAAAACTTTATGATTGGCTGGTTGTGTGCTAGGCAATGCACCACAGTCATGTAGTGCAGGTAGAGAGAGTTAAGGGTCCACAAAATACAGTAATATACCAATTTCCCTATTGTTGATTTGAAGATGAATTGATCAATATACTGGTGCACCTTCAGTAAAAAATATACACAAAAAATGTCAATAACAGTAAATTTTATATCACTAAATTTCAAAAGGGAAGACTGAGTTAATTGTTTGATCACAGTTCATTTGTTTCATCAAATAACAAAAAAAGGCTCATTTATATATGGCATATCTTCAAATTCCTTTATTCTATAGTGATTGGTTTCTTGAAAACTTACCATTATTTATTTTCATTTTGAAGATTACAGCATTTGTTACCTATCAATTCCAAAACACCAATGTTGCAAACACACACACACACACACACACACACACACATACACACACACATACACACACACACATACACGCACACACATACACACACACACATACACACACACACACACAAACACACACACAAACACACACACATACACACACACACACACACAGAGGGTGGCAAACCTATGTGTGTATAAAGTAAGATTTGGTTCTATATATAAAGTGTATCAGTCAATCTCACCTACTAGAGCATTATTTTTCTGCAGGGGCAAAAAAAAACATTTGTTTAAACAATACTGAAAATAGGCCAGTGGTTTTACTATGATGGTGTTGGTTTTTGTATATAACTATTGTGTGCCGACTTAAGGTTTTCAAATTCTATCTGTGAGTCAGGATTCCATTTACCTCAAATACAAGGTGTTTTAAAGCCTTCTGATAAAATATATACCTTACAGTTTGGAAGTAGTCGTGGTTGACTGGTAGAACTATTGATTAACGAGGCCATATGGGCAAAAAAAGGAATTTGTCTTTTTTGCTTTTTGATGAATAAAACAACATGAATACATGCTTCTATTTGAAAAAGAAAAGTCACGTCAAATAGCCCAAGATCATGTTCAAAATCTAAGCCAGATACATATTGCAAGAAAATAGAAATATGTTTTTAAAAATTTGTTATTGTACAAATGTATGTGTTTAGGTTTTCATCATACGTAATAAGTTGTCCGTTGATTTCATGCAAATCACCTGATCACATTACAATCTCTCATTCTTACAGACGATTTCCTATACATAATGGGTTGTCCGTTGTTTTCCTGATATGCAAATCATCTGATTACAATCTCTTTCTTACAGGCGATTTCCCTCAATCCTTGAGTACTATAGCTATATCTTCAACTTCCAAACCTTCCTAATTGGACCATTTTGTTTCTTCACCGATTACATCGATTTCGTGGAAGGAAAAAATCTTGTACCATACAAAATCAAAACTAAAGATGGTAAAGAAGTTATTATCAGCAGGGAACCATCTGTAATGGTAAGTTGAATAGTTGAATATCTAATAAGTATGAAAACCGACTTCCGGACATTTCTTGAAAAATGAGCTGACATAACTACCTAGTATGTCACTAAAATGCGAGGTAACACTGACAGATAGGAGAAATCGTTGCACTGAATGTATATCCCGGTAACCACATGTACAATGTAGATTCTTGTATTGTTGTTTGGATGGAAGAACTGTGCTGACCATGAGGATGCTCTTCAACTGTATCAGCTTCAAATACTTAATTCTTAGTTCAATATTTTAATGTCTTATCAATATCAGGGTTTTAGTTCGCTGAAAACTAACTCCTGGCCATTTGATCGACTGAACAGTTGCGTGATGCAGAGATGGTGAAAGTGACTTTGTGGCTTACTTGCCATCAATTAAATCAGTTGCAGTTAAATAAGTTTCACCTTCGTTCCCCAGCCTTTAAACAATTATTTATTCAAATGAAGCTTTTCATTATTGTCTTTTACCCAATATGACATTCTTATATATTTTTCAGGGTGCTTTCTTTGAGAAGGTAACCATTTGTGTCATAACAGGTACAACTTTTGTTGTATATGGCTCTTCTTATACTGCCATCGGCAACATAAGTAAGTATTGAATTACTGACCTTGCATGATTGAAGTAATAGACTTAAACTACAAAGTTTGTATACTTCTAGCTGTACTTGTCCATGTATGACCCCCAAGTGAGATGACACAAAATAAAACAAGTCGTTTATCCACAAGCAGTGTCAATGGATTTATAAACAGATTTTATAATTATACAAATGCAGGTCAAAAAAGGTCAAAATAAGGGGCAGGGCTAACAGTGGATTATAAAGGGATGGGTACAATATTACATGTATCTATACAGTATATGTGTAAGGATCAAATTGTTTCATAGAGTTTTATACACAGTACTGTCATTCACTTGTCTTTATGCCATCATGATTATGATATTTGTTCTTGTTTGTTATTAATTAATTATGTAACTTAATCATTATCCTGTTCTAGGTGAAGAAGTTCTGAACTCGTCTCATATATATCGTGCAGTATACCTAGCACTGTGTATGGGATTGATCATGTTTAAATACGCATTTGGAATAATAACGTGTAAGTTTAAAAGCTTGTACCAAAGCTTGTACCATTTATTTCCCCCATATCCATGCCTGTATAGAAGAGGAGTAGATAATTTAATACATATGACTGATTCATTTTAGGCAGGGGTGAACAAATCATTTTGTGAACTGGTGGTCCCCGGACCAGTGCCTTAAAAAATCCAGTGGTCCTGCTGAAAGAATTAGTGGTCCAAGGTCCCACTAATGTGAAACATTAAATCTTACCTATGAATCTGTATATTCAGACAACTTTTTAACATAGTTATTAACAGTAAGGTACTGGTCCGACGGACCAGACAAGGTAAAATTTGTGTGGCCTGCCAAAAAAAAATCGCTAGTCCCGGACCCAGGACCAGTGGATTTGTTCACCCCTGATTTTAGGTATATGTAAAATGTCTCAACTGTCAAATTATGCAGACTTATTGTCCTAAGATCTAATAGTTAAGCCATAAGTCATTCTAAATTTACATCCAGACATCCAAGATTTTAAAATTTGACAGGTCATGTCAGATTCTTTTTTTCAAAGGGTATTCTTTACAAATTTAGTATGGGTTCAGATCAAATCTCACCACAAACATAATTTTGGAATGTGTGAGTTTTATTGTATTTGCAATTTTATTAAATAATCATTTGCTTTTTTTTCTCTCTCTCTCTAGCTGACTTGGTATGCAATGCTTCTGGCTTTGGTTTCAATGGCTATGATGATAATGGGAATCCTAAATGGGATCTCGTAACCTCAATCAACTTTGTCAAGTTTTGGGTAATGATAAACTTAATATCTCTTAATGCATATTTTCATATTAATATAATTACCTCAAATAGAAGACCACTGATAATGTTATTTGGTGTATTTTATGATGACTGCAACTAAT
This sequence comes from Glandiceps talaboti, assembly GCF_964340395.1. NCBI lineage: Eukaryota > Metazoa > Hemichordata > Enteropneusta > Spengelidae > Glandiceps > Glandiceps talaboti. Next base: position 21,707,536 of record NC_135552.1, read on the forward strand.
GTTGATATTTACAGTCATTTCTATATATAATCATTTATTGTAGATTAATCCAAATATCAAATCTGTTATTATCTGTAGAAGTTAAAAAGCTATAATTTCAAGAATATATCTACTCCAATACATGACTACAAACATGATTTTTTGTTCTCAATTATTACACAAAATATGTTCTGTTTAAGCTATAGGTTGTCAAATCAATTTCAGGCCTTGTCACTTTGTAAGATAATAAACATTACTACCAAATTAGAGACACTATACAGTTTCAATTAGGCAAACATTGTTTTTTACATCGTGCACAATGTTTTTGTTACATCGATGTAGACAAACCAACAGACGTCAATAATGCACAATACAAAATGTTATATTTTTTCTTGCTACGAACACAAATAAACAGGTATATGTTGGAATCTACCTTGTCTCATCTGACAGTGATGTTTATTTGTATTCACAGTGAGATGAAATGTATCATTTTATGCATGTGTGCTATTAATGTCTGTATTTTGTTCATGCAATTTGTGACAAATAAACTTATATGAAAAGTAAAAATCATTCCTCCCTATTGAAATTCTATAGCTATAATTGTAGTAAAGGGAAACAAAAGTAGTTTTCAAGTATTTATACTACTTGGGCTAGTACATTAAAGACATACATTTTTTTTTTTAAATTGAGTGTTGTTCAAACCAAACATTAAATCAATTTGTGCACCATTTTGCTCTCTCAAAACAAACCTAGATAGTTTTGAATGCAGAATTCTGTTTTCAAGGTTACGTGTTACCATATTTATACTAGAACCTGATGGTTGATATGTAGATGCATGTTATAGGGTTTCAAATGAATTGCTGTCTTTTAATAATTTCAGCGGGCAACTGACATAAATGATAATATCAGCAATTGGAACGTCACTGTCATTCGATGGTTGAAATACGCCTGTTATTACCGTGTGCCTTATCACAAAGACAAATTTACCATTTTACTATCGACTGTCTGGCATGGATTTTATCCAGGATACTTTTGGACACTGTTTTTGAATATGATGTTCTGTGTACCAACATCAAAAAGGGTAGGCTGACATATAGACTGTTTTAAACCCCCTTCCACTTGTTACCAACAAGTGTTTAGACTAATTAAGGCAGTATGCATTTCTTTATTTACCTCAATTTCCTCGTTTAGTGTCATTTTCTCGTTTTGTTTGTTCCGGGAGTGATTGTCAGAATATTCACCACATCAGATTTTAATCAGATTGAGTAGAATGAACCTTGGCAGCCAAGTTGAAGTTACCCGACACAAAACTTAACAAGTTCTATTCTTCTCAACTAAACTATTAACACTGGCTTTGACATTCACACAACCAGAGCATATTTTTCAATGCACACAATGAAAATGAGTCTTGGGTGGTACCGTAAAGAGGGCTTTGATTTACAACTATGTGGCTTCAGTGGCTATTTTACCTTCCTTAAGGATGGTTATGTATTTAAGGATAAAAAGTCTGTCTGTTTGTCTGTCATCGTTTTCTCAAAAACGGCTGACTCAATTAAAATGAAAATTGCTGCACATATTGTTTAGGACCAGTAATGGCTAGCACTGATTAGGTTTTGGTAAACATACATTAATGAGCTAATTACATAATTAATGGTTTTCGGTAATTAGGCTCTATCTTAAGAATGCATGTGTGAAATTTAATATAATTTGGCACATACTTCAAACATAAGAAAGGGCACATGTCTTGAAAAGCTTGTTGATGTAGCATTTAGTTTTAATGCATCATTTGCATAATTAATGATTTTCAGTGATTAGGCTATATATGAAGAGTGCAAACTTCAAGTTCCATATAATTTGGTATGTGCATTCATGATATCTGGCTGCATTTTGCCATTGACAGGTAAAAAATGCAAAACTGTAATGTTCAGAAACGAAAATATTAGTTTGTAAATAATGTTATATTTTCAAGAAACCATCTATTTATAAAAAGTATAGACTTTTTAGCTGTTTTGTGAAATTTTGATAAAAAGTATAGACTTTTTAGCTGTGTTGTGAAATTTTGAGATTTGTGGAACATATATGGCAATCTTAAATTGGGTAGTCAGTGTTTGTCATTCCATAGAATTGATGAGCTATGATTAAACAATTAACTCACTCTCCTAATTTGAAATTTGGTGATTTAAATTGTAACATCAAGGACATGACTGTGTATTCTTTCTTACAGGTACATTCATACATAGATGAATTCAACATAAAGACAACACCAGGAAGAGTGCTGTATTACTGTATTCTGTGGCCCCTTAACACTCTCTACCTCAATTACATGTGTATAGCACATTTCCTAGTATACAACCCACCCATTATACAGTATTACAGGTACAGATAAGTAATTTTGACCTTTAACCTTTCATTACAATATTACTCAATCCCCAAACAGAAAGGATTTATAATTTATCCTTTTAGCAGTAACTTTGATTGTCTAGTTCCTATATGGTATCATTAAGATTCACACCTCATGGTTTAGTTAGAGACCATGTTAGCATCCAGACTGTAACTTTGCAAACAGTTGTAGAGATGCAAAAAATAAATTACACATACAGACCCAACCAAGTGAATATATACAACTCAGGATTTTCTAACTACCAACACTAAATAGAGAAAATCTCCAATGAAACTACCAAAAGCTTCTTCAATAGTTTTTTTCTTAAAGTTCTTGTTGAAAAATCTACTTAGTTACTAATAATAGAAACTAGGTGATGAATATCAAACAAAATGGGATGTTTCCCAAATTGAAAAAAAAAAATTGCTTTACAAAATGAACAGTTCAAAAACTGAAAACTTAAAGACTTGCTATGGGTTACCACAAGTTACACACATTTCATTCTAACAAACCAGACCATGTATGTATTTCTGCTGACACAATACAAGTTGTCAAATTGTCACTACAAAGAGGGTTTTACATATATGACTATGCAGATGTCTTTTATTTACTTGACTTGTTTCATCTTTTGTTTCTCATAGCTCTCTATATTTCTGTGGTCATATTTTCTCCATCCTGATGCTATGCATCCTACCGGCCAAGAAGATTACTAGGAAGATAATATCCAGTAATGCTGCTACCTTAACAAATGAGGTCCCAATGCAACCAGTAAATAAAATGAAGGATGAGTAAATGACGTCATATGTCGTCCAAGGTATTTTTTTTAGAATTGGTAAATTGTAATTAGTGTGATGGTGATACAGAACCGGAAAGAAAATAAACACATGCAGCATTTTGTGCCATGTAATTTTTAAAATTTGGTATTTGGACTATGGGTATGAATAGGTGATACAGATCAAGAGGAAAAAATGCATGCGAAATTATACATTTCTGAATAGCAGCCATTGATTCATGTAATGATATTACCTTGACCTTCAAAATTTAAAGCATTTTATCCACGGGACAACTGGGAGAGTGTCTTCACTGGAGATTTATTTCCATTAGAAATGACATTGGTGATCCATTTACTCTAAAACTATAGTTCTAAAGATAGATTTTACCTTGACCTTCAATATCAATTTTTTTTAAATACCCAAACACCCATTTCATCCATTGGACAACTGTAACAGGGAAGGGGAGAACATTTTCACTGGAGACTTGTTTGCATCAGAAATGACATCCGTGATCAATTTACACCAAAACAATAGTCCTTAAAGGGCTATGATCCAATCCCGGATCACAACATTAGGGTTGTCTAATCAGTTAATCCATAACGATTACATGGGATCATTGTTTTGTAATCACCCAGCTTTTAATTTTCTACAGCTTCGCCAGACAACTATTTTTTTCACACCTAGATTTTAATCCTAATCTGAAATTGGCCTTTAAATAATTACTTTGAACTTTGAACTTTGAAATAGTATGTTTTATTGCTCTGTTGTGATAATGTGCAAATTAGATGATTTGACAAGTTAACAGCATTTACTTATTTATTAATTTATACGCATCATACCCTGCTGATGTTATAAGCAAAGCAGATCACTTCTAATCAGTAAAAGAAAAAATAAGTTGAATTTTGAAACTTTGTATGTCATTTTGATATGAGCTTTTGTACATTCAAATAAAATATTTAATTCTTCCATTATTTTGTGTATGTGTGTCGTTCTGACTCCATTGTAACTCGTTCACGACCCTGTGGTATTTATAAGCTTGCATCCTTTTGTACATGTTTATATTGAGTAACAATAGACCCTGGTGTGAACTCGGTGAACTCCAGTGTCTATGGACTAACCTCAGTGGTCTGAGGACTAACCTTTGCAGCTTTGTATCCCCAGAATACAATGGTAGTCAGATACAGTCGTAAAAACCATAGTAACAATGTCAGTAGATCTGTCTATGTAAATACAAAACATTGTATTGTTGTCTATAGTTTTTTTTAATGAAATGATAGGGATCGTAGGAAACCACTGCTCTGTATATATTACACAAAAGTGTACGAGTTGGGGATAACTCTATACATAGCGTCATGTAAAGATATGTGTGGTCTATCTGCTAGTCCTCGGATGTTCTTGCGATACAATACGACACACGACCGAACATCGCTATCGAGGATAGCTCTCACTGCAAACTTTGTTCGCTTATAGTATCGAAAGAATGCCCGAACGTCTAGCAGCGAGACTAAGATATGTGCTGAGTTACAATTGTTGTTAGCAAAGCAGTCAAAGCACTATAACGTGTGTTCCAGTTCAATGAATAACTTTGCTTCTTTCAAATATGACCGTGGATTATAAGCTTATACTTCCAAGCCTAGTTTATTACTATATTGCGGAGTTCGCTCTCCTCGCGACTGTGAACCTTGGGTAAAAATCTATTTTGTAATACAGTAGCAGTGGTATGATTGTACATATTGACACTATCAGACATTCGTGACACGTTCCATAATGTAATAAATTATCGATAATATTCAGGATTTTAATACTAGTGTGATGATCGACCTAAATTTGACCGTGACGATCATATAAACCCGGATCTGGTATTGTTATGTATCATGGGCTATGACAAGTATCGATAAATCTACATGTCACATGATGTACAGGAAGTTTGTAGCTCAGGGAAAGATATATCATACCTCTTTGTTCTCACAACTGACAAGAGGTATGAAGCTCGTAACTGCTCATTTCCCATACCGTCACTCACCACTGTACAGCAGACCACTTCCAAGCTAGTTTGTAAGGTATGCCGTGACGGGGCGCCCTCACACATCGGTGAGGGCAGAACGACACGACGGCTCTTATACAGTCTACTTCTAAGCCAGAGTTGCCATTTAGAAGAGAAATCTATTGTGGAGAGGCCTTGTGATGCAGTATTGGTGAAAATGGTTTTCTGGGTCCCCAAAGCATTTAAGAAATACGGGTAAGTCAGCATCTCCTTTCTTCTTAAACCAGAACAATGGATGCAAAACGGTATAGATATTGACTGATCTGAGGTTTCTCTTGGTGTAGTAGACACATGAATATGTGGTGTTACTGAAACAGTAATGAAACGGACACAGCAACTTTCTATCTACAGCCATTTTTCGCCATCAACTTTATTGAACAACTTGTCATTCTTATACAACATTCTAAAATACAAAAACACAGTTTGGGAACTTTGTATTCAATGAAGTCTTGTGAGTACCGCAATTACTCATCCTTACTGAAAGTATTACGTCATAAAATGAATTCTGACCTTTAGAAGTGTGATAATAACCGTTCCCCTTTCACTTATAGAATATGTACATGTATGTATGTATGTATGTATGTATGTATGTATGTATGTATGTATGTATGTATGTATGTATGTATGACAAATGCCATGCACGAAAAGTTTTTTTTTCAAATTTCGAAAAGTTCATTCATAGTTTTGCATTTTTATGGTAGAATAATTCAGAATAATCCATTCATCTTGACTTTTTTTCTGTAACATTATATGTAGCAAAAAAATAGACGCTCGGTTTTAATATCTCATTTATTTAGCATTTATACTGTTATTACGACCTTTTGTATCTCTATGGACCTTTTCTCAAATTACCATTTTATCACCAATCCTTTCTGATCATAGAATGAACCATTGTGTTCTTTTGTTCTGGTTGCCATGACATTGATCAGACTTCGAACCGATTCTTCTGATGTGATGAGGGGATTTGGTCCTCCCATTGCAGTCTTCACTGAACCAGGATGTAAAGACACTGACAGAATATTATCTGATGCAAGTTCCAAACTCAGGTTCTTTGTAATCATATTTAAAGCAAGCTGCGAAGAGAAAACGTGTTTATTGAAATTAACCAACTGATTATGCAGTCTATGACCATTATGCAAATTGTAGTTCTTGTTGTCAGTGTACACCATTATCTCCAGCTTTAAAACATTATTGGGAAAAACATAGAATGCAGCAATATGAACGGAGTAACACTAAATAGGTTGATGTGTGCATACAATACGTATGTATGTATGTATGTATGTATGTATGTATGTATGTATGCATGCATGCATGTATGTATAATTATGTATGTATGTATGTATGTATGTATGTATGTATGTATGTATGTATGCATGCATGCATGCATGCATGTATGTATGTATGTGTGCATGCATGTATGTATGTATGTATGTATGTACGTACGTACGTACGTATGTACGTACGTATGTATGTATGTATGTATGTATGTATGTATGCATGTCCCTTGTTCTTTTTTCTTTTGGCATATTTCCTTGCCAATGTCACTTCTTGTGTACATGGCTTAAGAAATGTCACTTCTTGTGTACATGGCTTAAGAAATGTCACTTCTTGTGTACACGGCTTAATAAATAAATAAATAAATAAATAAATAAATAAATATTACCTGTGCACAAGAGTTTAAGGAATTTGACACACTTAAAAAAATAGCGCAAATATTGCGTTGCCGCACAACTTCATGTTCAGGGCAATGATAGATATATAATTTTTTGAAGATTTAAAGTTGTAACCAAAACAAAATTCATAATCCAGCCATCCTATGTTGGAAGTGTACAAGACAAGTATAGCAACATCCTAATCAAACTTTAAAGGGATGTGTCTACAAGGTTTTGTACTTCTTTATTTTTTTTAAATCAATTTGGAACCAAGTCATACCAATGTAACAGGGTTATCTTTCTTGGTTGTCTTATTGTAATATTGTAAAAGCCAGCTACATTCAGTTTATATGGGTAGGTGATGAAACAGCTGTCTTACAATATATTACATAATCCAGTCATAAACCAAACTGGCCATGCTACAGGCTTTACCACCAGAGGAAATAGTAAAGTAAACATTATAGTTAATTAACAATGTACTGTTCTCACTGTGTCAGCTATTAATGAGGACAAATCTACACATTCTCAACAAAGTTAAGCTCAATCTACTGGGTAATTTCAGAGTTGAAGATTTTTGAGGAAATGCAATGACAAAGAATAACACTTCTAGAAACATCTCACCAAGTTTCAAACTCACTCACTTAGTATTTTTTGAGATATAAGTTTTGACCAAAATTCACATTTTTGCACCTTAATTCCATATCACTCATGGAATCATAGTATGCTTAACATATCTTTGTCCATACATCCCTAAATGCATTTCCATCTGCTCAGTGGTTTTGGAATTATAGATTTTTAACCAAAAAGACACATTTTCAGCCCTAATTTGCATATCACTGATGGAATCATCCCGTCATGAACAAATCTTACTTTACACCCCCTTAAGAATGTTCCCACCAAATTTCGCACCAATCTGCCCAATAGTTTCTGAGTTTAAGTTTTTTGACCAAAAATCACATTTTTTGACCAAAAACCCACATCCCTGATGCAATCACTTTCATTTGAACAATTTCCCAACTAGACACCATAAGTAACATGACCACCAAATATCAAAGCAATCGGTCCAGCAGTTTTTGACTTTAAGTTGTTTACACACATACACACACACACACACACACACACACACACAGACAGACAGACACTTTGCCATGCCTATAGCACTACTGAACCTTTCAGTTCAGTTGTGCTAAAAAGTATGTGATGTGATATGCAAGAAATGGCTTGATTTTGATAATTTACCCTGAAAGTCACGGTAAATGGCCTGGGTCTGTTGTATTCGTGAAGGGTTCCTCAGCATACAATAAATGGTTTACACTGTGAACGCTTTTCCCAGCTAAAATTCACTACCACATTGGTCTATACAATGAAAGGTCAACATGCGAATATTCATGATTATGACGCCATACTGTGTCATCAATATATTACAATTTTACCGCAAAACAAATATTCTCTGAAATTAAATTGAATGCATTCAATTTTTAGCGCTTACCTTTGAACATCTGTAACTGTACAACTTTCCACTAGTGTTGTCATCCAAGGAAGCAACCCTGCTGCTGACGCTAAAGATGGCAGCACGCGATGCACTCATACCATCACCTCCTACAGATTTACTTGCTTCTCTCAATAAAGGCAAAAATCTCTGAAACATGAAATGAACAGAACAAAAATCTGTCATCATTGTGAATACCTAGAAACTTACTACATCGAGTTGGTTTTAATTCAGTTCGAAATAATCTAAATGTTTTTTATTACCATCTTAAACGTACCCCTTCATGTAACTGTATGGATACAGTTACAGGGAGGATGGGGTGTCTTTTTACTATTTGATCAATGTACAAAGTAATCTCAGAAGGTATTAAGTCGTCAAAATCCACCAGTGCCACCGTGTTATTGGCTCCATTACAAACATTACCAGGTTTGTGTAGTTGAGATAGATTATATCCATGACCACAATAGACCATGTGATGGTTTTACTCTTGTATTTTTACTAATTTCTTGTAAAATTTCTTTTGCCCAAGATTCCACACGTTTCAAATAAAGCAAATTACTATTATAACAATTGCTGGACCAATCGTATTGACCATGTAAGACCTACCTTGACAACCACTGCTGGACCAATCGTATTAACCATGTAAGACCTACCTTGACAACCACTGCTGGACCAATCGTATTAACCATGTAAGACCTACCTTGACAACCACTGCTGGACCAATCGTATTAACCATGTAAGACCTACCTTGGCAACCATGGCTGGACCAATCGTATTAACCATGTAAGACCTACCTTGGCAACCATGGCTGGACCAATCGTATTAACCATGTAAGACCTACCTTGGCAACCATGGCTGGACCAATCGTATTAACCATGTAAGACCTACCTTGACAACCACTGCTGGACCAATCGTATTAACCATGTAAGACCTACCTTGGCAACCATGGCTGGACCAATCGTATTAATTCTGTAATGCATCATCATTGCTTCAACAGTCACATCTTCCATTTTGTCTTCATGTTTGCCAGCATACCCTGCATTATTGATCAACAGATTTAGCCCTGCTTTGCCAACACGTTGTTCAACTTGTTTGGCTGCTTCATCGATTTCTGCAAGGTTTGTAACATCTGGAGAAGAAGCAAATAATTGTTATTTGTGGTATTTGGTTTTTTTTTGTTGGTAGATCGGGACACAATATGTGATGATTGTAGCATAATCATTTGTTGCATGGCTCTCTGAGGTCTATCAATTTATCTATCTAGCTATATTGTATCTATCTATCTATCTATCTATCTATCTATCTATCTATCTATCTATCTATCTATCTATCTATCTATCTAACTATCTATCTATCTTATATCTATCTATCTATCTGTCTATCTATCTAATATCTATCTATCTATCTATCTATCTATTATCTATCAATCAATCAATCAGTCTATCTATCTATCTATCTATCTCTCTCTCTCTCTATCTATATATCTATCTATCTATCTATCTGTCTGTCTATCTATCTATCTATCTATCTATCTATCTATCTATCTATCCATCTATTTATCTATAGTGAGTTTCAAAATACCGTTCAGCTTTAAAATTTCTGTTTGAAAAGACAACGCAGACACCGACAAGAAACTGCATATGCCACATTTCAATAGCAAGATCGCATTTTTTGTTACATATAGCCTAAATAAATCAACCATAATTCAACATATTGCAACTCTGTGCAGACATTCAGGCTCCATTGTTTTTGTTAGTATCAAACACCGTAAAATGTCCTTTGCGGTGTTCATTTGATGTCTACATGGTGGCATGTGTAGTTCATTTCACTTAGACTAAATGTAACAAGAAACTGTACTCATTCAATCTTGCTATGTAGCATGTCCAGATTCTCAATTGATTTCTGCATAGTTATATCAAACAGAAAAGCTGCACGGTATTCTGAAATTCACTGTGATGAAGTACTGAGAGTAAAATTAGGGTCAAATGAAGATAGTATTCAAATACTCTATGGCTTTCATTAAGTTGTATGGTTTGAAATGCCATGCCTCTGCCTACATGTCCTTATTTTTGAAAAGGGTACACCCCCCCCCCTTTTTTTAACATGCCCCTTGTGAGATCGCTCCTTGCAAAGCTCATAATTCGTAAAGAAATTTAATCTCTTATTATTTAATGTATGGACGATGCTACTGTGAAGCGGGGGGGGGGGGGGGGGGGTTAACACAATCCTTGGGCGTATTTCGGGAGGGGTGAAATTTTTTGAGAGCACGAAGGGGTCCGCAAAAAAAAAATGTTTACCAAAATATTTTCTCCTCAGCCTCCCCCTAAATTCTGCTCGCTCTCTAATCTGCCAAACAACGAGTTCAGAAACCAAACTTCTGAGAAAGAAAATAAGTGATTGTTTTTACAAATTGTAATTTACCTACCCATTTTCAGCACTGTAACATTTGGGTTGTCATTGGCAACCTGCTTCAATTCCTGTAAAAATCATTTTTAGACAGTTAAATTCACTAGGGTTATTCTTTTGTTTAATTTCTCTATTATAACAGTACATACTTTTGTACAGTATACACTAAATTGCTTGTTACGTATACTGATTTCTATGGTAAAAGTGCTTCATATTACTATACACGTCACAACATCTACACAGTCCAGTTCCCTGTACTACTGCAGTGACAGCTCACGATTCATGGAAACGCACAGGAAGTCTTAATTTACATAATGTTGATGGGGTACTGGGAATACAATTTCTCTATGTATGACCGGACGTTACGTAGCTGTCATCATGGATATTGCATATAAGGGTCATACCGAATCTCTCTTTGATTTCGCTGTTACACATATCTTCAGTCTAAGCTTATAATATCATCACGGCACAAATCAGAATGAATTGATCAGTCTGATCGATTGATTACTCACACAATTGTACGATTTCTTCCGTGTGAGCTTGTGAGATATATAACACACCCCATGATTATCGTACCAAATAACCTCCGACATGTGAAATATGCCGAGTCATAAATACTAAGCAAACTCAATGATAGAGTACGACAGTACGAGAATTTACTAGTAGTACAAATACGACTTTTAAACTTGTTTTACACCTGGGTGGGCTTTTTCAAGAAGTTGAAAAATACCAACAACAAAATACCGAAACGAGACTGTCTGAGTACTGACAGTGACACTATCATGCTTGCTTAGTTCGAAGTGTTTCATAGTCTATACTGCCATCAGCTCCGTAATATCCTCGACGCCTACTTCCAAGTATATATAGCTCTGAATAAGTAATTACTGACAGAGATTTGTCTGCCAATGTGCCTAAAACAAAGCCTCTTGATGACTGAAAATTGTAATGCAGGTAAACATAGACATAGACCTTGTAACTGCGAAAACTTACTTCAGCTGTTTCAGGTGACAGTGCAGCTGCGAACACATAATCTGGTGGATTTTGTAGTTTTGCGAATTGTCTCACCATCTCCAGACCATTGCCTGTATCAGTTCCTGTTATCAATACAGACCTTACTTCCAGAGCCGATGCCATATCTTGATTCAGCGAGGATGTTGTTGCGATATACTATTTCTCTATCGACGTACTAGTTATATGTGCTATTTTAACTTCGATTACAAACTCCGGGTAGAGGGCGTCCCACTGACGGCAGAGACGTCCTTGAAAATAAATTGGGTTCCAAAACAACAACGGATATCTGATGACACCCTGCTGAAGGAGTGTCGTTTGATAGCCGACGGTAATAGTGCCATGTCATGGTGCCACGTTTTGTAATAATAACAGTATTTTACTTGTAAAAAATGGTGAGAGTCTCCATCTACAAATTGTTCGTATGAATAAAATAAATAATAAATAAATAAATAAATAAATGAAGTGAGGCTCATTGTGCGTTCCAGCCACATTGCATTGTGTTCTTGTGAATAATTATAAAATAATTATAAATATGGATTTAGTTTAAAATACCACTGTGGGTTCTTTTGACATTACATACGAAAATAATTAATTAAGGGGTGGACCATTTGATATCCTGGGGGGGGGGCTTGGAAGATTTCGGGGGGGGGAGATGCCAAATGGATTTGCTTGAAAACCAAAATCCGGATATGAGTGGGTGATGGGAAAAAAAAGATGGACCACTGCTGCTAGAAAAAAAATGTCTTGGCATGGAAATGATGCACAGGTTCGAGTATACTGTTCAACCTGCTCGGACCTCTCCAACCACTGAGGACACTTGTCAAATCATGACAAACAGTTTCAAACACATGTCTGGGACCAGTTTCGTTAGCCTGTGGTACAAATATATATTTGTTCTTGTCACTGTTTCTTTCATAAATGGTTTAAATATTACTTCATGTACATTTGTAAGGGTTCAAACATAACTGTACATAAAATTATACATAATAATTATAATACATGTATTACCTATAGCTACCACACTAGTTACAGAACATGCCATGTAAGTGTTTGGCTGTTTCACAATCGGTGCTCACTTATTTTACACTTTGGAGCAAATGTGAACTTGAGGGTTTTGTAATTTGGTAATCTTCATACTATTGGATAGTTTATAAAAGAACTTAATCTAAATTGTTCTAGTCTCTTCAGTATGAATTTGTCAAAAGGGATGATATACTTCCTATTTCAGACACTACATGTATCGACACCACAACTCAAATTCAAGTTTCTATTGTACACTAGTATGACCTAAAGTGTTCTAACACATCAGTAACTTTACTATACATGCAATATCAATGTCCCTATACCAATGTTACAGGCCCACTTTTATAACATGGAAAACTTATTTAAAAAGTTATATTTACTTTAGCTTTTCGATGCTTGGCAATATATATCTCAGAGGCTATGAATAACCTAAAAATTGCCTAAATAGAAACAAAAAACTGCAGATCTGGCGGGGGGGGGGGGCCTTGGACTCCATCACGCCAGAGGCCACTCATTCGTAAAACCAACATTCGTTCAACCCCCTAGGACCCCTCCCCCCCCATAAGAAGTAGACATGTCCATGCCTCAAATCAAAGTTCTTCCCTCCACCTCTTACTGTCAAGATGCTATGAAACTTTATTTCAAAAATGTTTCAACCATGTGTAGTTGCTTTTTACAATTGTTAGAGCTGACTTGTAAAGCTTTCAAATTATTGTCTGAAAGTGTCTGTTAATAGCCTGAAAATTGGCTTTAAGAGTAAAAGACCTCCAGGGCTTCTAGGGGGACACCCCCTAGAACCCCCTCCCCATAAGAGGTAGAAATGTTCCAGTTTCAAATCAAAGTTCTTTCCTCCACCTCTTACTGTCAAGATGCTATGGAACTTTATTTCAAACATGTTTCAACCATATGTAGTTGCTTTTTACATGTTAGAGTTGTCTTGTAAAGCTTGCAAATTATTGTCTGAAAGTGTCTGTGAATAGCCTAAACATTGCCTTTAGAAGTAAAAAACCTCCAGGGCTTCTAGGGGGAGACCCCCTAGAACCTCCCCCCCCCCACCCATTCACACACACTCACACAAGAGGTAGACATATCCCAGTCTCAAAGCTCTTCCCTCTACAGCTTACTGTCAGATGCTATGAAACTTTATCAGGGGGGTGGGGGGGGGGGGGTCAGTGACTTTTTGTCTGCCCATGGAAAAAACTCTGACACCCCCCATCCCCCAAGCTGGAAAAACTGACCGGTCTATCTGAATGTTTGAGCTCACCAATCAAGCTTCCAATTTGTATTTTCAGTGTGTCACCAGACCATGGCATAAAAACTGTCAACGATGTTTATTTAATTGAAAATCAAACATGTATGAAATATGTAGTTTTCTAAATATAATCTGTGTGTGATAGAACATTATCTTTTTACTCTCTGTATTACCGTGTGCGAAAACCAAACACTGACGTAAAAAAAATGCGCATATCTCAAAGAAGCAAAAAAAAAAAAGTTGCCCTCATAGGCGAAGGAGGTGGGAAAAAATAATGACTCTCCACCAATCTTCCAAGCCCCCCCCCCCCCCCCCCCCCAGGATATCGAATGGTCTACTCCCAATTACTGGGCGTTCCATTCACATTTTAATTTGTTCTTACGAAATTTGATTTTACGTTCACACTGCGAGACAGTCGTAAAACTGATTTTTGGTTGCGTTCAGTTTGGATGTGTCAAACAGGTACCTCTCTTCCATCCGACTTAAATGAATGGACGATTACGTCATCAACTGGGACCAGAGTCGGAGAAATATGAAATTACAGTTCGTAAATATAAGTAACGGTTGAAACCATCCCCTCATACATGGAATGCTACCTAGCCAGACTCTGGGTCAACTTTAACTTAAACCGTTTTTTAAAGTTGGCTTATTAAAACCAGAATTGACTCTTAGTCGCGATTTACGTAAATGAGAATCTCATGAAATGCATTAGTTAATTATCCAATTAATATCAGCCGTTGTGGACGTGGTCTTATTAGGGCAGGCTGATAGGCCCGGACTGATGACGTCACTACAGTCTACTACTGTATGTTCCATCCAAATTTTGGAATGCGTTAATTTAATTGATTAATTACTGTGAGTTCTGTCTGCATTTTGTTCTCGTGAATTAAAATGTATTGATTTCACTTCAATTTAATTAAACTGTGTTACGGCGGATGTTTACACACGCAACGATTTATTATTCTTTCCATTTTTCATGGCTGCACTAAAATCTTAATACAAATTGAATTCCGATCGGATCACAACCAGAAACAAATCAATTCGTCTTTGTCTCAAATGCAATCTTTCAACAACCATTCATGGTTTCGATTAGATATCGAACGGACAACCTCAGAATAGACAAAAAACACCTCTCCCCCACAGAGAGCCAGAGAGAGAGAGAGAGAGAGAGAGAGAGAGAGAGAGAGAGAGAGAGAGAGAGAGAGAGAGAGAGAGAGAGAGAGAGAGAGAGAGAGAGAGAGAGAGAGACAGACAGACAGAGACAGACAGACAGAGACAGACAGACAGACAGACAGACAGACAGACAGACAGACAGACAGACACAGACAGAGAGACAGACAGAGAGACACATACAGACAGTGTACGTGTGTGTGTGTGTCATTGGAGGGGGAAGGGATTTCGTATTCACATAACATATCTTTATGTTACTTTTGGTCTGTTGTAACATTATCCCTACAATTCAAATATATCACGCATGATGATAGTAAAGCAAATCATCTTCTGATAACTACTTACCCCATAGATATATATAAATGATGTTGAAACTTGTAGTTAAAACGCAAGAGCGCAAGGATACACAAATGTTGACTTTCAGTCAAGAAAGTTATATATAATTATTAATTCTAGCCATCTTATTTATTTTCATAATGCAAATATTACATTTTCCCTCAAAAGTAAATGATCAATAAAACAGAAATTGAATGATATGATATTAAAGATGTTAAAGTTCATCCTATACCCATATAACTCCTGATTTTCGACAAAAAATGTGGTTTTCTAATTTGATTACACATATTTTACAATAATTGAGCCCTGCTAGTTAAATGTACATGTAATATGTCATACAAGTCTTACATGCAAAACAAAAAAAACTATCAGTACTTTACTTTTAACATTGACAGCTACGGTACTTTTCTTTCAGGTCTGCTGTGTTTTCTCTTAAATGAAGTTCTGAAGACACATAGTATTACCCTACAAAGCACAATCCTTGCATATTGATGCAACATCTATTATTGCATGAATATACTCAAATATCATTTAACCTAATAGTGCAACTTCTATCCTCTCAGAAACATTCCTTGAATGAATGGATGGGTGGATGGATGGATGGATGGATGGATGGATGGATGAATGAATGAATGAATGAATGAACTAACGAACGAACGAACGAATGAATGAATGAATGAATGAATGAATGAATAAATAAATAAATAAATAAATAAATAAATACTTAACTATATTTCACATGTACAATGAGAAATTTCAGTTATGCTACACTTAGCAGGTTATCGATTTTTCAATAAACATTATTGATTTCTTTGATAACTGTATACATCGTCATGTTATTACGTTCACAGTTGATACCCATAACTAGAATATTTAAACCCCAGGAAACAAAATACACTCTTCCGTGTTTGCGTCAAACGCATTTCAAAAAAGGCGAAAGTAAAATCGTGTTTTAACCAAACTGTTCTTGACCATCTGAGTTGATGGGAATTGAACTTTTGGAAAATTGATCTTCTGTCTGTCCAGCTGACAACTTTACGTATATGTAAAACTACATGCAGGAACTGGCGCTGTTGTTATTAAAGTTTACCACTACTGAGCTAGAAGCTCAGAAGGTGACCCGAAGGGCCAGCGAACGGTAACTTGAGAAGAGTTGTATCTTTTTCCTATATTGTGACATTACCATGTTATCACAAATCCTTTGTAGTCAAAGAACAACCCGTTGTGTTCCCTTGTTCTGGTTGCCATGACATTGATTAGACCGTTGACCGATTCTTCTGATGTGATGAGAGCATCCGGTCCTCCCATTGCAGTCAGCACATAGCCCGGATGTAAAGACACTGAGAGAATATTATCTGATGCAAGTTCCAGACTCAGGTTCCTTGTAACCATATTCAAAGCAAGCTGCACAGAGAGAAAAAGTTTCATTGGCGTGTATTACATGATTGGTCAATAAATCCAATTTTATTCTATTTGTTGTTGTTGTTGTTGTTGTTGTTGTTGTTGTTGTTGTTGTTGTTGTTAGAATCTTGATGTACCATATTCCGTAGTTAAAATTCATAATCGCATATGTTAAAGTCCAGTCAATCTAGCGCAAATTTTGGCCGAACCTTGAACTAATTGCAACAGAAATTATTTTGAGTGCATCTTGCTCAGAACTTTATGCTGAACAACATATCAAAAGTCTTGGAGGAAAATCTAAGTAGTAAGGGCTAAAAATGAGGGTTTTTTTATGATTGGCTAATTTGCATATTCATGAAATATTGTGACAATGTGTGCAAAACCCATGCCTATTGATAGATCAGAGGATGGGTGATTACCCTAATACCATATCTTGTGATCATAAAACCATCTTATGTAACGTAAATGTACTTGATATTTTAGTAAGTTCAAGGTCAAACCTTATTTTGACTGGACTATTATGATGCTAACACTCCTTTAATCCGCATAATTATGAGTTTCCTGCATTGAGTCATTTTGCATTTGCAAATGCGAATTTTACTGAAAGTCAAAGTTCTTTTTTAAATTCTGCACTCTTTGCCATATGGAAGCTTGCTTCTTGTCATTTTGAAATGAATAAAATATAAATGTAGGGTCCATAGTCTTGTTTTCAAGGAATTTGACAAACTGTCATTTTCGCCTGTGTTTTTTTTTTCTTTTTTCAGCATTCGGCGGCCATATTGGATTCTAAAATGGCTTAGTTAACTTTGACAACATTTTAATCTCGATTTGAATACTTTGTGCTGTGACCCCTGATTTTTTTGTTGAGAATTGAGAATGGGTTTGGGTTTGAGCAAAGTAAAAACAAAAAGTTGAGAAGCTTATTTCCAAGGCTCAGCTCACATTAAGAGAATATTTCCTGAAAATTGTGAATGTGTTTACTTGTGTTGAGGCTTACCTTAGAACATCTGTAACTATGCTTCGTTCCACTACTATTGTCGTTCAGTGCCGCTAGTCTGCTGCTGACGTTAAAGATGGCGGCACGTGATGCACTCATACTATCACCCCCTACAGACTTACTTGCTGCCCTTAATAAAGGCAGGAATCTCTGAAAGACGAAATTAATACGAAACATGAAATGAACAGAAAATATTGGATGGAATGAGCAGAAGACATGGAATTGATAAATGACACTGTCAGGTGGAATTCAAAAAACCCATAGCAACGTGTGTACATGGGTAAAGTCAATTTTTAAAAAAATCCCTAACGACTTCGTAATTGCAATAACTATAGCTACTACATGTGCAACCTGAACTTGCAAATAGCATAAATGGTGTTGTAACACAACTGACTATATATAATTGATCCATGCCGTTGCGACAACAGCGGTAATTAAATGAGTACGATCTATGGCCTACCTTGACAACTATGGGTGGACCAATCATGTTGGCCATGTTAGACTTACTCCAACAACCATAGTTTCACCAATCGTATATTGACATATAAGACCTACCTTGGCAACCATGGCTGGACCAACCGTAATGACATATTAGACCTACCATGGCTGGACCAATCGTATTGACATATTAGACATACCTTGGCAACCATGCATGGCTTGACCAATCGTATTGATATATTAGACCTACATTGGCAACCATGGCTGGACCAACCGTATTGACATATTAGACCTACCTTGGCAACCATGGCTGGACCCAACCGTATTGACATATTAGACCTACCTTGGCAACCATGGCTGGACCAATCGTATTGACATATTAGACATACCTTGGCAACCATGCATGGTTTGACCAATCGTATTGATATATTAGACCTACCTTGGCAACCATGGCTGGACCAATCGTATTAATTCTGTAATGCATCATCATTGATTCTACAGTTACATCTTCCATTTTTTCTTCGATTTTTAAATACCCTGCATTGTTGATCAACAAATTCAATCCATCTTCACCAACGCACTCTTCAACCTGTTTGGCTGCCTCATCAATTTCCTCTAGATTTGTAACATCTGGAAAAAGATGCAACTATTATACATTTACACGTTTGTTATGGTAGCTATTCACGAAATGTACCTCTATCTACCAATATATATGCTCAAAATCAAACTTTTAAAGCAGAGCAATCCAATATACGTGTACTTACCCATTTTCAGCACAGTAACATTTGGATTGTCCTTCGCAACTTGCTGTAAGTCCTGTAAAAATTAACATTTTCAAAAATGAAACTACCAACAAATACAAATTTAAGTAGAAAGTTCTTGATGTTATATATATATATATATATTTATTTATTTATTTATTTATTTATTTACTCATTTATTGTATCCCTTTTGTTACATTGGCCCACTAAGAATGTTAGAAGCAGCACTAATAGAAAATTAAAATACAAACACTACTAAAAAATTATGATGTGACTAGTATAATCACATACACAAACAACAAAACAAACCAAACAAACCAAAGGGAAGGGTAAGAGAGAGAGAGAGAGAGAGAGAGAGAGAGAGAGAGAGAGAGAGAGAGAGAGAGAGAGAGAGAGAGAGAGAGAGAGAGAGAGAGACAGACAGACAGACAGACAGACAGACAGACAGACAGACAGACAGACGGAGAGAGAGAGAGAGAGAGAGAGGAGAGAGAGAGAGAGAGAGAGAGAGAGAGAGAGAGAGAGAGAGAGAG